>NC_059331.1:42335107-42654530 GCF_018350155.1 Leopardus geoffroyi
TCTGCCTCTCCAGCACATGCGCATGCACCCACATGGGCATGTGCACCACACTGATCCACCCTAGTAAGCTAAGCAGTGCCACCTAGTGGAGAACAGAGCCATTACACCAAGGCCTGCCCAACTGTGCCCTCCAAGCACATCCCCTAGAAGACAAGCACGAGTCTCTTCACCTGCTTAGTGTACAGGCTATAGAATGCTTCATAGTTTGAGTTCTAGGGGAAACTGGATGTAACTTGATTCAAGTTTCATTCTGTCTGCTCGTTCATTTATTGTTTTGTTTTGTTGCTTTTGTCCTCGCTTAAATTGTTTTTTTTTCTTTATTTATTTGATTTTTCTTGGATAGAGAAAGAGAAAAGTTTAATTTTTATTTTCTTTTTAAAACTTTTTTAACTTATATTTTACTATATTTTTAATTTTCTATGAATTTTTACTCTATTTCATTTTCTTTATTTTAGTCTATTTTATTATATAATTTTTTAAATTTTTCCTTCTTTTTCTTTTCTTCCTTTCCCTTGTTTCTCTATTCTATAAAACTTCTTTCAATAAGCAGACCAAAGCATACCTAGGATCTAGCTTCTTTTCTTTTCTTTTTTTTGTTTTGTTTTTAATTTTTTAATTTAATTTTTTAATTTAATTAATTTTTTCTTCCTCCAAAATGGCAAAATGAAGGAATTCACCCCAAAAGAAAGAACAGGAAAAAATGGCAGCTAGGGACTTAATCAACACAGGTATAAGCAAGATGTCTGAACTAGAATTTATTTTTAAAATATTTTTTACCATTTATTCATTTTTGAGACAGAGCATGAACGGGGGAAGGTCAGAGAGAGAGGGAGACACAGAATCCGAAACAGGCTCCAGGCTCTGAGCTGTCAGCACAAAGCCCGACGCGGGGCTCGAACTCACAGACCACAAGATCATGACCTGAGCCGAAGTCGGACGTCCAACCGACTGAGCCACCCAGGCGCCCCTGAACTAGAATTTAGAACCACAATAGTAAGAATCCTAGCTGGGATTAAAAAAAACACAAAATCCCTTTCTGTGGAGAAAAAAAAAAAGTAAAATCTAGTCAGTAAGAAATTAAAAATGCTTTAACCAAGATGCAATCTCAAATAAATGCCCTTAAGGCAAGAGTGGATGAATCACAGTGGTGAATCAGCAATATAGAAGACAAAATTATAGACAATAATGAAGTAGGAAAATAAGAAGGAAACAAAGGCAAAAGAGCACAACACAAGACTTAAAAATCGTATTGACTAATTAAAAATGAATAACACCCGAATTAGAGGAGTCCCAAAAGATGAAGAGAGAGAAAAAGGGGAAGGTGTATATGAGCAAATTATAGTGGAAAACTTTCCTAATCTGGGGAAGAACACAGACATCAAAATCCAAAAGTACAGAGAGATCCCATTAGATTAAACAAAATCAACCATCACCAAGGCATATCATAGTCAAATTCACAAAATATACAGACGAGGAAAGAATTATGAAAGCAACAAGCATAAAATGTCCTCAAACTATAAGGAAAGATCAGGTTCGCTGCAGACCTATCCACAGAAACTTCACAGGTCAGAAAGGAGTGGCAGGATGCGTTCAATGTGCTGAATTGGAAAAATATGCAGCCATGAATTCTTCATCAAGCAAAGCTGTCATTCAAAAGAGAAGGAGAGATAAAGAGTTTCACAGACAAAACTAAAGGAGTTTTGTGACCACTAAACCAGCCCTGCAAGAAATTTTAAGGGCACTCTTTGAGTGCAGAAAAGACAAAACAAAGCAAAAAAGACTGAAAGCAACAAGCACTAAAAAGGATCAGAGAACATCACCAGAAACTCCAACTCTACAGGCAACACAATGGTACTAAATTCATATCTTTCAGTACCCACTCTAAATGGCAATGGACTAAACACTCCAATCAAAAGACACAGGGTATCAGAATGGATAAGAAAACAAGGCCCATCTATATGCTATTTACAAGAGTCACATTTTAGACCTAAAGACAACTACAGATTGAAAGTAGGGTATGGAGAACCACCTATCATGCTAATGATTGTCAAAAGAAAGCTGGGGTAGCCATACTTATATCAGACAAACTAGATTTTAAAATAATTCTGTAACAAGAGATGAAGAAGAGCATGATATCAAAATTAAGGGGTCTGTCCCCTAGAAAGATACAACAATTGTAAATATTTATGCACCCAACAGAGAACACCCAAATATATAAATCAATTTTCACAAACATAAAGAAACTCATTGATAATAATACCATAATAGTAGTGGACTTCAATACGCCACTTACAACAATGGACAGGTCATTTAAACAGAAAATCAACAAGGAAACATTGGCTTTGAATGACACACTGGACCAGATGTACCTAACACATATATTCAGAATATTTCCTCCTGAAGCGGCAGAAAACACATTCTTCTTGAGTGCGTGTGGAACATTCTCCAGAATAGATCACATACTGAGCCATAAATTAGCCCTCAACAAGTACAAAAAGATCAAGATCATACCCTGCATATTTTCAGACCGCAATGCTATGAAACTCGAAATCAATCACGAAACATTTGGAAAGACCATGAATACTTAGAGATTAAAGAACATCCTACCAAAGAATGAATGAATTAATACGGGCACCTGCATGGCTCAGTCATTTAAGCATTTGACTTCAGCTGAGGTGATGATCTCATGGTTCATGAGTTCGAGCCCCATGTCAGGCTCTGTGCTTACAGCTTACAGCCTGGAGCCTGCTTCAGATTCTGTGTCTCCCACTCTCTCTGCCCCTTCCCCACTCGGGCTCTCTCAATCTCTCTCTTTCTTTTTCTCTTTCTCTCTCAAAAACAACTAAACATTTAAAAAATTTAATAAATAAATAAATAAATAAATAAATAAATAAATAAAAGAATGAATGGGTTAACCAAGAAATTAAAGAGGAAATTAAAAAGTACACGGAAGCCAATGAGAATGAAAACATGACAACCCAATACCTGTAGGATGCAGCAAAGGCGGGCATAAGAGGGAAAGATGTAGCAATACAGACCTTCCTAAAGAAGTTAGAAAGGTCTCAAATACCCAACCTAAAACACCTTAAAGAGCTGGGGAAAGAAGCAAATAAAACCCCAAACCAGCAGAAGATGGGAATAATAAAGATTAGAGCAGAAATCAAGGATATTGAAAATAAATAAATAAATAAATAAATAAATAAATAAATACAGAGCAGATTAATGAAACCAGAAGCTGGTTCTTTGAAAGAAATAAGAAAATTGATAAATCCCTAGCCACATTGATCAAAGAGAAAAAAGGAAAGGACCAAAATAAATAAAATCATGAATGAAAGGGGAGAGATCACAACCAACACTGCAGAAATACAAACAGTAATAAGAGAATATTGGGAGCAATTATATGCCAAGAAATTTGGCAATCTGGAAGAAGTGGACAAATTCGTAGAAACATATACACTACCAAAACTGAAACAGGAAGAAATAGAAAATTTGAACAGACCCATACCCAGTAAAGAAATTGAGTCAGTAATCAAAAATCTCCCAACAAACCAGAGTCCAGGGCCAGATAGCTTTCCAGGGGAATTCTACCAAACATTTATTTTTTTTTTAATTTTTTTTTCAACGTTTATTTATTTTTGGGACAGAGAGAGACAGAGCATGAACGGGGGAGGGGCAGAGAGAGAGGGAGACACAGAATCAGAAACAGGCTCCAGGCTCTGAGCCATCAGCCCAGAGCCCGACGCGGGGCTCGAACCCACGGACCGCAAGATCGTGACCTGGCTGAAGTCGGATGCTTAACCGACTGCGCCACCCAGGCGCCCCACTACCAAACATTTAAAGAAGAGTTAACCCCTATTATTTTGAAGCTGTTCTAAAAAATAGAAATGGAAGGAAAATGTCCAAACTCATTCTACAAGGCCAAAATTACCTTGATTCCAAAACCAGACAAAGACCCCATTAAAAAGGATAACTACAGACCAGTTTCCCTGATAAGCATGGATGCAAAAATTCTCACCAAGATACTAGCCAACCGGATCTAACAATACATTGAAAGAATTATTAACCACCATCAAGTGGGATTTATTCCTGGAATGCAAGGCTGGTTCAGTATCCACAAATCAATCAATGTGACACATCACATTAATAAAAGAAAGGATAAGAACCACATGATCCTCTTAATAGATGCAGAGAAATCATTTGACAAAATACAGCATCCTGTCTTGATAAAAACCCTCAAAAGTAGATATAGAAGGATCATACCACAAGATCATAAAAGCTATATATGAAAGATCCACTGCTAATATCATTGTCAATGAGGAAAAACTGAGAGCTTTCCCCCTAAGGTCAGGAACAAGACAGGGATGTCCACTCTCCCCACTGTTTTTCAACATAGTGTTGGAATTCCTAGCCTCAGCAATCAGACAACACAAAGCAATAAAAGGCATCTAAATCGGCAAAGAGGAATTCAAACTTTCACTCTTCACAGATGACATGATATTTTATGTAGAAAATCCAAAAGGCTCCACCAAAAAGCTGCTAGAACTGATACATGAATTCAGAGTCACAGGATATAAAATTAATGCACAGAAATCAGTTGCATTCCTATACACCAATAATGAAGCAACAGAAAGAGATATCAAGATCTATCCCATTTATGATTGCACCAAAAAATATAAAATACCTGGGAATAAACCTAATCAAAGAGGTGAAAAATCTATACACTGAAAACTGTACAAAGCTTATGAAAGAAATTGAAGAAGACACACAAAAAAATGGAAAATATTCCATTCTCATGGATTGGAAGAACAAATATTGTTAAAATGTCAATACTACCCACAGCAATCTACGTATTCAATGCAATCCCTATCAAAATAACACCAGCATTCTTCACAGAGCTAAAACAAACATTCCTAAAATTTATATGGAGCCAGGTAATACTCCAAATAGGCAAAGCTGTCCTGATAAAGAAAACCAAAGCTGGAGGCATCACAATGCCAGACTTCAAGCTGTATTACAAATCTGTAATCAATGTTTTGTGCTACTGGCACAAAAACAGACACATACATCAATGGAGTGTAATAGAGAACCTGGAAAAGGACC
This sequence comes from Leopardus geoffroyi, assembly GCF_018350155.1. NCBI lineage: Eukaryota > Metazoa > Chordata > Mammalia > Carnivora > Felidae > Leopardus > Leopardus geoffroyi. The sequence continues at coordinate 42,340,208 of NC_059331.1, forward strand.
CACAAACATATGGCCAACTAATATTTGACAAAGCAGGAAGGAATATCCAGTAGAAAAAAGACAGTCTCTTAAGCAAATGGTGTTGGCAAAACTGGACAGCAATATGCAGAAGAATGAACCTAGACTACTTTCTTACACCATACTCAAATAAACTCAAAATGGATGAAACACCTAAATATAAGATAGGAAGCCATCAACACCCTAGAGTAGAAAACAGGCTACAACCTCTTTGACCTCAGCCGCAACAACTTCTTACTCAACATGTCTCCAGATGCAAGGGAAACAAAAGCAAAAATGAACTATTGGGACCTCATCAAGATAAAAAGCTTCTGCATAGTGAAGGAAACAATCAGTAAAACTAAAAGGCAACCGGCGGAATAGGAAAAGATATGTGCAAATGACATATCAGTTAAAGGGTTAGTATCCAAAATCTATAAAAAACTAATCAACATCAACACCCAAAAAACAAATAACCCAGTGAAGAAATGGGCAAAAGACACTTTTCCAAAGAAGACATCCAGGTGGGTAACAGACACATGAAAAAATGCTCAACATCAGTCATCATCAGGGAAATAAAAAACAAACCACAATCAAACCAGCTCACACCTGTCAGAATGGCTAAAATTAACTCAGGAAACAAGAGATGCTGGCAAGGATGTGGAGAAAGATCCTCTTTTGCACTGCTGGTGGGAGTGCAAACTGGTGCAGCCACTCTCGAAAACACTATGGAAGTTCCTCAAAAAATTAAAAATAGAACTATCTTGGGGCGCCTGGGTGGCGCAGTCGGTTAAGCGTCCGACTTCAGCCAGGTCACGATCTCGCGGTCCGTGAGTTCGAGCCCCACGTCGGGCTCTGGGCTGATGGCTCAGAGCCTGGAGCCTGTTTCCGATTCTGTGTCTCCCTCTCTCTCTGACCCTCCCCTGTTCATGCTCTGTCTCTCTCTGTCCCAAAAATAAATAAAAACGTTGAAAAAAAAATTAAAAAAAAAAAAAAATAGAACTATCCTACACCCAACAATTGCATTACTAGGTATTTATCCAAAGGATACAGAAGTGCTGTTTTGAAGGGGCCATGCACCCCAATGTTTATAGCAGCACTACTGACAATAGCCAAAGTATGGAAAGAACCCAAATGTCCATCGACTGAAGAATGAATAAAAAAGTTATGGTGTATATATATCCAATGGAATATTACTCAGCAATCAAAAAGAAGGAAATTGTGCCATTTGCAACAATGTGAATGGAGCTAGAGTGTATCATGCTAAGTGAAACTCATTTGTGGAGTTTAAGATACAAAACATAGGAACATAAGGGAAGGGAAGCAAAAATAATATAAAAACAGAGAAGGAGGTAAACCACAAGAGGCTCTTAAATACAGAACAAACAGGGTTGCTGGAGAGGTATTGGGTGGGGGGGATGGGCTAAATGGGACAGGGGCATTAAGGAGGACACTTATTGAGATGAGCACTGGGTGTTATATGTAAGTGATGAATCACTAAATTCTAATCTGAAATCATCATTACACAGTATGTCAACTAAGTTGGATTTAAATAAAAAAACAAAATATAAAAAAAATAAAAAATGAAAAAAGTAAAGGACAGATTTAACTCAAGAGATTGTGAAAACCTGCAAGTACTTGAAACATTACAAATAAAAAAATATATAAGTGAAGGAAACAACTTGAGTCCTGCTGAAAATATGCTAAAATTGTTTTCTTCAAGCAGTACGCATACTTTGTAGGATTGCTTCAGTGAGATTTCAATTTTACTGCTGATCAAATCTTCAAATGCAGAAATATAAGAGGAGAAAGGGAGAAAAGTTTGGGCCTTAATCTACTATATTAAGTCTATTTTATTTAGATGAAGAAAAAGTGAATAATTAACTGAAAACAGCAACATCAGCAGTATCCAATGCCAGTAGAGCTAGCCAAAAAATATATTTGCCTCCAACAATTTTCAGGTGCAAATGACCTACTATTTAATATTATAAATGAGTAGTATTGTGATATCACTGCTAAAGAATGTTTATTTCTGTCATCTAATGTTGCAGTACTAAAATTTGACTGCCAAAATACTTACTAATAAATCTTCTTAATAATCACACTTTTAAGTAAAATTTAGATTAAATTTTGTATCCAAGAACTTCATTTTATGACGTGATATTTGTTTTAGACCATAGCCTTGGTTCAATATTGATTTTATTCTTTTGTCTTTTTGGTATTTGGCCAAATGTGTATTTGATGTAGCTTTAATGTTTCTCCACAGATTTCAAGACCTTAGGGAAAGGCCTCATTTTTTCAGCAATGTAAATAGCTCATTCCGCTACCCAGTCCATCCATGTGAACAAATCCAGTTAAAAGTCCTTTGTGACCCATTGCTTTGGAAACAGGAGAAGCCACAGACAATAGAAAGGAATAAGCAGCCATTCTTCTCAGACCCTTCTTAACTATTTTCAAGATTTCAAAACCTGATGCTATCATTTTCCATCCTTGAATAAGTATGGGTGGGAAATACTGAGATACTAATGACCCCATATGACCGTTGATGTATTAATGAATCATCTAGAGAAGATCTTGCCCAATTCTAGAACCTGCCATAAAAGAGGAAGTCAAGGAGTGGGATCAGGTATCATGGCATCAGAGGAAATAAAGGAAGCAAAATGTGAAACTTCCATTTGACCTTTAACCTTTTAGTTATTTCATTAAAAATAACTTGCAGCATATCCATATCTTCCTATGAAGAACAAACTGCAACAGAATTATCATTCCACTAAACATCTAGAAACACTGGGAAAAGTAAATTAAACAATGTTTTTCAGGCATCAGATGGTAGTCAGAAGAGAACTTAATGAGTTGATTGCTGTGATTGACCCAGTTTATTGCCTGAAGGCCACAGTGCCTGGAGGAGAACAAAGCCTGACAGATTTTTTTTTTTTCTGACAGTGTTACTGAATTGAAAAAACAAAAGGCTGAATTTGAGTAAGAGACACCTTGTAGGAGGGGCCAATTCTAGAGATTTGGACACAGGATCCTTTTGAATCCTTAGCTGAGAACTGATCAGCACATAAGTGGGATGAAATTTTCCAAGACCAGGGAAAAAATACTAGAAAACATTAGACTGAACAATTCACAGAGCTCACACAGTGCTGGGAACTTTTGCATCAGTGAGTCATGGGGCAAAATCAATCTGCTAATAAGTGTGTCATTAGAGACCCGGAAGCAGGGAGGTAGGCAGAAATAAAATATAAGGAAAAGTAATGGTAAAAATATTTTCAAATCTGATGAAAATTAAAAGCACAGATCCAAAAACTGGAACAAACAAAAGAAGAGATATAAAGAACACCATATTAATATGAATGACAATCTAATCGCTGATACCTAGTGATTTAAAAAAAAAAAATCTTAAAGGCAGCCAGAGGAAAGAAAACATTGCAATAAGACAAAAATAAGAATGACAGAAGATTTCTCATCTGAAACCATTCAAGCCAGGAAATAATGGACAGGCATTTTTGGAAAATTGAAAAAAAACCCAAAAACTGTCAATCTAGAGTTTTACATCTGTTACAGTTAATATGTCTTTCAAAACCAAAAGTGATATAAAGACATTCTCAAACAAAATCTGAGATTGCGTTACCAGAATATCTGCACTACTAGAAATGTTAAAGGAATTCTTTTTAGGCAGAAGGAAGTCCATACCCTGTGGAAAGTTTGACTGACACTAGGCAAAACAAATAGTCAAAAATGTTAGGCCAGTATTGACATCCTCACAGCCCATATCCTTTTCCCATACTCTTTAACCAGACTTTCACTGAAAAGACTCACAGTGCCTTGAAGACATAATTCACCAGAAATTCATGCAGTTCAATATCAACCACATTTTCACTGTTGTTGAACAATACTTTTTTTGTTTGTTTTTTTTATTTCTTTTTATTGTTGTATTCTTTGATTTCTGAGTGTCTTGTAGTTTGTAATTTGTAGGAATTGTGAAAGCTCCTTGGCTATTTTCCATTATCTTCTAATTCTTTCAACTGACGTGGGGGATGTTTGAAGGTAAGAGAGAGAACTAAAAATTCTACAACTACTAAATAATCTGTGGCGTATCCAGAAATGTGAAGAAACAAGCTACTGACCTATGCGACTATGTGTATTACCACCAAAACCATAATGCCAAGAGAAATTTGGGGAAAAAGAGGTTTGATGATGCATATTATATAATTCCATTTATGTAAAAATTTAGAAAAAGGAAAATAAGTCTACATTACTCCGGACAGTGTGGTATTAGTACAAATAGATTAATGGAACAGAAGAGAGAATCTAAAATAGAGACCCACACATATATGACCAGTTGATTTTCAACAAAGTTGTAAAGGAAACTCAATAAGAAAAGGGTAATTTATCCACAATGACTGCTGGGACAATAGGATATATATATACAATGAAATGAAACTAGACCCTTATCATACACCATATTTTAAAATGAACAAGAAATGGACAAGAGACCTAAATATAAGAGCGTACTACCAAATTTCTGTAGGTTAGGCAGAGGTTTTTAGGTATAGCATAAAAAGAATGAACCACTAGGATGCCTGGGTGGCTCATTTGGTTGAGTGTCCAACTCTTGATCTCAGATCAGGTCATGATCTCACAGTTCATGGTATCAAGCCCTGCATCAGGGCTGACAGCTAACATGGAGGCTGCTTGGAATTCTCTCTCTCCCACTTCTCTCTGCCCTTCCCCCCTCAAAATAAATAAATAAATTTCTGATGAAAGACTTGTATCCAATATATATAAAGAATTCTTACAGGGAGCCCGGGTGGCTCAGTCGCTTTAGCATCTGACTTCAGCTTAGGTCATGATCTCATGTTTCATGAGTTCAAGCCCCAAGTCAGGCTTTGTGCTGACAGCTCAGAACATGGAGCCTGCTTTGGATTCCATGTCTCCCACTATGCCCCTCCAACTCCCCCGCTCACGCTCTGGCTCTCTCCTAAATAAATAAATATTAAAAAAAATTCTTACACCTTTGTAACTAAGAAAAGAAACAGCATGATAACAATATTGAGCAAAATATAAAATCAGACATATGAATGGCAAACCGTCACAAGAAAAAAATGCTCAATGTTAGTCTTCCAACATATGCAGATTACAACCATAGATAGTTGCCACAACTCATCTACTTTCATGACTAAGATTCAAAAAACTGACCTTACCAAGTGTTGTGATGAATGTGGAGCCCTCAAACATTACTGCTGGGAAGGTAAAATTTTCCAGCCACTTTGGAAAACAGCTTGGCAGTTTCTTGAAGCTATTCACTTACCATTATGATCTGGCAACCCAATCAATGGTGTTGACCTTAGAGAAATGAGAATATATGTCCACACAAAGATGAAACACATGTGCCAGGTAAAGCAGTGTATACATGAATGAACAGCTCCTTACTGTAAGTTGCGACATGTCTCCATTTGTTTTCCATTCACAGATCAAGGTGTCAGTATGCTAGCAGATCCTGGAATAAAGAATGGATGAGTTTCTCTTTTCATCAACCACTTAATATTATATATAATATATATGTGGCAAATAATTGAAGAAGCTGGGATAAAATTTTGAGAAAACAACTAGCTTAATAGTACAATACTCATGAATTGTTTCTATTTAAAACCCTTTGACCCTCTTGGGTCAATAACAATATTTCATCTCAAAACTCTTAAAAATACTCTGATGCTAGAATTAAAACATGCAGACAGCAAATTAAAGGTTGACACAAATTTTGTTCCATGCCATATTATTTGCATATAGTGTTGAAATAAAAAATCTCATCCACTTTTTTTGAATACTCACATTTTCAAAAGTAAATGCATTCTGTTTGTTCTTGTTTGATTCCAATAAGCCTAATAATTGATGTGAAAGCATTCTAAGAATTATTAATGTTGACACTCGTTAAACTTTAAGGGTAAGAGAATAGAACCACGCGTTTTCATAGAGACGGTTGTCATTCGAGTAGCAATTTCCACATGATCAAAGATAATTCTGATTTTTTTTTTTTTCAGCAGACTTCAATGTAGTCCTCTAAAGTAGCTCTCTTAGTATAGGTCCTGGAATATTTCTTCCAATCATGATGCACATGCACACACACATGTGTATCCATGATTGTGTGTATGTGTCTTTTAAGAAGTTATTGATGGCAAAGCAATAGAGTTATGTGTAACAAAACCAAAAGGGATTTAGTAGATCTAATAAAGTGCTGCATCCAGTGCTGTGACAAGCCTAATAATGTCAGAGAAATGAGAGGCAATAGAGTCTTCCTTTAATTTATGATTGGCGAAGCATCTGCTAAGATGAGGTACATAAACCACGGGGCACAATGTGTATGCCTTACCATAGATTGCGGTGGAGAGGGTTATAAAGAAAACATTCCACATAACAGGAGATTTCACATCTTCTACATTTAATTGTGCTGAGAATTATTGGCTTATATCAAAATGGTTTTACACCATGTTTAAAAGATTAAACACTCCTTCCCCACTACCTAGTCTTTAAGCACGTATTTAATTTTTTTAATTTAATAAGCAATTTATTCTAATGAGTGAATGTGTTAAGACTTACTCATGTATACTTGATTGTTCAAAATGTGTTTGCATATTTATAAAAAAGAACAAATTTTATATTCATATGAACTTTATTATTCTCCTCTTGCACCCAGCTTTCCTTCAAAGTTAGCTTCGAATTCTCAGGAATCTGGTGGTTCTTTAATAAAGGCGTTGAGAATATAGGGAATTTGATTTGTTTTACTCAGTATTTGTGCACTCCTGGAAGTTAATTGCATGGGAATTCTCTTAGAATCCTATAGGAATTTGGGGTAGTAACATAGAACTTTGCAAAATTGTTAAAAAATATGAATGGCCCTAATATTTAAGCCAGTGATATTTAGGATACAATTAACAGCATCCCCTTATAAAGCAAAACACTCCTTTATTCCCTACTAACATCTCAAATGTAACAAAACTTGTTACTGTTCTACATTTTAAACAAATTAAACTTTAAACCATATAGAGTAAAGCTAAGTGCAAGCTTCCACAAATTTTACCTTGAACAGGCACATTTGACAGGCCCCGACTCATTTTTTGTGATGATATTCATTAAGGACTAACTCTAAGTAAATTACTGAGAAGTGGGTATTAACGTATTTTAATGTGCTTATTATATAGGTGATTTTATCGGAGGTTTATACTGAGAGGGTCCAGAGTATTTTTCTCACCCTCAAGTGAAAATGATAAGAAAGAAGAGGTCAAACAAAATACAGGTTCCATTTAACTTTGTCAGATTGTACATGCAGATTTAAATTTTGATTCCTTTTTTGTTACAGCATCGTACTTGCTTATTCTCCATTTTCCTATGCTTATTGACATACACTGTTTGATGGGGTTCCCCAAATATAAAATCTTTAAAATGATTGTATGTCACAAACATAGAGTAGCATAACTCATTGCTGGCTCATTGCCTCATATACATGGTTATTTTTTCCTTTTTTTACAGATGGGGCCTGAGAAGTAAAATTATCTGTCCAGCATTACATAGATTGTAAGTGGTAAAAAAAAAAATTCACAAATAGCTCTTTGATTTTTTAATGCTTTAGATTTATTCTTGTTATTATTTGTGAAAAATATGAGTAACTTATATTTTTCATGAAATATCTTAACCATGCAGAAATTAGCCCTTTCTAGGCAAACTTTCCGCCTTGTGATAGTTAAATTGCTTAATGGCTCCTATACCTAGCTGTGCTTTGGAATCATCCAAAGGAAATTTTTTTTAATGTTAAATATTACTGAAGATGGATTCCATAATTCTGAGACAACAAGTATGAGGTAGAGCCCAGCATCCTGTCTATTCAGTAAGCTTTGGTATTTCGGCTGAACACCTGGGTGTGGCAATTGCTGGAGACTGAGCTGTCTGAGTTAAGGTGGAACATAATGTTTTTTCCTAGGTCCTGTGGCTTTTATATCCACCAGTATTTGCCCTGGTCTAAGAGAAGGGTTGTTCACAAAAGGTGTGGTTTAATTAAGTGTCAAGAACCTTCTAGAGTCAATTAGGCCCTTGATGGAAATTAAACTAAATAAGACAACAGTTATTTTCCTTAAGATTGACCTATTGGGGTGCCTGAGTGGCTCAGTCAGTTAAGCATCTGACTTTGGCTCAGGTCATGATCTCACGGTTCATGAGTTCAAGTCCTACGTTGGGCTCTGTGCTGACAGCTCAGATCCTTGAGCCTGCTTCTGTTTGTGTGTCTCCCTCTCTGTCTGCCCCTCCCCTGTTCACCCTCTTTCTTTCTCTCAAAAATGAATAAAAGTTAAAAAAATTGAATATATGTGGTTTTTGTTTCCCTAAGAAGATTCTAGTTATATGCATTAGTCACTTACCCAAGTATTTTTGCAGTATGCATATTCTTTTATTTTAAGTCAGCAACTATAAATAGTTCATAGTTTAATGAGCTATTTTAAATATAAACAAATATATAGAATCTAAGGTAACAAATTCTAAACTTCTGGACATTCTAGAGTTATATTTGTTAACCTATCCTTCCGCATGTTTATCCATCCACCCTTTCGTTTTCTTTCTTTCTTTCTTTCTTTCTTTCTTTCTTTCTTTCTTTCTTTCTTTCTTTCTTTCTTTCTTTCTCTTTCTTTCTTTCTTTCTTTCTTTCTTTCTTTCTTTCTTTCTTGTCTGCTAAACTATAAAAAAACAGTTTGCAAGAATGAAGACTCTTATCTCTAAGTATTTTGGTGTACATATCCTAAGGAAAAGGCATTCTCCTCTCCTACCTTCATACCATTATCACACCTAAGAAAACCAGCATGGATGGGACACAGAATCTGTGTCTTCTTCTTTCTTTGCCCCTCCCCTGCTTTGCTCACACTCTGTCTCTCTCAAAAATAGAAAACCACTAAATAAATAAATAAACAAACAAACAAACAAACAAATGAGTAAAATATCATCTAACTTAAGGATTATTTACATTTCTCCTAGTTGTTGCCAATGGTGTTTATAACTCTTTCCTTTTAATATTCAATTCAAAATCAGTCCAGTGTCATGCATGAAAAATTTTAATCTCTTTTAATCTAGCTAGAATAGCTCCCTTGCTGTTTTTGTTAGTTTTCATGACATTACATTTTTAAGGGCCCAAGCTTGTTTTCGTTTGCTTGTTTATTGTTGTTGTTGTCGTTTTTTTGCAGAATGTTTCCCATTCTGAATTTTCTAGTCAGTTTCTCATAATTTGTGCTAAAATAAAGACTTTAGCCTAATATGTAGATGATACTAAGTATTACTACATCCTGACAGGAAGCATATCATACCCCGTAATCTCCTATTCGTGTTGCTTATTTGATAATTTAATGAAGGTCAGGACCGTTGGGTCTTTTTATTGCAAAGTCCATTTTTCTCTACAGTTAAAAATGAAATTGTGGAGTAATACAGTGAAACTTTGTGGAAAGCTCTCCTTTTTGTCTCCTTTCTGTCGCTGTCATTTTTTTTTTTACTTGTTTAAAATCGTTGTCTCACTCACTGCCTCACCCATGAAGAAACTGTAAAAACATGTCCCTGAATGTAGAGTGCCCCTCCTGTACTCACTGTGTTTATATCACTCAAGGTGGACGCACTCTCATGTAGTGATGAAGTATTCTGCATACCTGGGCCAGGTTCAAGGACATTTTATTAAGCACAGTAGCTTAATGAAACTTAGTACATGTGAAGTTCATAGCTCTGATCTCATTTTCTATATGACAAAGTTTCCTCCATTGCAATGCTTCTGTATTTTCTAACTCTTATCTTTCTTTAATTATTTAGCACTTTTTTTTAAGTAAATATAGTTTCTTAGGAAATTTCAAAGGAGGATCCTGTGCCCCCTTCACTCAGACAATTAACTTCAAAGCTCATATTTTCATCTTCTTAACAGGAGCTTTCATGAAGAAAAAGTATGGGTTTTTTGGGGTTTTTTTGTTTTGTTTTGTTTTTGTTTTTGTTTTAGTTTTCATGAGGTTAAAATTGCCAGTTTTTCCTTTTATGTATCATGCCTTGGGTGTCAAGTCTAAGAAGCCTTTTCCTAGTTCTATATCCCAGTGATATTCTCTAGACATTTTATAGTTTTACATTTATATTTAACTCCACGATCCCTTTTACATATCAAATTAATTTTTGTATAAGATATGAGGTTTATATTGAAGTGGTTTTTGTTTTGTTTTGTTTTGTTTTGGTTTTGGTTTTATTTTTTGGTGTTTTTGGGTTTTTTTTTTTTGGTTTTTTCTTTTTTTCTTTTTGGGCTACCTGGGCAGGGCAAATGGATGGATGTTTGATTGCTTCTATACTGTTTGTTGAAAAGGTTCTCTTTCCTCTGTGGAGTTGCTTTTGCTCCTTTGTAAAACACTAATATGGCAAATTTGGTTGGGTCTATTTCTCGGTTCTCTGTTCTGTAACTGGTGCTACAAGAGCGTAAGTTGATTCCTTGCCCCCACCCCCTGGCATTTCTGTGCCACTTTTTATAGTGGGAAGCAGGCAGTAGGAACTGCACTGGATCTCCTTGTGCCCGTGTGTTGGGAGCAGAGAGATGGACTCTACAGGTTGCGTGGACAGAGCTTTACTGCTGCAGCTGCAGAGAGCAGATCTCACTGCCCATGAGGGCCCCAGGTTGCGGTGGGGATTGAGCCTGCTCACCTGGGCTTTGAAGATGTGACTGCAGATAAATCAGCCTGCATGTTCCTGCCCTGGTTGTGGAATGGGGCTTAGGACTTTCCTGTCGGTGTCTCTTGGACTTTGTCTTTTCTTGTCTTTGGCCTAAGAAAATAGGCATTTTTTGTATGGGGTATCTGGGTAGCACAGTCAGTAAGGTGTCCGGCTCTTGATTTTGGTTCGGGTCGTGATCTCATAGTTCATGAGTTCGAGCCCTGTGTCAGACTCTGTGCTGACAGCATGGAGCCTCCTTTGGAATTCTGTCTTCCTCTCTCTCTGGCCCTCCCCCACTCGTGTGTTCTCTCTTCCAAAAAAATTAATAAAGAAACCAAAAAAATAGGCATTCTTTGGGGCACCTGGGTGGCTTAAATCAGTTGAGCTTCCAACTCTTGGTTTCAGCTCAGGTCATGATCTCACATCGTGGGATCGAGCCCCACATCGGCTCTAGGCTGACCCCGAGGAGCCTGCTTAAGATTCTCTCTCTCCCTCTCTTTATGCCCCTCCTCCATTCATGCACTCTCTCTTAAAAATAAATAAACATTTTAAAAAATAGGCTTTCTTTGTTTTCTTTTCTGTATGTTAGCAATTCTGGATTGTAGAACTCTCTGGTACGTGCAGTCTGGGAAATAAGAGAGATAAAAGGAAAGTCAGAAAACTCCCCACACTATCTTTCCTCAAGCTCTGAGCACCCTAACCAGTCTGACTTCTAGTTATCAGCTTCCAGAGAGCCTTTTGTCATTGTGCTTTGAATTATTTCCAGGGTATTCAGTTGTATTTTCAGGAAAGGAATAGGGGAAGGTGAATCTATGCCATCTTGTTGTCTTTGCTTTTTTTTTATTAAGTATTTGTAACATATATTATTTTCATTGGTATTTTTACCCAAAGTAGAACTATCATTTGCTAGGTGGAATAGATCAACAATATTGACCTAAAATATTGAATACATGCTCAGATGCTACAATCATTTTTCTCATCTTAGGCTGTTTCAGAATATGCAAAATGCCTTGTAGTTTCTCACTGGCTTTGGGAATTATACATAGTTGATAAGAACATATAGTGATAAAGAGACTTACTTTAGATTGGAATTTGAAAAATCTGAATTTCTAGTTTCTTAAACTTTGAAGCAAATAAATATTTTCAATTAAGCATAAGCCAAGTCTTAATGACTATTGACCTATGATCTCTTTTCAAGGAGATTAGCATTAATCAAGACAAATATCCTGTCAAATTTAAAGGTGTGATGTTCTCTACATACAAATAAACGAATACAAACAAAAAACATCACTCATCTGTAGATTTAGTTTGTCAAAGAAATCCATGCAATATTAAAACTTTAAATGTCTTTAGTTGGCCTAATATAAAATTAATGGACCTCAATATTTGGGGATAATATTGTGGATTTTTTTTCTATCTGTTCAAGAATCACATTATGCCAAATGTATGGAGCTAGAAATTAAAAGGACAGAGAAGTCATAAATGAACATAGATGAGAATAAATTTACTTCTTAAACCCTCTGGTGAAAATTCAAGTATAATCCTGGAATATTTTTTTAATGTGTTTTGGGTGGTTTTTGTTGCTGTTGTTGTTGTTTTCTAGAGAGAGAGACAGACTGTGAGGAAGAGGAGCAGAGAGAGAGGGAGACACACAATCCAAAGCAGGCTCCGGGCTCTGAGCTGTCAGCACAGAGCCTGATTTGGGGCTCAAATCCATGAACTATGAGATCATGACCTGAGCCAAAGTCGGACACTTAACCGACTGAGGCACCCAGGCGACCCAACCTAGAATATTTTATGGATTATATGCATCAACTATTCAAACATTTAGGTATTATTTCTCTGATACAGGCAGAGAATGTGTAGAGAAGTTCAGAGAAGAACAATCCAATCAACACTGAAAGAATACTTACGACATTTCCTCAGTGTAATGGCCCTCAGGGAAACTGCATTCTAGAGGAGAGTAAAGAAGGTAAGAAATACATAATGCAACTATATACGGTGAAAAGTGCAATAAAAAAGAGTAATAAATGGTCAATAGCCACAAATGTTCATATTTAACTAGGTTTGTAAGGGAACACCTCTCTGGGGAAACCAGACTTTAACAGAGACCTGGAGGATGAAAAGGAATGGGCTCCATTAATATCTGGATAAAAAGTGTTTCGTGCAACAGGAACATGTTTGGTTAATTGAAGAAAAGCAAGACTTACTTGGTAAGAGGCAGCAAGGTTGGGAGTGGGAGATTGGGTTGTATGATAGGGAGTAACAATGAAGGGTCACTGGAAGAATCTTAATTCTGTGTTAGCCATAATTGGAAAGCCTTAGAGAATTTCAGAGAGAAACCCAATATACTCTGTTTCTATTTTTGAAAAGCGCTCCCACTGCTGTGTGAATAATGAATACAGTGAAGGGCTGAGGTGGAAACAAGGAACCAGGAAGCTATGTAGTAGTTTTGGGGAAAGGTGATTATTGCTAGACCAGGATGGTGGTGATGGAAATGCTAGGATTCTCAACCTATCTGGAGGTAAAGCTGCCAGACCTTGCTGATTAATTGTATGTGGAATGTGGAATAAAACAGTGATATTAAGATAATGCCAAGTTTTAGGTTTGGATGTCTAAAAAATAGCACTGACATTATTTGCAATAGAGAAAAATTGATGGCTTTGGTTTAGAAATTGATTTGGAGATGTCCAGTGATCATCCAACTGGAATTATAGAAAACAGCATTCAGACACTTAAATCTGGAGTTCCAGGTTGAAGTTAAGCCTGGAGATGTAAATTTTAGAACTGTTTTGTGTTAACTTTAAAGCCTACATCTGTGTTTCTGTCATTTAAAGAGGAAGTATAGACAGAGAAGATAAAATGGCTGAGGACTAAGTCTTGGATTTTTGTATCTTTACAGGTCATAAAGAGAAGAAAGAGCCAGGAAAGAGTCGAAATACATGTTTGCAGGTATCAGTAAAATTGCTCCTGTGGGCTAAGGACGGGGGGAGGGTTAACAGGGAAAAGGTCATAAGGATCACTCCGGATGCGCCATTCTGAAATGTTCTGTTGGAATTGACTGTGCTGTACAGTGTCCCAAAGAGTGAGAGAAGCAAAAGACAGAGGGCTGGGCCTCTATGGAGAGTCTATCAAAAATAGAGTAGATATCACCACATCTGACTACGATGCTGCCGATGGAGCACCTTGGTGTGAGTCAAAAGCAATGAGATTCTCATACCGTACAAAATGGGAATGGAAAGGCAGTTCAGAGAAGAGGCAGAATAGGTAAAACCGTTGCAATAACTTAAATAGCACAGAAAAGTTTTGAACGACAACTAGTTATACATGATACAGCTGAAGAGGTATACAACACAACTAAGATAATCCTTATTGCTTTTTTTTAAAAAAAAATGCATACACGTGATTAGAAAAATTGTACTGAAAGGAATAAAGTTCACCCTTTCAACTTTTCTTCATTCAACAAAGAGTTATTGAGTGTTTTTCTATATGCCAGACTCTGTTTTAGGTGTAGTAAGTGCTGGGAACAGCAATCACCAAGATTTAGCTTCCATTATAGAGCTCGGGGGGAAAAAATAGGCTTCCACTTCCAATTCTCCTCCTCCAGGAAAATGAAAAATGTTACCAAGTTTTGGTGTATCTCTGCAAAGAAATAAACAAAACACACAAATGTTGTGGTTTTGTATGAGTGTACATATGCACATATGTATAGAAATAAAGTATTTATTGGGGAGTCTGGGTGGCTCAGTCGGTTAAGCGTCAAACTTCAGCTCAGGTCATGATCTCACAGTTGGTAGGTTTGAGTCCCACATCTGGCTCTGTGCCGACAGCTCAGACCCTAGAGCCTGCTTCGGATTCTGTGTCTTCCTGTCTGTCTGCCCCTCCACTGCACATTCTCTGTCTCTCTCTCTCTCCCTCCCTCTATCTCTCTTACAAATAAATATTAAAAATAAAAAATAAAGTATTATATAGAATTTTATATGTATTATAAAAATTTTCTTTACATAGTGATCTTAGTTTATATACTCTTTGGTTCTTTACTTTTTTTTTTTTTTTCATTTAGTACTACATTTCAGAAGCTCTTTATGATTCCATGATAGATCTACTTCATTTTATGGGAAGCCTTATGTTGGTTATATGGCTATACCACATTTTATTTAACTAATCTACTCTTGATAAACATTCAGATTTTTTTCTGCTAATTTTTGCTGTTAGAAAAAATTCTGCATCTAGCATCCCAATTCATACATTAAGCATACAAATTGCAAATATATCTATTCGTGAGGTAAATTCTTACCAGAGAGATTGTTGCTTTAAATGGTTGTCTGTTTTTAATTGATCAAAAGGCACTAAAGATGCTCATATAAAAGAGAAAATAATCCTCTCTGCCAGTAACAATATTAACCAAAAAGTTATCCAAAGATAATTCTTTAAGAATTACCCAAGATTGCAGAGAGTTTGGCTTAAAATCATTATCAAGCCCACTTCCTAGGTAGAAAATAAGCTATTGGAACTAGCAGGGAATTATAATGAGCAAGTTTATTAGTCAGATTCTACTTATGCTCCTATTGTAAAAATATGGCTATTTATTAGCTTAAAAATAAAATTTACTTTGATTATATGGCAGTATATAAAAGTGAACATGGGCATTATGTACTTTAATATGTAAGATAGATGAATCTAATCCTAATGGTAAAGCCCCTAAATTAGTGCTTGGCTAAGCATAGGTAATCAGTAAATTAAGTTATTGAAATAATGTTATTCACACCTATAGACACCCGAAGACTATAACTTGCCTAATTTGGAAATCCAAACAGGTTTACTTACTTTAGCAAGGATGTCTGGTTTCCTCCCGACCTTCTGGGTTTTAGTCTCATAGCTAGAAACCTGACTTCCCAGCAGAATATAGTAGGATAGCGACTCGGGGCAGATTCTCAGTAACCAAATCTGTGAGACTGATGGATAGAGTAAGACTGAAAATATACTAGTTTACAATGAGAGCTGTAACTGGTGAGATTGCCTAATGATGTCTCAGTATTGTCTTCTGGCTCATAAACTCCCTTTCCTGGAACAAGTGGAGATCTAAAAGCTAGTTGGTGAGTCTGGAATTGAACACTGTGAGTTATAAGATTTCAATCTTACGTAAATTTGTAGTATGTATGTCTGCCAACTATAGGGATATACCATCCACTGAGACGCAGCTTTTATGTCCTAGGCGTATACTGGCATTTCCTCTCTTGGACATTTCTTGAGGATGGTGACAGTCAATGGGTGCTTTTATAATTGCTTCTTACTGCTCCTCTGCCAGCTCTACATTCTGTTAGACATAATTCTTTTCTTGGATATATTAATACATTCCATCAAATTACAATCAAGTCCTGCTGGCATGATATGGATTTACACATTTCTTTCTTTGATCTTCAAAGGGTTGGTTTTACAGTTTATTGTAGTTTAACTCTGAAAGTCAGTTAACTTCCTTCATTTCCAACTTCCGAAAAACACCTTATTTTGGCCCAGGAATAAATTAAAACAGTGGTCGATAGTCAACAACTTCATAGTATTTAACAAATGTGATGTCTTATATGGTCTTTAACTTTACAAGTAGAATGAAAACAAGAATCTAATTTGATGCCTTTGTTACTTGCTATGAGTATTAGAGGGTATACATAAAAAATAGACAATATTTTAAGAGTTGTGGGTTTTGGGGCACCTGGGTGGCTCAGTTGGTTGGGCGTCCTACTTCGGCTCAGGTCATGATCTCGTGGTCTGTGAGTTCGAGCCCCGTGTCAGGCTCTGTGCTGACAGCTCAGAGCCTGGAGCCTGCTTCACATTCTGTGTCTCCCTCTCTCTCTGCCCCTCCCCCACTCATGCTCTGTCTCTCTCCCTGTCAAAAATAAATAAACATTAAAAAATTTAAAAAAAAAAGAGTTGTGGCTTTTTAAAAATCTTTTTAATGTTTATTTTTGAGGAGGGGGAGAGAGAGAGAGAGAGCGTGAGCAAGTGAGAGAGAGCTAGCGGGGGAGGAGCAGAAAGAGGGAGAGAGAGAATCCAAAGCAGTCTTCAGGCTGAGAGCTGTCAGCCCAGAGCCTGACTCAGGGCCCGAACTCGTGAACTGTGAGATCATGACCTGATGTGAAGTTGGACGCCTAACCCAGTGAGCCACTCAGATGACCTTAAGAGTTGTGTTCTTACATCAGGCCATTGGCATGCTCAGATTCAATATGCATATATACACACAGCTATATACACATGCATCTATATTTCTATATCATGTATCTTTATGTATATCAAGGTATTATTATGTGTAACTAATACCTCCAATGCCAATCCAAGATAAGATGTTTGGGTTTTTTCTAGCTTCCAAAAGTGGAACACCAGGTTCCCACCATAAATAATAAACTGACTTAATTTGTTTAAAACTAGAATCACATGAAGTAGTGTTAAAATTTGCGAACTGATATCAGAACCAAAAAAATCTACAAAGTAGAGTGTAATACTTGTTTAAATTGTTTTTGTCTTTAACATAAAGGTTTGTAATCAAAATTGTGTGCTCACAGTTTACTTACACTGGTTCCCTCCTGCATTCCCTCGTGTATAGTTATATGATTCACTTGGAATTTGACAAACTCCCAACATTTTTTTCCAGCTTTATGGAGATATAATTGGCATATAACGTTGTGTAAGCTTAAGGTGTACAATGTGATGGCTTGATACATGCAACTCTTACAAAATGATAACCTGTGAGAAAATGGGAACGTGAAGATAAATCGTGATGGTAATGCTATATAGAATAAAATAGTGCTATGAATCCATAATGATAAAAGTGAATGAATGAATGAATGAATGGGGTAGAATTCTCCCTTCTATTAGAACATAAACTAATAAATATGCAAGCAATGATGGAATTTAAAAAATCACTATTTGGCAAGTACAAGAGTATAAATCATTTGGGACAGGATCATCAATTATCAGTGAAACCACTACTGAGTCTTTTAGTGATAAGCAGAATATTTTCTCCAAAGGATATCTATGAAATTCAAAGAGGAAAACATAGTAGCTTTATAATGGAGAAACTTGGCAGATACTACCTTAGCTAAGTGATCGAACTTAAAACCACCATTAACGGTGATGTGTCTCCTAATATGATTCACCGACAAGCACAAAGCATCTTTTTGAAGTATTCTTGCCAAAAGAAAAAAAAAAAAAAGAAACAACAACAAAACACAACTAGAATCAATCATATGACATATTTGACAAACTCAAGTTAATAATAATAAGTAAAGGCCCGTAAGTCTTCAGGAACACTAGGGTCACAAAAAAGGAAGAAAGCGTAAAGAACTGTTCCAGATTAAAGAAAATTAAAGAGGCATGAAAATAAAATGCAATATGAGGTCTTGGATGAAATCTTGAGTATGAAAAAAAAATATTTCTTTAGCCATAATCAGCGTTACGGAGATAATTGAAAAGTCTGAATTTTAAATTGCATTTGCATAATGCCTATCGATTACATACTAGTAATGTCTCAGTGTTAATTTCCTATTTTTAATAATTGCACTATAGTTATAAGAGAAATGGCCTAGTTTCTAAGAAATATGCATTAAAGTGTTGGCTGGGTGGCTCCGTTGGTTAAGCAGGTTAAGCATCCAATTCTTGATTTTGGCTCAGGTCACGATCTCAAGGTTTGTGAGCTCCAGCCCTTCTGCAAACTCTGTGCTGACAGTGCAGAGCCTACTTCAGATTCCTTTCTCCGTCACTGCCTTTCCCCCACTTGCTCTCTCAATAAATAAATAAATAAATAAATAAATAAATAAATAAATAAATAAATATTAAAAAGAAAACTGCATGAAAAATTTAGGAATAATGGTTCATCATGTCTATAACTTACTCCCAAACATATTAGAAAAATAGAAAATAAATGTGGTAAAAGATTGGTATGTTGAATCTGGGTGAAAAGCATAATTCTTTTTACTAGATTATAATATTTCTCTAAGTGTGAAATAATTTCAAAATAAAAAGTTAAAAAAGAATTTTTTAAAAAGTTAAAACATATTCTAAACTAAATATTCTGGCGCCGTTATTCTCAACCATATGCTATGGTATTTTTCTATATGTAGAAAAAAGATCATTTCAAAGTACTTTGCAGAGAATATATTGTGTTACTTTTTGAAGATGAATTCATTGGTTTATTTTTAAGACAGTGTTAAATAAATATTCAGTAGATGAATAAAATGATTTTAAAATAAAGAGAGAAGGAAGAAAGAGAATGTTTTAAAACAAAGGAAGTGGAAGGTTGGAAGAAACCGGGAATGACAGAGGAAATGAGAGATGGAAGGAATGGAAGAGGTTGTGGCCTAAATATTAGCGTTCTCTACTGGGTGGAGAATGAATACTGGTGTGTGTGTGTGTGTGTGTGTGTGTGTGTGTGTGTGCGTGCGCCATGTTTGTGTGTGTGTCAGTGAAACACCTTTTCACTTTGAAATCGTATATGAATATGAGAAAGTATTAAAACTAGGCATTCTGATGATTATCCGTTTCTTTAAAAACTTTTTCCCACCTTTTGCAAATACTCGTATTAGATTCTCTTCTAGCACTTGCTGAATTTCATCTGCATAGTATTTGGTCGTCCAGGACTATATATTCTGTCTAGTCTTAAATTGTTGTTACTTTTCAAGTCCGATGACTCACTCAGTAAGCATTTTGTGGTGACAAGTAGCGTTTAATCTCATTTTGCTCTCAAGTTTTCCTCCTTTTTGGTGGAGGGTGAGAATTATTTAAAAGTTTAGGTCAGGGGGCAGGCACCTTGGTGGCTCTGTGGGTTAAGTGCCTGACTCTTGATATCTGCTCAGGTCATGACCTCAAGGTTGTGAGTTCAAGCCCTGTGTTGGACTCTGCACTGGGCATGGGGCTTACTTTAAAAAAAAAAAAAAAAAAACGTTTAGGTCAGTAGTATGTGTCAGTATCTTTCTCTAATGGTCATAATGATTTGTTTTGAATCTGTTTCTTCGCTACTATCCAACTAAAAACTCAAGTTTTACTTAGGAATAATGTTCTTTTGTTAGGGTGGTTCTAAGGCGTGGTAACACTAAAACCTTCATGGCTTTAAAATGAAAAATTGACACAATTTTGTTTCAACTAAAAGCCTTTTTCTTTCTAGATACCACTTTGCTTCTGAAAACTGCTATTAATGTCTCAACATTCTTTTGTGAGAATCTAAACACAAACACACAGTTGATCACTGAAGCGACTGCAAGGGGGTGAGCCTAAGCCACAGATTTTTTTTTTAGAGTAGTTTCCTCTTTGTCAGGATTTATATTTTCTTGAGATTTAGTGCAATAGCATAAAACTTTTTTTATATCTGATACATAATGTATGATTGCCCATAAATCTGGACTTTGTCTGGCAATGGACATGCTCAAGCACCATGGTGTAATAAATTTATTACAGTGACTGACTCTAACAGCCCCTCACAGTCTAAGTTCAAAGTGTGAGAGCTGTTGGAATTTCCACAAACTTCCTAAGTTCCAGGTATTCCATCTCTTTCATTTGTTCAAGCAGAGATAAACTGATTGAAAAGTCAGTAAATCCATAAATTGAGTGGCTTGCTCAATTCCACATAGAGCACTAGCAGTCAGAAGCCCACTGACACTGCCAAGTTTTAAAACTCCTAAATTATTTTCAAAACAATAAAACAAGTTAATATCAATCATTTCTCAGGGGACACTGAGTTAGAAGAAAATTAAGCTAAATGTTCTTTGCTATTCTGAACGTAGTGAACATAAGGTGAATTGGCTTCCCGGTATCCCGCCCTTCTTTTCACCCAGTACGTGGTGGGCTGGAGCCTCCAGATAATGGTCAAGGCTGGGAAGGAGCTGTGCTCTTCCTAAGCTGTCACAACAATGCACGGGGTGACTGGGTTAAGCATCCGACTTCTTCAGCTCAGGTCATGGTCTCACATTTCATGAGTTCGAGTCCCGCATTGGGTTCTCTGCTGTCAATGCAGAGCCCACTTTGGATCCTCTGTTTCCTTCTCTCTCTGCCCCTCCCCTGCTGGTTCTTTCTGTCTCAAAAATAAATAAACTTAAAAAAAAAAAAAAGAACACCACAGACTTCTCTCCAGGCTACTGATTCAGTCAACCCAAGGTAATTCCAGAACCTTTGCTGAAACCCCAGGGAGGCCATGTCTCCTTTACATGGAGATTTGAAGACAAAACCCAACACTCCTGGATACCATCAGGAAAAGACATTTGAGCCCCATAACTGAGACAAACATACAAAGCATAGGAGAGAATCTAGTCTTAGTGACATCATTTGCGATCCTGGGTATAGCTTCATGTGGAGATTTTCCGTTGCCTGAGTTTCCTTTTCTTTTACATATATATGTATGTATGCATATATATATACACATACATATATATACATACATATATATGTTTTCTTTTATAATATATATTATATATATGTTTTCTTTTATAATATATATTATATATATATATGTTTTCTTTTATAATATATATTTTATATGTATGTTTTCTTTTATAATATATATTTTATATATATGTTTTCTTTTATAATATATATTATATATGTGCATATATAATACACACACACACACACACACACACACATATATATAATTTATTGTCAAATTGGTTTCCATACAACACCCAGTGCTTATCCCAACAGGTACCCTTCTCAACTGCCTGAGTTTTCATTCATGGAAGGTAGTAATTCTGCCTCTTCCCCTACACTCACATTTCTGTTTAAGCCAGTTTGGGGTGGGCTTTAAGTCTCTTGCATCAAAAGTGTCATGAATAATATACTTCCTAATTTTGTTGAGAAACAGATTGATATACCCAGGAAGGTCCTTATAAGGCTGTTTATAAGCACATCAGAAACAGCTATCAAACAGCGGGAAGATTCTGCTTCAAAATGTCATGGAAGACTGTCACATATATTATGACAAGGCTGTGTAAGTGTTTTGGGTGAAACTCTAGATTTGGAGTAAAAAGGCTTGGTTTTAAGCCCTTGAATCAGCACTATTGTATACAACCTTGAGCATGTCACTTATTTTCGTAGGGTTTTAGTTTTAAAGTGGAAATAATAATTACATCCTTACCTACTTTACAGGGCTTCTATAAGAAACAAATAGGTAATGGATATGTATGAGCTTTTAAAATTATAGAGTGACTAAAAATAGAATTAATAATAATAATCAAGCATAATTTCCCACTTACATCAAGTAGGTTATTTCCATCTTTCCATCTATCTTTTTCCTTCAGATAATCTGTTCAGGTTTACCATACTTTCAGAATTATTATATTTAGAACTGGAGAAATCTCATGCAATGCATAAAGCTAACAATGAGTAGCAGTTTATTATGGAACACTGAAAAATATTTTCATTTGAACGTTTCATTTGACATATTTTTTTATGTCTGCACATTTTTGGGAAAATACACTTAAAGATTAGATGCATCCACTATGAAAAACAGTAAGGAGCTTCCTCAAAATATTAAAAATAGAACTACCATATGATGCAGTAATTCCACATCTGGGTATTTATCCAGAGAAAATGAAAACACTAATTTAAAGAGATATATGCAACTCTGTGTCCTTTGCGACATTACAATAGCCAAGATACAGAAACAATCTTAGTGTCCACTGATAGATGAATGGATAAAGAAGATGTCTCTCTCTCTCTCTCTCTCTCTCTCGTGTGTGTGTGCGCACACACACACACACACAGGAATATTACTCAGATATAAAAAAATGAAATCTCGTCATTTGCAACAATATGGATGGACCTAGAGGCTATTGTGCTAAATGAAATAAGTCAGAGAAAGACAAATATCATATGATTCCATTTATATGTGGAATTTAAAAAATACAAAAATCATAGATACAGAAAGTACAATGATGGTTACCTGAGGGAAGAAGAATTATGAGGTGGGCAAAATGGGTGAAAGAGGTCAAGAGGAACAAACTTCCATTTATAAAATATGTAAGTCATGAGGATGGTATGTTTAGCATGGTGGCTATGGTCAATAATACTGTAGAGCATACTTGAAAGTTGCCAAGAGAATAAATCCTGAAAGTTAACTTTGAACAGTGAGGAATGGCAACCAGATTTATGGTGGTGATCATTTTGCAATATATACAAATATTGAATCATTATGCTGTATACCTGTAGCCAGAATGACATTATATGTCAATTATACCTCAATTTAAAAAATTTAAGATACTAATAAATAAGACGTAAAAGCAAACTATTTGACATGATGGGTGGCTTAATGGCATAGGTTGTGGTAATGATCTCATGGGTTTATGCTTATCTCCACACTCATTAAGTTGTATACCTAAATTCTATGCAACTTTTTGTATGTAAAAAATAAAATGAAATGAAATATAAATTATTAGGACTGCGGGAGGGAAAATTAATAGGAAGAGAGTCTCTTTTCTTGAAGCCATAAAAAGGTTTATATGAAACCAAATAAATTTGTTTTTTGTTTTTTTTTTAATTTTCAGAAATTGAATGTAGAACCCAGCTGTCCCTTTTTTTAGACTCTTAGAAAATACTCTTTATTTAGAATATTACACTTTTAGACTATTAAAAAATAGTGCTTTTTTAAAAGCATAAAAGAGGCACTTGGGTGGCTCGGTCGGTTGAGTTTCCAACTTGGGCTCAGGTCATGATCTCGCAGTTTGTGAGTTTGATCCCCGCATCCGGCTTTCTGGTCTCAGTGCAGAGCCTTCTTTGGATCTTCTGTCTCCCTCTGGCTCTGTCCCCCATGCCCCCCCCCCACAGCCCCGCTTGAGTTCTCTCTCTCAAAAATAAAGAAAACATTAAAAAATGAAAACATAAAAGAGAATACACATATGGAGTTGTAATGTGATGTAAATGAAACACTGTACATGAATATGTCCAAACGATAGGAGATTAAACATGAAGCAACTTGAAGTCCTCCCGTGGAAACTTCCATATAAAATAGGAATTTGTGCTGAATCACTTAGATAATAATAGTTTCAGAAGTACCTGAGGTGCTCATTAAAAATAAAGATTCCAAGGATAACCTCTGAATTCGAATCAATCACCAGCATCCACATTTTTTATTAAACTAATGCAGTGGATCCTCTGTATGCCATGTTTGAGAACTGCAGTATTACATTGCATTAAGGTAAAACAAAATACAATCATAATAATATTACGGGAGCTTAAAATAAACAGAAATTATGATAGTGATGAAATGAAGACGTTAAGGGAAGATACAGTTGTGTTTCTCTGACCCCCACACCCCCATTCCCCATCATCAGAAACTCTACCAGTTTAGGCAGCATAACTGTCTACTTTGTCTCTTTGCATGTTTGACTATTATACGATATCAAAATGATGAAGGCAGTGCTTTGCAAACTTAATGGGCAGTAGAATCCCTGGGGAGCTTATTCACAATGCAGATTCTACAGGCCTCCCATATGCCATGTCAAATAAAAGTTTCTGGCATTGGAGCATCAAAAGCTAAATTATACACAAACACCAAAGTTGGTTCTGATTTGACTGTTTGGAGGACCAGACTCAGAAACCTTGTAGTAAGACCTTGGCCTTCTCAGCTTATCTATAGATCCTGAAGACCAGTGGAGGTTAAGAAAGGAAACATCAGGCAAGTGCAATAATACTGTCTATAGACCAGTGACTCCCAAACACCTACCTCCAACCCTGTCGATTCCTGAATTCCAAACTGATATCCCAGCTGACCACTTTACATCTTCAAATGGATGTCACATATGCATAAGTAAACTTATAGACAAAATAGAACTCTCATTTCCTCCTGCCCAGAATGCTCTCTTAAACTAAACCACTGTGAACTGTAATTGTATCCACCTAATGGCTAAAGCCAGAAAACTAGGCGTCATTTTTCACTCCTCTCTGTCCATCAGCCCTCATGGCTGAGAGCTTCCTGTTCCTCGTTAGAAAGTCCTTATTGCCTCTACATCTGAGAATATTCCTCATTGTCTGGCATATACCTATGTGTTTGTTTAATAAAATTAAATCAACACTACAACCACACTCAAAAAGGCTGCAATTCTTTCACCTCTAGGCTAATGAAAAAGCATCTTAATTATTATCGCTCTTTCCATTGCTACTCCTCTAAAATCCGTTGGGCATTGAGCACTCATAGGATCTTTTAAAAGCTATGATGGCACCTATTTAAAACAAGAATTACTGTCCCACTTGTTTAGAGTGGCTCCCGTTTACACCTGTTGTCCTGATGTACTAATTAGGAAAAACACCATTATTTCCTAAAAATATGCTGCTTTGGGGGAAAAAATCATGGTCATTCTGCTTAAAACCTTCCATTGGTTACAAATGATACTTAAGATCAAATGCAGTTCTTGACTCTGAACTTTAACGTGCTAAAGCATAGTCTGGCACTGACTGCTGCTCACCTTAATCTCCTGCACTACACCTGTCCCTCATTAAGCCCTAGTCACACTTGCTGTCTGTGTTTCTTCACACCAGAGGTTTTGCTCAAGAGTTTTCTTGGAATACTCTTCTCCCAGAGCTCCTCATAATTGATCTTGTCTTCTTATTCAAGTTCAGGGTTTTTTTTTTTTAATGTTTATTCAGTTTTTTTGAGAGAGAGAGTCAGAGAGAGACAGAGCATGGGTGGCGAGGGGCAGAGAGAGAGGGAGACACAGAATCTGAAGCAGGCTCCAGGCTCCAGGCTCTGAGCTGTCAGCACAGAGCCAGACACGGGGCTCAAACTCACGAACCATGGGATCATGACCTGAGCCAAAGTCAGCCTCTTAACCGACTGAGCCACCCAGGCACCTCTCAAGTTCAGTTTTAATGTCGCCTACTCAACCAGCCCCCTACATCTAATCACTCAATTGAAATTAAACCCGTAGCTATTATCTGTCACTGCCCTGCATTTATTGTTACTTATCTTGTGAGACGTCACTATATGATATTTTGCTTCATAATTTACTTGTTTCTTTTACTTGTCTCTTCTATTATAATATAACCTCATAAAAACAGAGAAGTTTTCTGTCTCGTTCAGTTTTACTCCTGGCACCTAAAGAAGGGCCTGTTGCTAAGGAGGCCTTCAAAAAATGTTTGTCCAGTGAATTTACCCAATAGGTAAATTCTGTGTTATCTCAATAGAATATACAGGGTTAGACAAATTCTGCCTTTTTAGTTGAAATACTAATCAAAATTTCTGAAGTGCAATTTTAAGAAAAGTTGATGTTTAGATCCTTTTATTCCCTATTTCTCCTCTTTTTATTTTTGCCAAAATACTGCCAAACATCATTCCCAATTTTTTTTCAATTTAGGTGGATACTGAGAAGTTGCACACCTGTCTTGAATTTTGTGCCAATTCAATCTCCATCATTTTTCAACTTGGATTCTGAATCATTTTTCATGAAATCAGTTGTGTTTCTGAGACTTTTTTTAGACTCTGAGAAGATGATTACAGTTCATGACTTTGATGAAGTATTACTGAAGCTGTAGCATGGTTGCGATGGTGATGGAGCAGGAAGATGGAACCATTTTGTTAGCTTCATTGGACTCCTCAGGGAGTTTCTCCGCTACTCACCTGTCTCCCTCACGTGACAAGCTGGGTACTGTGATTACTCTTGCCTTGGTTCCAAGTGTCCGATAACAGCAGTTAGCACAGTTTCTGTCCCGGGCCTCTTTGTACTTTGGCCCAAATGGTACAGAGGTGTAACATAGCATCCCCTTTTGGCACCAGTTTCCAAGGTCATGGGAGAAGCAGGAAAACCCAGTGGCTCACAGCAAGGGGCCCAGGCTCTTCTACTGACTGTCACTTACAAATTATGCCACTCTGGGATGTATCCCACTTTCAAAAAAGTAGGGATATAAAGAGTGCCTGCCTCATAGAGAATGAGGTCTACATGAGACAGCATACACACAGCGCTTGGCAGACTCATTGGCATCTACTGAAATGAAATATTAGTTGCTTTCACTTTTGGTTTCTCTCTCATGATTATTGCTTTTGCACAGCCTCTGGCCTGTATAATTCGGGTAAATCATCGCAATCAGGATTTGAGACAGCAGGACCAGCACAAACCAGATCCGTGAGCCTGAGTGGACAGGAGAGCACAGGGCAGCTCTTCCGGTGGCTGGAGTGCAGCAGACAGGAGGGCCGAGGGGGCAGACAGCTGCTGTGCGCGTGGGGAGAGGTGTGATATCAGCCCACAGCACACCTGCAAGAGTAAAGCCAAAGGTTATCTGAGGCCGAGTTTCTCTTCTGTCCCTGTCCGAGAAGAGACCTGTTATGATGTGATGGGCTTTTATCTCCTTGAGAGGAAAAAAGAACCAGTTAAGAATTGTCTTTGCTTATTAAAACATATTAGACAGGGGCGCCTGGGTGGCGCAGTCGGTTAAGCGTCCGACTTCAGCCAGGTCACGATCTCGCGGTCCGTGAGTTCGAGCCCCGCGTCGGGCTCTGGGCTGATGGCTCAGAGCCTGGAGCCTGTTTCCGATTCTGTGTCTCCCTCTCTCTCTGCCCCTCCCCCGTTCATGCTCTGTCTCTCTCTGTCCCAAAAATAAATAAACGTTGAAAAAAAAAAATTAAAAAAAAAAAAAAACATATTAGACAGAAATAGGCATAAAACTTGGAATGCATTTGCCTGCCTGCTGTGTTTCCCCACCTTTCTTCCTGTAATCATCAAACCAGTATTCCTTGAACATTGCACTTTGACCTTGATTTAAAGGAGATCGTTGAAGAAGTAGGTTTGGCTCCGTGCGGCTTTCCTAAATCCCTCTTGTATTTCGTTTGAAATATATGCAATCAGCAGTCAAATAAATTCCTCCCGAAACCATATGGTAATGCAAGCATATGGTAAAGGAACTTTTGATTTTTTATCTGCCAAGCCTGACCTCAGACTTCAAGGTAACAGATTGCTATGTAATTTTTAATTAACTCTTCATCCTTACAAGGATTTGTTATTTGATAAATAGGTTGTTGACAGTATACTGCGTGATATTCTCATTATGTTTTTAATCTAAGTACAGTTTTCCTTTCTAGTGATTTACCCAAGTGAAATTGGTGCTATTTCACTTTCTAACTATTGGGTTTGATACGAACTGCTCAGTGCATTCGTTGTGCACCATATTTTAAAATCTAAAAATGTATAAAAGCTACCTACAGAATAAAACTGACAAAAACACAATTTTCTGATATCACTATCCTCTGTTTTTCCCTCTTTAGGGGAAAACATGTTGCTATTTATTGCAGCTTGGATAATATTTGTGTCATTCGATAATGTTATTCCATTATCACAACTCAGCAGACTCAGCAGAATTTGAGTCCAATTTGTTGAAATCTGTTTTTTTTTCTCTTTTGCTATTTCAAACCAAATGTAGATATAATTTCAAAGAACTACAGAGTTGATATTTATTAAACTATGTAATACTAGAATGAACTACTATGTCCTATATAATTTTCTTGTGTAAAACTAATTTTAAAATGAGCAGTTTGCAGTGGATAATTTTCATCCTGTTGAGTATGATGTCTGGAAATAGATGTGAGGCTTGTTTAATTAGGGCTATGTTTTACAATGAGAGTTCACTCAAGATTATACTTTTTTTAACTAAAAGATCAAAAAATAATAATTAAATTTGTAAATAGTTTTATATTTGCCAAAAACCTTTGTCTATATTTTCTAATTTTACTTTTAAGCTTATGATAAACCCAGGAAATGGGTAAGGCAGTTGCAATACTGAGGGCTGCCTATTCTGTAGAATTTCTGGAAACATGAAAAATAGATATGTTGCTCAGAGCAGTCACTAAATTATCTGCCTTGTGAATATAGATTGCCTACCATTTATTCAGGAAAAAAATCTGCTTGGTCAGATTTGAATCCTACTCAGGAAATAAATATGGGATAAAGATGGCATTTCACATGGCCTTTTCAACACCAACTGACTTTCATTTGGAAAAAAATAAAATTAGATGAATTGTATTGCAAAATTCACTGGAGTCTTATTGTATTTAAAGTAGTTAAAATATGGGCACACCTGAGTGCCTCAGTCAGTTAAGCATCTGACTTTGGCTCAGGTCATGATCTCATGGTTCGGGAGTTTGAGCCCAGTGTCGAGTGCTGTGCTGACACCTCAGAGCCTGGAGCGTGCTTCAGATTCTGTGTCTCTGTCTCTCTCTGCCCCTCCATGAGCTCTCTCTCTCTCTCTCTCTGTCTCTTAAGAATAAGTAAACATTGGGGTGCCTGGGTGGCTCAGTCGGTTAAGTGTCCGACTTCAGCACGGGTCGTGATCTCGCAGTCCGTGAGTTCGAGCCCCGCGTCGGGCTCTGTGCCGACAGCTCAGAGCCTGGAGCCTGTTTCAGATTCTGTGTCTCCCTCTCTCTGACCCTCCCCTGTTCATGCTCTGTTTCTCTCTGTCTCAAAAATAAATAAACGTTAAAAAAATTTTTTTTAATTAAAAAAAAAGAATAAACATTAAAAAAATTAAGTAGTTAAAATATTTAACTAGATGTAGACGAATCACTAAAAGGTTTAGAACAAAACAGAGAAGGGTATTTGTATTATCTTGATTTAGTAATGGTGTTCTTGAACAAGATACACACCCCAGGGAAAATAATGGAAAGTTTAATTGTGTAAAAATTTTAAGATCTTGTATGATAAAAACATACATCAAAAAAAAACAATTTACGTGCCAGGGAGACAATTGTGTAACACACTGTTAAGCTGGAGGTGTACAAGCAACACCAAGATATAATGGTCATTTAAGAAGTAAGGTTTCAGGGGCGCCTGGGTGGCGCAGTCGGTTAAGCGTCCGACTTCAGCCAGGTCACGATCTCGTGGTTCGTGAGTTCGAGCCCCGCGTCGGGCTCTGGGCTGATGGCTCAGAGCCTGGAGCCTGTTTCCGATTCTGTGTCTCCCTCTCTCTCTGCCCCTCCCCCGTTCATGTTCTGTCTCTCTCTGTCCCAAAAATAAATAAACGTTGAAAAAAAAAAAAAAAAAAAAGAAGGTTTCAGACATAATGGAAATTTTTTTATATATATGTATATATGATGAAGAGTCAGGTAACTGGTTTTGTTGTATATATGTATATGTTATATATGTATATGTTATACATATATGTATATGTATATATGTATATGTTATACATATATATGTATTACATATATATGTATATGTTATATATGTAACAAAATATGCATATTTGTATATGTATATGTATATATGATACATATATGATATATATGGTACACATATGTTATATATATCATATGATATATTATATATATATATATATATACGCACATATACATATATATAACAAAACCAGTTATCCGACTCTTCATCAACTCATCCAACATAAAGGGATCTGAGGGGTGGGGAGGGAAGGGACAGTAAGAGTGTTTGTAGAACAGATATCTGAGGCAAAATAGTGGGGGGCTGAAATATCCCTTCCCATTTCTCTCGGTGAGAAAATGCACATTTCAGGACTAGTGAGAAGACTAGTGAATCATGAGGAGGGACTGCTAAGTACCTGCTGCATTTAAAGGTGACAGGTATACCTGATTTACCACCAGAGACATGTCAAGGTTGAGAAACAGGCTTGTGATCTGTCACCGAAGTCACTGTTGCATTCGGATTAGTTTGTTTTCCCACAGTGTGTGAGGACAGTGTGTCAGGATCCATGAGGGATAAGAATCCAGATCCTATTCTGGAAATAAGCTGAGTGATGGTGCTTCAGGACCCATCCACAAAGGCTGAATAACCTTAGCATCCCATGTGAGAGTATTTTAAATATCTGCCAAGCAGCGAAAACTCCGCCCCATCTCATTGCAGTGTCCGTCATTTAGGACTTTTTGCATCCCCTTCCTAAATAGCCTTTCTCCCTTCCCCAAAACCCACCCCCACGGCAGCCAGAAACTAAATTTTGCCGAGCTGCGAGAGGGACAAGGAGAATAAAAGAAAGAATGAAAAAGCCAGCCACGTTATTTCCTAACTGGAGACTTCCTCCTCAGTTCAGACTGACACAGATAGGATTCAATTTTAAACCAACCGTGGAGTTTTGATTATTAAATGAGAAAGTGCGCTTCTTAAATCTATAATATTTGCATACAATCTGTATACGGTTTGTGTTTTCTAAATCTATACTATTTTTATACCATTTGTACTCTCTAAGTCGATGCTATTTGCATTACCTAAAAGCAACTAGAAATGAAGTTATCCAATTTTTTACCAGGGACAGAAAAACAAGTTTCATTGAACAAATGTTAGGAGAAAGCAAGACAGAAAATAGTTACTTTAAAACCCCCGAGTCCTGTTTATTCAATATACTGGTTGCATTTATAGCATATGTAAGGACCAAAAGGCAAATCTGGAATTCGTAAAGACTGCCTGGAGAGTCAGACTACTCATTAAGAAATACAAATGGCCAGTAAGATATGAAAATATGCTCAATCCAATGAGTAACCTAGCAAATGCATCTTAAAATGAAGGAAGATTTGTTTGGTTTATTAGATTAGCAAAAATTACTCAAAGTGGCAATATACAATGTTCATTAAATTATACAGACACAAATGTTTTCATGTAGTATTTATAGGAATGTAAATTGGCCTAGTCATTTTAGAAGAGAATTTAGGGAAAACTATCCCATTTTAACTGTTTAGAATTCCTCTTAGATAAATCTTTATACATGTGTACCTAGAGATATTCATTTATTCATTGAACCAGTGTCACAGAACATCTGTTATTTCTAAGCTCTGTGCCCAAAACTAGTAATACGTATCGAAGAATAAAAGAGAAACACAAAATAAAGAACTCTTGTCCTCATTGAGCTCACTTTCTAGGGTGGAAAGACATACATGATGTATATTTTTTTTTTAAAAAGGTGAATGATATACCCGTTTATAGGAGAATAGTTTGGGGAAAATGTAGTGCAAGCTAATGGGCATCTAGTAAGCTTGCATAGGAGCAACAAAATATTAAGTGGGATGACTGTGGAAGAGGTGATTGGGGAACAATGTGGTAATCTGGGGAAAAAAAGGACATTTCTTGGTAAGGTAATATCTAACACAAAGGCTGTGAGGCAGGAGTAAGTTTGGAGTGTTTGAAAAACAAAAGTACATTTTGGAATCCAGAGTACATAAGGAAAGACTGGGCTTTGGTGGAAGAAGGGACAACAGTAGAAACTGGAGGTAAGAAAGAATGTATGGATAGAGACCATCAGAGGTGGCTCAATACAGTACTTGGGTCGGGTGGAGGTTTTCTAGTTTTCTTCTCCTAGCTTTAATATCTCAGCTAGAGAAAGGAGTAGGAAACAGCATCAGAGCCAGGCAGCCTGCAAGGTCTGCTTAAGGTTTGACTGTGAATTTCAAGTGAGGTTGTTCAGCCTTGTTGTGGTTCCTCTCCAAACATGTCCAGCTGCACAGACACAGGCAGAGGATAGGTAGAGATCTGGAGTTACTCACAGTTAGTCTTTGCCGAATGAATAAGGTGAACTGAGAAAGCAGAAGGGAGGTAAGAGTTGAGGATGTATGCAGAAGAAAGTATTTCAATGAGTGACTGTGGAATGAGAACTGGGCAAAGAGTAAAGAAGAGACTTCAGATGGCCCTAATGGAATGATTGCAAATCTCCATGGGGTCCACAGTAGTGTTGACCTTGGGCTACAATAGGGAGTTAGCTGGAAGGTAGAAAGCACACCAGGGGGGAGAATGCTCTTTACCATATTATTCTCCAAAGTGAAAATATGTGAATCATTCCATGTTATCCATAGGGGACAGCACAGTAATATTGTGATACATCCATAATTTATAATACTAAGATGTGGTTAATAATCATACAGTCAGGCTGCATATGCTGTAGTAGGGAAAAAAACAAACAAGGAATAACACAACAGAAGCAGTGGAATCCCATTTATGTGAAAACGTACACACAGTCAAAAAGGGCACATATGTATAAAAATGGATATCGTATATCAAATCGTCACCATGTATACTTTAAATATCTTAGAAACTTATTTGTTGATTGTACGTCAATAAAACTGAAATATATATACATATATATGTGTGTATATGTACACACACACATACACACACACACACACACACACACACACACACACACAAAAGAAAGGATACCAAATGGTATGAAAGGATTTATACCAAATTGGTAACTCAGGGAGTAAAGAACATCCAAACTGAAAGCTCCATGAGAGGGACCCTATCTCCATTTCCTTATCAGGACAACTATCATCAGGTGCTGTACTTGGCAAATATGTGGGAACTTACTAGTTATTGCTCAATAAATGAATGAATGAATGAATGGTTTTTGCCTTATAGTCTATATTTTTTAGTTAGAAATTTAAGCCACTATATTTGTGTACTACTCATGCAATTAAAGCCAACCAACCTACCATCCAGCCACCCAACGAATTAAGAAAAATATTCTCCTGAAACTCTAGGAACAAGCATTTCTTTTAAGTAATCAGTACCCCAATGTGGGACTCAAACTCATGACACCAAGATCAGGAGTCTCAGGCTCTACTGCTGAGCCAGCCAGAGGTCCCTAGGAATAAGCATATTGTATTTAAAAAGGCCTTCCAAGATATCTTCAGATTAAATACTGAATCTTAAAAGAAACTTTACCCCAGGGGCGCCTGGGTGGCTCAGTCAGTTGAGTGTCTGACTTCGGCTCAGGTCATGATGTCGTCGTGGTTTGCAGATTTGACCCTGTCAGTTTTGTGCTGACAGCTCAGAGCCTGGAGCCTGCTTCAGATTTTGTGTCTTCCCCTCTTGGGCGCTCTCTCTCTCTCTCTCTCTAAGATGAATAAACATTAAAAAAAAGTAACTTTAATCCAAGTGACTTAAGTTTTTGTTTTTTTTTTAAAGAGGAGCACAAAGCTATGTTGTATTTTCTCTAATATAAAGATTAGTTTAAAGAAATTTGTTGACCCAAAGCTTCTTGCAACTTCACACGTAATTCCATAGTGTATCTCCCAGGACCATTTATGTATAGGGTGAAACTACTGCTTACAGACATAAATACAAAGCAATTCCATTTTGCTGATTAAAATTGAGTCATAAGTTCTATGAGCAACTACTTGTTTAATACTGTTTTGTCTCTCCTAGTTTACTATTAATTTATGACTCTGATTTTCCAACTTTACTATTTGATGCTTACTTACACATTTAAAGGAAGGAGTTTTATGGGAACATAAAATTAGACATAGGATTAGTTCATTTTTAACTGGTTTTTGAAATATGTCTCCTGGAGTACATTTTTACATAGAAACAATAAACAGGTTGTTAATGGAAAAAAGATCATTATTTCTTGGTGTGTTCACACTGTTTTCTTAGCTACAGAGAACTGCAAGAGAATAAATAATATTTAGGGACCCAGGAAAGTATGAAAATCCCATTTTTGTTGGATGCAGAAAGAGAAAAGTAGGTCTTGAAAAGAACTCACTTTCGTTCAGGTTTATAAAATGTAAGCAAAGGACATTCGCCCTCTGCTGGATTATTTTGGAAAGAACATAAGGAAATGTTAAAAAAAACAAAAACAAAAACAAAAACAAAACAACTAAAGGAGGATGGAAAAATGGAAGGACAGAGACAGAAGAGGGGAAGACAAAGGGACAGAGGGAGAGAAAGATGGTGGTGAGGGAAGCAACAAGAAAATATATACTGAAGGAATTATTTCACACTTTATATTGCTGCTGGAAATCTTGAATTCAGTCTGTGAATGTGTGACTCCAGTTCTTTTATTTCTTCAGTTCTAATCTGGAAATGGTCCCCAGAATAGAAACCATTTAACTTATAACCTTTTTGTGGTACAGGACGTTCCTAGATTAACAGATAATTACTACGACTTTAATGGATGACTGGGTATCGTTGTCTTATAAAAGTTAAATTTGGTTTTGAAAATTTAACAAGACTTTCCCAACCTTAATTAGTTTTCATTAATATACTTTAAAATGATTAATGCCTTCCAATAAGTAAAATCCATGTTTAAATTTGCATTCATCTTTCAAAAGGTTAGAAGTTTATCGAGACTGTCTACATATTCATAGGCAACCTGAATGCAAAAGTAACAACAGGCAGATACCAGAGGGACCCCCAAATTTATGGCATTCTAGCCCAGTGACTCACAAGTGTTCTTGGGATCACAGATAATGCACATAGGAAAACTTCTCTCCTATCTTAAGAGTTCTTTAATTACCTCAGAGTGACCAACTGCTTAATCTATAAAGATTCTTTCCCCAATAACTTGCCCCTCAACTTAATCCCTGAAGGAATGATACAACCAGAGTTCTCCCCCTCTCAAAACTCCCCTTGTGTTCTGAAGATAGTGAGTGCCCAAGACACTGACCCAGTAGCTTCCTTTTCCACGGGAAAAAGGTATAAATCATTCCCTCCAATTCATAACCTCTCACCGAGAGTATGTTTTCTAAGTACTTCCAAAAGTTTGGAACATTGGTGGATGGAGCAGAACTTAACTTCCACATCAAGACCTTTTGATGCTGCCTTAAAATGTCCTTAAATCCATCTCTCTTTCTCCATTTTCCCTTCCACCACCATTGTCCAAACCACTGTCTTGTGTCACTTGGATTATAGCCATAGCCATAGCCATTTACCTCGTCTTTCTTTTTCTCATCATTCCCTCTTCAAACTATTCTAGTTGAATTGAGATAACACATATGAGGATTCACGTCTCAGATCTCCCTCTTATCAGTAGCTGATTTAGGACAAATAAATCTACCTTTGGACCCACAGTTAACTCATCTAAAAATGGGACAAATGTATGTCATAGGTGTAAATCAAACAGTGCACACACAGATGTACACATACATGTATTTACACATGCACATATATGTATATACATATATAAACATATATATACACACATAAATAATTAGTATGCAATTTGAGTCAGAGTTGTTGCTCAAAATTAACTATTATAGCTCTTTTAGTATTTTAGTCTTTGTAGTAGATCTTATTCAAAATTTTTCTAAACAGGGTATGTAAAAATGTAATAATTAACTAGAATTCAAAACTAAATGTGCAAAGTCTCTTATGAATGGTTTGGAATAAGCATTCTGAAAATTTGGACGCTAGTGGTATATCTCCTGGTTGTGGAAAGATCTGCAAGAAGAAGCAAAGACTAGTAAAATTTTCCATTTGTTTATTTATTTATGGCTGAGTTTAGAACAGAATTAAAGAGTAGCAGTGCTCGCTGATGGATAGAATTATACTGTCAGGATAAAGAATCCTGCACCCCTAAAATTCCGGAGAAACTGTTTATTTTGTGATATTATTGTATTCGGTAAATATAATTAGCTTGGATGAAACACATGGTTGGTAGACCCAGATTTATTTCCCTGTTAGCAATTTTTGGCTGGAAATAATCATTGTATCAGGTTGCCATTTTCACAATGAATGCAGTGCTCCATCGCTTTGTTCCTCTGTATTCTTCTGATTTTCCTGTGCTTGGAGAAATTTCCACCTTTTCTCAGACTTATCTTTAGCTGGGAGTCAGAACAGTAATAAAGCCTTCCTTTGTTCCCCTCCCCCCCCAACCCAGCACTCTACTTCCTCCTTGGTAACATCATCTCCCTTATTTTGGGGCGCCCCCCTTCACTCAGCATACTTTGATGGGGCCGTTCATCACTCTCTCCCCCTTACATAGAGTGATTGGCCCAAAAATGGGTGCAGAGCCCAACAGACTTAATTACAATGTTTTTTGGAGACTTGATAGGTGGCTGTGTGAAGAGAGATGCTTTTTCTTCTAGCCTGTAAACTGGAATGATTTCAACTGGAAAAAAAAATCAGTTTCTATGCCCACACTTACATGGCTCATCAGTTTCACAGAAAAAGAGTATAAAAATAGCATAAAACGAAGAGGTGCTTAAAGATGAAGGAATAAAGAGAGAGAGAAAAGAGAGACAACTAGCAAGATCATTGGAGACTTTTTAAGTGTTTTGATCTGTAACCCCTGAGTTTCTAGTGGCAAGCAAAGTAAGGAGTTTCTTTCATTTAAGCTACTTTGAGGTGAATTTCTGTCACATACAAAAGAGTTCTTACTAGTACACATTTCTCTTATTAATATTATTCAAATCGTGCTTTTTAACAGTGTATTTTTCCCTTGATAAAATCTATTTAAAAACCCTATTATCCCTTGCTATAGAAAAAGATAAAATATTTTTTCTTTCATTAGCTTGAATAAAACATACCATTGAGGTAACAGATGGTAAAGTATCCTTTTCAAATTTGAGGCTCTTTTTAGATTATTGTAGCTCAAATCACACAAGGTGAGAACTGATGTATCCTTTTATTCTGCACACAATGTCTTCTACTGGCAAATCTTTCTTTGTAAGAAGAGAGTAGATTGGGATTTAATGTAAATATAAGTTCTAGAAGAAATTGTGTGTAGTGAAAGTCATGTCACTCTGTATCTAACCATCAAAGTGAAGTACAGCCATTTGCTTGGCTTTTCAAGACATTGTAAGTCAAGAAAAAATAGGAATAGGGAAAGAAATGAAGACACTGTGTGGATAAGAGCTAGGAGGCAAGGAGGAATTAGTGCCACTCTTGACATTCATCAGAGGGTACAAAGATGGACAGAAAGACTGAGCTCTCTGGCACTCCTTCCTCAGTGAAGAGAAGCATCATAGGAAAGTCTTAAACGGCAAAAGGACAAGCTGGATGTGCAAAGATATCCATGCAGTCTGGTGCCCCAGTGCCTTCCACCGCAAGAAGAATTGATGAATCGTTTGGAATCAATAGAAAAGCTGCATCTTG
Organism: Leopardus geoffroyi; assembly: GCF_018350155.1. Lineage (NCBI taxonomy): Eukaryota > Metazoa > Chordata > Mammalia > Carnivora > Felidae > Leopardus > Leopardus geoffroyi. The sequence continues at coordinate 42,377,704 of NC_059331.1, forward strand.
TCTCCTGCAGTTCTCAGTCTGTTCGTTGAGTGTATTATGATGGATAGAGTTCATGTCGATGAATACATTAGAGGAAAATGTAGTGCTACATCTTAATGTTTCCTAAGGACATCGATTAGTGGCCAAATACGAAATACCTATAACCTACTCCACGGTAAAAGGATGGAGGAGGAAAGACACCTGTAAGGCTTTAATCAGCTTTGAGATGACCAATAGGGACTACCTGAATTTGAATTTTTCTGAGCCTCTGATTTCTTATCACCAGATCACAGAGAGCCTAACAGAGAGGCAGTTGCTAGCCATGGGATAGTCTCTGAAGTATTATTACTAGTTGTACAATATGTGCTGGGCTCAGCCTCAGTGTCCTTTATCTTTTCCAGTATGAGATCTCAGACAACTTTCAAGTTCAATCCTTAAGCATGAGGCCTTGTTTCCCTCCAATTTATCTTCTTCCCTGAAGTGTAATATGCAAAATGAACACCTGACCTCTTAGTTTAAAAGACATCATCAGTTCCGTGTAGGGTCAAGACTCATGTCTTAGCATGACACCTGAGACTTTTCCTATCCTAGTCTCTATCCTCCTATCCAGGCTTACCTTCCACATTACAGTTTATGCATTCAGAACACACAGTTGGTCACCATAGGTGGTATTACATCTTTGATGTTGGTAATGCTGTACCCTGCCTAACATACCCTTTGTACCATTCTTCCCTTGCTCAACACCTACTCATCCCTCAGGACCCCAACTGAGACTTTATTTTCTTGTGGAAGCGTTTTTCAGATCTTCATATTTTCATTAAGTTCCCTTTTTCTCTACCTTTGAAGTGTTCTTACACACTTACTGAAAGTATGTGGTCCTGTGTTTATTACACATCCTCCATTACCCCTTTCAGCATAAAGTCATGGTTATTTACCTTTTAGTGACCCGGAAGTATCCAGTATCTATTTGTAAACAGAAATGAACCACAATCAGTAGCAGCTTTTTAGGATATTGCTATACCTGGGTCAACTTCCTGGTGTGGTAAACAAGTTATTTGGATGTTAATCTGGGTTTCATTCCTTCCAGATTATCTTTCTTTTTTTTTTTTTTTTTCATGCATGTTGGTTGAACTTTGTGCTTATTTGCATAGATTATTTTCTAGGACTTCTATAGCAAATGACTACAGAGTATATAGCCCATCACTCCAATTTCTGCCTCTGTTTTCACGTGGCCTTTTCCCCTCTGTGTCTACACAGTGTCTTCAAATCTCTCTCTCTCTCTCTTTATAAGGACAGCAGTCATTGGATTTAAGGCATATCTTACTCCAGTATGACCTCATCTTAACTTGATCATGTACAAAGACCTTACTTCCAAGTAAGGTTTCCTTTGCAGATCCTGGAGACTAAGGCTTCAATGTAACTTTTAGGGACACCATTTAATTCAAAACCTTTGTCTTTGGTGAGGACTGCATCACAGGGTCAGAGGCAGGTGTTGTTGCCACTAGACAACATGTTTTCCTGTGTTTTTCTGACTTTCACTGCCAGAAATGATTGTGCTTCTTGTTGAAACTATGCTAGAAGGGTGATTTGTGGGTAGGAAAGAGGGACTAAGGCAAAGAGAGAGTGGGACACACACACACACACACACACACACACACACACACACACACACTCCAAGACTAGGATGAGTAGAGTTATGACAACCCGGCAGGAGCTAGTGACCTTTCTTTAGCAATAGTCAGCGAGATGGGAAGACCAGAGGCAAAAATTAAACTCGGGAGTTCACTTTTTGGGTAAATATCCCCTTGTCATTGTCTTGCCTTTCGCACAGCACTGGAGTGGCCTTCAGCCATTAAAATATTGACCAACCACCACCATAATGGTCTAAAGAAGGAAATTTTCCTTCTTCAAGAGGGCTCCCTCTCTTGAAAGGCATTCTTTCAATATGGTTTAGCTTTTCTATTTGTTAAGACTTCAATAATGCATTCATTTTCTCCTTCTTACTTTGATACGTATTTGCTGTCATAGCCTATTTTAAGGAAAGTGCAATTGTGAAAGTAAAAATGCTGGGCAGTGTGAACAATATCAGAAAGGTACAGAGTTTTGAAGTAAACAGGTGGACAGTTCAGGACAAAGATGGATGTGAAAAGTGATGGTAGGTTCCAAGATAAGGAAGCATCAGATTAAACCTTTTTTTTTTTTAAGTTTTTAGTGCCAAAAGTTATTTTGAAATCAGAATGACAGATCTATAGAACTGAAATTTCATGTTTTCCATGGTATGCTCCAGTGCAAAACAGCCCTAAAACATTCTCAAGGGATAATAAGATTCATTTGGTGAAATATCTTTGTAAACCTTGCAGGCCACCTTCCTGACAATGCACACCAACAAATGACAAGTTCTAAGAAACCCCTGCAGAAAGGAAACCTGTTTAACATAGTAAGTCCAGATTGACTTGATCACATACCCCCTTTCTGGATAATTGATAATCCAAGGAATACACTTGGGAATATGGTGGTGTGGTTCACATGAATTCATGGAAGCAAGTCAAAAGTAAAGGGAAGCGAAATTGTCTTAATTTCTAGGCCCCTCATTGTTCTTATATTACACACTCCACAAGAGAAGTTGAACTCCTTAATAAATGTCTCCCTGTCCTTAATCTGTATCCTAGCATGTGGCTCAGATAAACAAATTTGATAAGGTAGATTGGATGATTATAATATGTTTTATTTATAAGTGTAACAAAAAAAGATGATTGTATAACAATGTGAATATGTTTAATGCTACAGAACGATACACTTAAAAATGGTTAAGTGTTAAATTTTTTTAATGTATATTTTAACCACAATTTTTTTAAGGAATGAAGTAAGAAGGAAGGAAGGGAGGGAGGGTGGGAGGAGAAAATAGTCCTTGGTATCAGCCCTGCCAAAATATTTTCAAGATGGTGCTTCTCCTTTTGGAAGTAAAGAAGCAGCGTTCCAAAATGCAGTACTAAATGTCCTTACTTACCAAAACAGGAAACCTATGTTTTTCTTCAAATCACAACATAGAACGTATTTTTTTTTTATAAATTACATTCACCTTCACTGGTTTTATATAATGAAGCCCAAATCTTTACCTTGTTTTTGTTTCCTTGAGAGAACTATTTTATTGTAAAATGAGAAAGATCAATAGGTAAGGTATCTTTGGCTTGTCAGTTATTTGACAGAGGGAAGATTGTCTTCCGCAGGAGAGTCATTTTCCATTTTGCTGCATGCTGCAATGGCACCAAATGAAAATGTACATTTTTCTAGTTGCTTTTTGTTTGTTTTTAAGAGAAAATTTTATGGTTTAGAGATTTTTGATAAGTTGGAGGTTTTTCTTATTTTCTACAATATCTCTCATTGTAAGGCTGTGTTGAGAGGCACTTGGGTGGCTCCATCGGTTACGTGTCTGACTCCGGCTCAAGCCATGATCTCTCAGTTTGTGATTTCAAGCCCTGCGTCGGGCTCTGTACTGACAGCTCAGAACCTGGAGCCTGCTTCAGATTCTGTGTCTCTCTCTGTCTCTGCCCCTCCCCCACTTGTGTTTTCTCTCTCTCTCTCTCTCTCTCTCTCAAATACATATAAACATAGAAAAAAGGCTGTGTTGAAAATAAGATTGCACTTTACAATTCTACTATCAGAAGAGTGAATAATTATGAATTTCTAAGCTACTGGAGCTGGGTGGATGTGGTTGGCATGTTTAAAACCTTCCTAACTGACCTCCCTGACACTTAATTTTAGTGAGGCAGAAAGAGGATTATAATATATTAACAATCTGACAGAAAAGCTATATATTTCTCAAAAATGAAACTTTGAAATATTAAATTAATGCAGTATTTTAATTAAAATAGTTACCTTGATAATTACATAATATTATTATACAGTCTGCATTTGAAAATAATTGATGTAAAGTCAATTATATATGTTTGAATTTTTTTAGTTTATGAATTCAGTCATAATTAGCCATTGATGGAAAGATGAAGTACACAGTCACTAACCTAAGAAAAATATTTCCTCTGTTCTGTTCAAAATATTGCTATAGTATTTGATCAAGTTCAATTGTGATAAAATTCCAACATCATTCCCAAAACGACTTTCCTTCTAGCAAATAACTTTCATGTTCCATAACCTTAGCTTTGAATGCTCCTATGTCTTAACTAAGAGCAGAGTTAACATTTTTTTAATATGTCCCAGCCACAGCAATGCATAGAGAGAGTTTAGAGTCTTGGAGTTAGGCGACTGTGAAAATTTTGTCATACCAACTCAACCTAGATCTCAGTTTTTGCAAACATTTGTTGAGGTTTAATGGGAGAGGAAAATGCCATCATGCTTAGTAGGCAGTTAAACACTTAATGCTCTTAGACAGTAAATGCTCTTGGAAAGCTTTAACCATTATTACTTACCATTATTATTATTTACTTATTCACTCAAAAATATTTTTGAATATATGACTTATTCTGGATGCTTGAGATACATCAGTAAGCAGGAGAGACAAAGATTCCTGTTTTCATTGAGCTCATAATAGAAAAACAATAAATTCAATAATTAAGTGAACTGTATATTATGTTAAAAAATGACAGTGCTAGGGGCACCTGTGTAGCTCAGTCGGTTGAGCATCCGACTTCAGCTCAGGTCATGATCTCATTGTTCATGAGTTTGAGCCCCATGTCAGTCTCCGTGCTGACCTCTCGGAGCCTGGAGCCTGCTTCGGATTCTGTGTGTCCCTCTCTCTGTCCCTCCCTCGCTTGCATTCGGTCTCTCTGTATCTCTCTCAAAAATAAATAAACATCAAAATTTTTTTTTAAAAATGACAATGCTATAGGAAAAACAAAGTAGACCATGGACTTTGGATGATTATGATATAGTAATGTAAGCTCATCAGCTGTAACAAATATAGCGCTCTGGTAGGGAATGTTGGTAGGGGAGAAACTGTGCTTTTGCGAGCAGGAAGTATATGAGATAAGTTGTATCTGTACCTCCCCTCAGTTTTGCAATGAACCTTAAACTGCTCTAAAAAAAAAAATACAGTCTTAATTAAAAAAAAAAAATGATGTCTGCTAGGGAAGGGTAAGTTGATGCTCACCTTCTAAGTATGTGATGACTCTCATCTTTCAGATCAAGTTCAAACTATTTGGCCTGTATTTGAAGACCTTTGGTAACTGGTCTGTACACTCTTTACCCAAACGCACACCCCTTTCTTCCCCCAAGTAAATCCATCATCTTGTCCTTTGAGCACATATTAGGTTCATTTCCATCTCTGCCTTCACCTTGTCCACTGTGGAATATTTTTTGTTGCCTTCTCAATCATTCCAACTTTAATTGTGAAGATCCGGGTCAAATCCTGCCTTGCCCAAAAGGCCTCTTTTCACTTCTGTGGCTTGCATTTATCTTTCTTTCTCTAAACTATTATGGCAATTATTGTGTTTTGCTCATTGGAAGAGTTAATGACTCATCATTTATCGTGTCATCCATCCATTATGTATTTTTATCTTCCTCCCCCAAGACAATGGGCAGTGTTACAGTTTTTGAGCCTTGCCCAGGGAAACTGGCAGAGATTAGGATGAAGATACAATAAATATTTGCAAATGGCCATCAATAAATATTTGCTGATCATTTTGAATGTAACTCAGATAGAATATGTGTGCTCTAACAAGTAGGAAATGTTTTATACTTTCGAAATGCATTCATAGACTACTCATTTGCAAAAATGAGTAAGCAAAGTGAAAGAATTTGAGAAGTTACAGTATAAGTCATAGCTTTGAGATCTGAAGTTTTTAGCCTTCCCTTAATGCAAATATCTCAAAAACAACTTGAGCAGAGAAAATAGGAACATTGAGTGACATGGTGTGGATGAATGCATCTTTTGATTTAACTTGTCTATTTTGCTTTATTCAATAATATATTTTTCCTCCTCCTTTTCACATCGCTGACTTTTAGTTTAATGGTTTTCAAAGTGTGTGATGGGGCTTTAGAAGTGAATGTAGATAGACAAAAAGTTTCTTTGTCTTTTTGTCCCATGCCTATATTTTACACAAGGTCAATAACAGGCTTCAGTGTTTTTACAATTACCAGGAGGATGGGATTTGTTATTGTGTGCAGATAAATGTGCTGATGCCTCCATTATTTATGGGATGAGATAAAAGTCATGCAGCCTTCTGAGACAAAAGGCAGGTATATGTTTTATATCTATATTTTTGATGAGTTCTCTCATAGACATTGTGCCTTCCATAGTCCAGTGACTACCTAATGTAAATTTCAGGTGAAGTAAAGCTGTCAACATTTAGTATTTTTTATGACTTACATTTATGCAGCTAGGGAACAAACATCTCACTTTAGAAAAAAAAAAAAAACAACAACTAGGTGTAGCATGTAGAGTGAGGTTTGTTCTTTATTTTATTTATTTATTTTTTAGTTTGTAGTATTTATGTTAGAGAAAAACGACCCAAGCTAAAGTAATTTTAAGGGCCTCTATGTGAAAGGAATAATGGACCTCACAGATTAAAATGCTTCTGAAATATTTTAAAATAGAAAATCTGGCTTTGTGACTTTAGAAAATAGGAGGCAAGTTGACTTTTTTTTTTTTCAACGTTTATTTATTTTTGGGACAGAGAGAGACAGAGCATGAACGGGGGAGGGGCAGAGAGAGAGGGAGACACAGAATCGGAAACAGGCTCCAGGCTCCGAGCCATCAGCCCAGAGCCTGACGCGGGGCTCGAACTCACGGACCGCGAGATCGTGACCTGGCTGAAGTCGGACGCTTAACCGACTGCGCCACCCAGGCGCCCCGACATTTTTTAAAGTAAATGGAATATGTTGTCAGCCACCTACAAAGATAATATTCTTGACTGATTCTCAGCAGAACCTTGATCTTACTTCCCCTCCAGTCTTCCCCACCCCCCTGAAGTAAATTTGGTTTTAGGGGTGGCCATGAAGCCAAAAAGGTAATTGGTCTTTATTGTGGTTCAGTCTATGCCCTCCATCGTGTGACCATCCTCTGAGAATTACAAGTTCCCTATGTCTATCAAATTCAGTTTTCTCCTTTGAAAAAGGAGAGAGTATTGCACAATTGTGCACTTGAACTAAAAATTTTCCTCAATTTCTACAATTTTAATGTGGGTGGACCAAATATAGACTTTCTATAAAGCCATCAAGAAGCTAGGAGCTATGATTTCTACCATTTCCCTCTACATAATAATTTAATATGCTAACCACATCTCTCAAAAAAATAGCCATAAAATGCTCATATGATTTTTTAAAAAAATATTTATGGAAAAATAAATTATTATAATAGTGATTATCTCTTAAAGGCAGAAATGGAAACATCAGGAGGTAGGAAGGCAGATTTTATTTTTTATGTTTAAACTTTTATCATGAATATTATAATGGATCATAACTGCAAAAAACCTGCCTATAAATAACAAAATATATCTAATTTATGCCTAATGTTGGCATAATTATATGGGAAAAGGCACTCTCAGAAAATAGTGACGATAGTATGAAACATTTTTCTGAAGAGGAATTTCGTAATATATAACAAAAAGCTTTAAAATGTTTATACTGTTTGAGTAATTCAGCATTTAGAAATGTGTTCTAAAGCAATAACTTAACATTTAGTGGTAAAATTTAGAAGTATTCCTTTTGAAATCAGGAAGAATATCATGCCCATTACAACTGCTTGCACTCAGCAATGTATTATGTGTCCTAGACAATGCAATAAGATATGAAATAGAAATGAGAGGTGGGTAAATTGAAAAGAAAAAAAATCTTAATTACAGCTGTTGTGTTCATCTCCCTAAAATTAAGAGAATCGGCAGCTAAACTATCAGAGATAATAATAGATTCCAGCAGTGTTGGTAGATCTAAGAGATCTATATATTTTTTAAAGCAGAATCTCTACGTATCACCAATTAGAATATATAATTAATATATAACAAGAGATGACCACAAGAATTATGCATCAGCATCTTCATTACAACAATATTTACATTTAAAATAATCAACAGAATCCTAAATGCAAAACATTAGGAAAATAGTGAAATAAATCATGATATATCCCTATAATGGAATATTGTTCCAGCCACAGAGAAACCAGACATCACAAATCAACGTTATTTGAGGATGGTCTAATAAAAATGTGGGAGGGATGCCTAGGTGGCTCATTCAGTTTAGCATCTGACTTGATTTTAGCTCAGGTCATTGTCTCACGGTCATGGGATCGAGCCCTGCTTTGGGCTCTGTGCTGACAGCACGGAGTCTGCTTGGGATTCTGATTCCCTCTCTCTCAGCCTCTCCACCACTGATTCTCTCTCTCTCTCTCTCTCTCTCTCTCTCTCTCTGTCTCTCTCTCAAGATATATGTGTGTGTGTGTGTGTGTGTGTGTGTATACACACACACACACACACACACACACACACACACACACACACATATATATATATATATATTTTTTTTTTTTTAGTATAAGAGTGTGGGAAAATAAACCATTAGAAATACAGTGCCTAGGCTGGAGTGGAGACCAAGCAATTACCAGAATCTGGAAGAAGAAAGGATCTCTGAGACGAATGGCCCTTCAGAATTGACTCAGCGAGGAGGGACAAGTGGAATAAAATTCCTGACCTCCTACTTTGTCCTTTCTATGTTGTCCTGCCCATGTTTCCTGTAGTCTAAACCTACCTACAACCAGAGGGCTAGGGAGCTGTTTAATTTGATGTTTACAGATTAGCCTCAGAGAAAGAAAGCCATGTGAGAAAGATAAGACACAAATTTGGAGGATCAGATGGAAAATACTGTACAGTCCTTAAAATGGGTATGTTAAAAGTGATTTACTGAATGAAGATATGTTCACTCTCCGTACAGTAAAAAACAGAATAAGTAACTGCATATATGATACGATGTCCACTTGTTTCTCAAACAATCTTGAAGAAAATTCTGCTTAGGATAGACTTGTAGGTAACTTTTGATATTTTATACCTTCTTTTTACTTTATTTTCAATTGTTTTATAATGAATAAATATACACTCTGAGCCAGAGCAAGAAATTACTATTTTTGTAAAATTACACCTCTAAACTTGTTTTCCATTTTTTTCTTTCTTAAATATTCTAGGGCTCCAAAGTTATTTAGTCTTTTAAATTTTTTTCTAGAAAAAAAAAAAACAAATTATCTAAGAAATAAAATTAAAATGTAGTAAGTACCCAATTGAAACAGTATTTTCAAGACTGACATTAAAATCTGACATTAAAATGCTGTTCTGAAAGAATAATGAAGTTTAAAAATAATTTTATTTCTGATCCTCAGCAGCTTACTCCAAATCAAATAAGAGAAAGGACAGGAAATGCCAGACAATTTGTAGTAAACTGAGATCAGATCACATGTATATCTTCCTGGTGGACTGACCCTTTTATCATAGGAGATGTCCCCTTTTTTTCATTATACGTGCTTCTTCATTTAAATTCTACTTTGACAGATAATAATATTGCTACATCAGTTTTCTTTTTTTTAATTAAAAAAAAATTTAATGTTTATTTATTTTAGAGAGACAGAGCACGAGTAGGGGAGGGGCAGAGATAGAGGGAGACACAGAATCCAAAGCAGACTCTGGGCTCTGAGCTGTCAGCACAGAGCCCAACGCAGGGCTTAAAGCCACAAACCTTGAGATTGTGACCTGAGTGGAAGTCGGTTGCCCAACTGACTTAGCCACCCAGGCACCCTGACATCAGCTTTCTTTTGACTGTTTGCATGATTTACCTTTTTATATCTTTTTATTTTCAGGATATATATGTGTGTGTGTGTGTGTGTGTGTGTGTGTTATATGTATATATGTGTGTGTATGTGTGTATTAGATAGTGTATAATTTGTGTATATTTAGGTAGCATATAATTTGTTTATTATGCAAACTGCAATCTTTGCAATCTAATAGGACTATTTATTTTGTTTAATTTCTGGTATAACTGGTGCCATGTTGCCATTTCTATTCTTTTCAGTTATTTACTGTTTCTTTTTACTCTGTTTGCCTTCATCAGACTAGGTAAGTGATTTATTAGCCCACTTTCCCTTCTATTAGTTTATTAGTTGTACTTTTCTTTATTATTCTTTCAGTGGTTGTCCTAGATATTATAATATGCATATTTGACTTATTAGAGTCTAATATAAATTAGTTCTTTTACCACTTCCCAGTCAATATCTTAGAACATAAGAACCCTTGCCTTTATTGTATTTATGGTTCTTAATTTTAATTCAGTGTATAATTCGTACCCCTCAGTCTATTATTAACATTGTCATCGTTTTGGAAAAGCAACACTACTTTGGATTTAATCACACATTTATACTTTACATCGCTCTTCATAGCTTCCTGAATCCCTGGGTTGAAGTCTGAGATCATTTCCTTTGTGCCTCAAGAAATCCTTTTTTTAATTTCTTTTAGTGGGAGTCTAGTGAGGACAAAATATTCCGGATTTTGTCTCAAAATATCTTTTTTTTTCAGATCTTCTTTTTGTATTTCCTCTGCATGTAAACTCCTAGGTTAGCAGTTATTTCGGTACCCTCATGAGGTCATTCTTTGTCTTCCGGTCTGGCTGTCTCCATTTCTTTCCTTTCTTCTCTTGAGAAACTGGCCGCCTTATTGTTGCTACTGTGAAAATACTGTTTCTTTTCTCTTTTTTGTTTAACTCCTCTGGATTTATTTCAGATTTTCCTTCTTTATGTCTTGTGTGTTTTTTTCATTCATTTCACTAGGATGTGCCCAGGTGTGGTTTCATTTTATGTATTTGTTTGTGGGTTGTAGCGTTCTTTGGTATCTTTAGATTTGAGAAAGTCTTGATTATTATATATTCAGATATTGTTTGTTCCATGACCTCTTTTATCTTTGGCTATTTATTTTCAACTCCAATTGTGCTTACACTGCCTTTTAAGTTTTTTATGTTCCTTTCTTGCCATGCTGAACTTAGGAACTGGAAAATTTCTCAAGGGAAACTGGCACCACATGATGGACCCTCTTGTATATACCTTCCTTCTTTGTAGAATTTGACCTCCCCTAGCTTTTTTCCCCATTCTCATTAGATTGCTAAAGCTCTACCAATAGAGTTTTTGTGACTGCATAATCTTTCCTTTTGTGCCGCTTAAGAATTAGCAGATTCCCCGAGTTTTGTGCAAAAGTGACGCTTACCTCAGTTAGCTTACTTCATTCCAGGATACTGGCTCCCGATGTCCTGACTACATCAGAATGTGCTCAGTGGTTTTAAACATATTTCTTCCTGTTATCTCTTATACATCTTTTCTAGTTGGTCCCAGTGGGAGTGTTGATCTGGTAGAAGGCATTCCCTTAGAATCTAAAATGAAAATCTGTTGCCTTCATGGTGCATTCAGTAAGAGACTCCAAGTGAATATTGGTTTCTCTAATTTTGTAATGATAAATTTTAGTAATAAAAGAAATTTCAAAATATAAAACGTGGGGTTTTGTTGGTCTGATTCTAACCAGTGTGCAGTCAGATAAACAGAAACTACTACTACTAGCAAAGAGGGAGGATATGACACAGAGAAATATTTACAAGTGTTGGAAGGGCTTGAGAAGCAGAAAGGGAAGACGAGGTTACGCATAGGTTAGTAATTGTGGAAGACTGTTACTATGTTAGGAATGAATAGCGAAGTAACCAAGAGCCCAAGATGACTGTGTTCACTGGGGCTACTGGGTCACCTGTTGCTTTGGAATGACTGTTGTCCCACCTGAGATTGAGATGCCTGCTTACCCACTGATGCCTCTGAAGCTTTGAGGCTCAGTATTTCCCAGAGCTGCTCTTGCCATGATCCCAGCATCGCGGCCTCTGTGGGACCTGCCGCGGCTGCTGCTAGTGGGCTCACACCACCTGCATAGGAGTTCGGGAGCCAAGAACTGTCTGCTGCTGCTGTTGACACTACTTCCTTCCTTCTGCCTTCCAGTTTTCTGTCACTTCCTCCTGTTGGCTTAATCTAATGGAAAGCTAGATTTCAAGGAAGTCTGGGAAATGTAGTTTTCAGACATTTAGCTCCCAGACAAAACAGAACACACATAAGGGCAGATATGAAGCCAAAAGCCAACTGTCAGCTAACACATCTAACTGACAATGGCACAAATCTTATTTCTCTTTCCATTTTATCGGTTAGTTAAATGAGACCCAGATATATAAAATGATTTGCTTAGTAGCAGTTGGTATTGGTGGAAGGAATCAGGCTGATTTTCTCTTGACTAGAATTTCAGGGTTCCCACTACAGTATAATTCTGCTTTAGACAAAAAACCAGTCCATACATTAAAAAAAAAAAAAGTTTTATGTTTCTTTATTTTTGAGGGAGAAAGACAGAGCACAAGCAGGGGAGAGGAAGAGAGGGAGGGAGACACACAACCTAAAACAGGCTTCCAGGCTCTGAGCTGTCAGCACAGTGCCGGATGCGGGGATTGAACCCACGAACTCTGAGATCATGACCTGAGCCGAAGTCAGACGCCTAAATGACTGAGCCACCCAGGCGCCCCAGAACCAGCCCATACATTTAATGCTGTACACACACACACACACACACACACACATGCACACACACATACACTCTTAAAGTTCTAAAAAACAAACAACCAACCATATGTGGATATAAACATTTTTTCACCTTCTTGTAATTTGCAGATCCAGATCCAAATTTATGTGGCAGGCCTTATTACTCTAATCAGAGAGGCACTCTGTTCATCTAAACAGAGGGTCCTTGGTAAATTACCCTCTCTATCATGGACAGAAAATAGCCTGTGGACCAAGAAAGGGCATCCAAATCACATCTTACAACTGCTTCAGTACCCTTTGCCACAGATGCTACAATGGGTTTTGGCTAATGAGAGTAGAATTTCTGTTAGCGGGGTCTCCAGAAGAGAGAAGCATAGCCAGTGTGGCAGAAATGGATCAGGCACAATTTCTGCTTCTGCAGTTTGAAGTTTTATACTCAGACACTAACATGTATATATCCAATTGGTAGAGCGTAGGTCACAGCCCTCTATCCTATCTTTAAGAGAGGTTGACAACCTCTGTTTCTGGCTTTGAAAAGGGACAGATTTCTAAGTTGGGAAATTAGGTAGCATAAGCAGGATATTCAAAGTCAAACAGAATATCAAATGGCAAGACAAACATTGAAACCCCTTCCTCTGTTCTAGAACTTCCATTAAACACACACATGGCCTTCCATAAGAATTGAAACAATCTTGGAAAAGGTAACTTGTCTCATCTTTTCTGAATCATACTGAATCAAATAATAAAAATAAAGCATACAGCTTTCTTTTTAGTAGTCTTTTTACTTAATATACTTTCAATCTATCTATAGCTATTGATAGGTTTTCCTCACCACAATTTCACTTAATGTGAGATGTATTCTATCCCTGGACATTATTTCTTGTTTCTGGTAACAGAATAGGAGCTTTGAGCTAAAAAACAAAAACAAAAACAAACAAAAAAAAAAAAAAACACCTTTCCCATTCAACATGCACATCCATTGTGACTTTTACACTGGAATAAGAAAAATCTATATTTGGATTATACATTTTTTATCAGATATTACTAAATAAAACACTTAAATGAAACTAATTTTCTTTCCTCTAATTAATGTCTATCAGTGTAGCAACTTCTAACAAAATCCTACACTTAATGGTGAAGTTTCAAAATGTTGTCATACTCTATTTTTTATAGTATTTGATCTGCCCAATATTGACTCTGCATTTGAATTTCATGTAAAATATATGTGTAGATTTCCTTTTTGAGACTAAGTCATGTTTAAATGAATTTTGGTAATAAGGGTATTATTAATTTTGTTCCAACTCATGTTTAGGTTTTTAGCTTACTGATCTCAGCATGCTTTTCCAAGTAGACCCCATTAGCTGTCAGAGTCCCACACCTTTCTTCTGGATTTTCTAGTATTCCAGGCATGGGGAGAGGTACTGAGAGTCCAAGCAAAGTTGTATGGCAAGTTAAGCATTCTTCTTGCCAATCAGTGAGATTCTAGATGTTGATGAGTAACATCTTCACCAGACACCTTGGGTAAATTTCCAACCTATGCCAGGAAACAAGAGATAGGAGATGCATACTCAGTTAGCCCTAGGGTTTCTGCAGCAATGACTTACCTCTTACATGACAAGTTGCATGCCCAAAACATTTCCGTCAAGTACCCTTTGCCAGATTTCCCACTCAGGTTTTTTAGGGTATTGAACCCACTCCCTTCTTCAGTAAACTCACTGTGCACTATCCATTCCTGCCTTCTTTCTTTTTAGTGGGGGGAAAAAAAAGATTTTATTTTTACCTGGATGCACAACTGCCCACTGCAGATTACCTTTCCCAGCCTTCTTTGCAGTTAGATGTAGCCATGTGACCAAATTTGGCCCAATGGAATGAGAAGAGAATTATGTCATCAAAGTCATCTTCTAAACAAAGATAAGTTGTTTGCCTTTGACTTTCTCAGTTACCACTTCCAGAGGGCGGGCTGGGCCATAGATGTAGTCATGACTTAGATTTGACCATGAAGACAAGAACAGCACACTAAGGGATGACACAGCAAAAAGTTACAGTAAACCAGCCTTCACCAGCCTGGAAAATGCAATCCTAGAGATATGTGAGAAAGACTGTAATTTGTAATTTTGATCCTCGCTGTATTTTGGGATCTCACAGAAGCTTAATTGCAGCAGCTTTAAGTAATGTATCTGGGGTGGCTCCCAGGATCCTAGGGTATCTATCCTTCATCTAACTTTTCTTCTGAATCCTCCCACTACTATTTGATTCCATCTCAATTACAAGGAGATCCCCGCCCCTGCTTTTTCCTCCCTCAGTCACTTCCTTTTCTCACAGCCCCCAACAACATTACCATGTTCTTTATAACATCTCCCCAAATCCTATTCACACATTCATTCTATTTTTCTCTCAGACTCTTTCTTTCTTTCTTTCTTTCTTTCTTTCTTTCTTTCTTTCTTTCTTTCTTTCTTTTTTTCTAAATTAACCTGATATCCCTTTATGCAGCCAACCAAATTCACCAGTAACTCCAAAATTATTTTCTATTTCTTTGAGGGCAAGGAGCACTCAATTTTCAAATCATCCAAGAAATTAAGGGGGAATATTTATAGTTATTCTAATATCAAAGAAAGGAAAATGCCAAACAATAATTTCCATATTCAATTTATAATCAAATAGTTTTCCAACATCCAGAGGGACCATAAGTCCCTGGATATATAATTTTGAAGGAATATCTTATTTATGTAACTTATAAAATACAGTAACATACATTTTCTGCCATTTACTAATAGAATGGTTTTTCTTCCTCAAAATACCTTTTTTTCTTCTTTCTAATTTATACAGTATATTAGCTGTGTATAATAAAATTCTAAAATATTAGGACAGAAAAGGATTTAATGGAGCATTTGTTTTAGTTTCTTTATTTCCAGATGAGGAATCTGAGAACCAGATTAACTGGTCATCTTACTCAAATTTATAAGGGCAGCAAGTGGTGGGCTGGAACTACACCTAGCAACCTGGCTTTGATAAATACACCTACCCTCCCACCTGTTTACTGTTCTTGAAGGGTAAGCTTGTTATTGATTTTCTTTTTCTTTTTTTCTTTTCTTTTGTTTGTTTCTTTCTTTTCTTCCTTTCTTTCTTTTCTTTCTTTCTTTCTTTCTTTCTTTCTTTCTTTCTTTCTTTGAGATAGAGTGAGTGTGCATGAGCAGGGGAGAGGAGGGACAAAGGGAGAAAGAGAGAGAATCCTAAGCATCTGCACGCTCAGCATGGAGCCCAATGTGAGATATAATCCCAGGAATTTGGGATCATGACCGGAACCAAAATCAAGAGTCAGATGTTCAACTGATTGAGCCATTCAGGTGCTCTGTAATTGACTTTCAGTATGAAAACAGTAGTGTTCTAGTGGCCTCTGGGTGACTTGGTTGAGAGTCTGACTTTGGCTCAGGTCGTGATATCGTGGTTTGTGAATTCGAGCCCCACATTCGGTTCCCCACTGACAGTGTGGGACATGCTTGGGATTCTCTCTCTCCCTGTCTTTCTCTGCCCCTCCCCCACTCACGCTTGCTCTCTCTTACAAAAAATAAATAAATAAACTAAAAGAAAAAAAACACACTATAATGTTATAATAGCAGTGGACACTTCTCAGGATTTAAAATAGGCAATAAATAAGAGTGGAAGGTCCCAGTTTAGAATCACTGGGTCATTCGGTACTCTGCATCTTTCTAATTTCTCTTTAAAACTGTACTCCAGGGGTGCCTGGGTGCCTCAGTCGGTTGAGCATCCAACTTCGGCTCAGGTCATGATCTTGGGGTCTGTGAGCTCAAGCCCCGTGTCGGGCTCTGTGCTGACAGTTCAGAGCCGGAGCCTGCTTTGGATTCTGTGTCTCCCTCTCTCTCTGCCCCTCCCCGACTCATGCTCTGTCTCTCTCTGTCTCAGAAATAAATAAACATTAAAAAAAATTTTTAAACTGTACTCCTGTTGACACAAGTACAGCAATAATTCACAAAGTTCATTTTAATTAATGTGATTCTCAAAATTCACAGTCTTACTTTCTTCCCTTTGGTCTTTTCTTTTTGTCAGCAGAATATGTATTAGTTGGAAAGCTTTCTTTTCCTTTATCTGAACTACCCACTGCCTGCTCCCAGCCTTGTCACTTTCATTTTCTATACAAAAATTGAGTACAGTTTCTTTTGATCTCCTTTTAAGAAACCTGTCAATAATGGTAGCAACGGTAACCGTCCTGTGGGCCATGTGCTTGTGGATGCTTTTTCATTTTATAGTTTAAGATGACTGATTGATTGCTTGCATATTCAGTGTCCTGACTTCTGCATTCAGAGAACTGTTATCTGAAATAACCAGACCTGGGAACCAGCTCGTTTGCCTTTCCGCTGTCTAGTCTCAGCAATAGCAAACATCACTCTGCAAATTTCATTCTTTTATTTCCATTCCTTTCCTTTTATTTTCCCAAGCAATTAGTGTTGCAGTACCCTTGAGCCTCTCTAAATACCTCAAGAGTGTCATGATGTTCCCTAATGGTAATCTGAGGGACCTGCATATCTCCTTTGCAGACATGTCTCTGAGTTGACATCCTTCTACTTCCACAGGTGGTGTTTGATGCTATCCCTTTGCACTGTCTTGTGGCATTTCTTTTTTCTTTCTCTGGCTACAACTGCAAAACTCTGACAGCATTGTCTGTGTCTGTGCTTTATTTTTCTTATCTTATCATATAAAGGGGGAGATATAAAGGATATAGATAAGTCTATAATCTGGGTGGCTCAGTGGGTTGGGCATCCAAGCATTCAACTCTTGGTTTTGGCTCAGGTCATGATCTCACAGTTCATGGGATCAAGCCCCACCTTGGGCTATAGGTTCAAGCCCCGCATCGGGCTCTGTGCTGGCAGTGTGGAGCCTGCTTGGGATTCTCTCTCTCTCCCTCTCTCTCTCTCTCTCTCTCTCTCTCTCTCTCCCCCCCCCCCACTCTGCCCCTTCCTCTCCTCACAATAAATAAATAAACAAAAAAACTGCTTTGTTTGAAAAAATAATTGTATAATCTGTACAAGCAGTGCCCATATTTCCACTATCAATGCTTTAATTCAGTTTTTAAAGAATTAAATTAAATTCTGATTTAAGTAAATAATTACTTAAATGATTAACTTAATTTACTTATTTATTAAATTGTTAAGTTAGTCATTTAAGTAAATTAAATGAACAATAAATTGGTAATAGATTAAGTAAAGCCTTTAAAATGCTTGAAATAAAATTAAGATCTCTTTGACTACTCCCTAAATCTCATCACTTACACTCTTTCCCAGAGGCAACCTTTATTAAGGGGTCATTTAATATTATTCCATTCCAGTTTCTATATTTTTCAAATATAAATACATTTTTATAAACTATATGTATTGTATTGGTACAAATATATATTTGCATATATAAGTTTCTGCTCACACAAATGGTAGCATGGGGTAACTATAACCTTGCAATTTGCTGTTTTCCAATCATCATTATGTTTTTAAGATCTAAGTGCTTTAAGACAGTAACAGCTTCATGTATCATTCTATTGTGTGATTGTACTCACACTTTGTCATTTCCCTATTGAGGTACCTCCATGCTGTTTCTAATTTTTACCGTTCCCTCAAATGCTGTATGTTGTAGTGAATACACACCTGAGTATGTGTCCTTGTGAACATGTGATTCCCTGGTATATATGTAAAATACATGTATACATTTTATGTAATTATGTTTATATATTTATAGTTAATATATAATACATATACATATTTTACATATCTATGTAAAATGAATAAATCAAAGGATGTGTGGATTTCAGTTTTGCAAGATACTGCCAAATGGCTTTCAAAATAGGATATATCGATGTTAACTCTCAAGAGTGCTCCAAGAATATCCAATCCTGAACATCCTTCCCAACATAGAATTTAAATAGACTTTTAGAAATTATATCTCAATGCTATAATTTTAACTTGCATTATCCTTATTATTTCCTATTAGGAAAAGAAAACATTTCCTATTATTTGACATATTGTGAATAAGGTAGCCTTCTGCTTTATTTCAGTATGTAAAATAACTTGTTTTATTCTTTCACTAACGGCACTGTTTACATTAGTTAGCCTTCTAAAGAACTATCCAGTCTCGATTTTAAATATGTCTAGATTATACTGTATAATGATTGTCTGGTTTTCCCAAACTCTACTCTTTGAGCTATTTTAGGTGCTACAAGATAATACAGTAAAATGGTCCTCCAGGATCCCTGACTTTTAATTCTAGGGCAGCATGGTCTTACTTTGCTCTCTTGGGATGAGTGAAAGCTTACATCTTAGATCTTGTAACATCTGACTGTGTCTCAACTTTTCTGCATCTCCAGCAGAGTTCTCCATACAGTTCAGGACTCTCAGTGGCTCTTCCAAATAGCAAGGATGTTTTTCTCCAGCTGTAACTGTGCCTTATAATGGTCCCCCGACGCTCCTTTCACCAGTAGCTGGCAGTGCTCCTCAATGGACTCACAGCCTCCCCCAAAGTGGAAATCAGAAGCAAGAGTTTCCATTGGCTGATTTCCTCCTGAAATCCATTCAAGAGAAGCAGAAACACATCCTTATTAGTTCATCTACTGTATTGCATTAACAAAGGGCACTAAGATGTTATTGTCCTCAGATTCTAATGATCAGCAAAAATTATTACTTTTGCTTTTATTTTTTGTCATAGAATTTGCTAATCCTAAACAGTGTGATTGTCTTCTTTTCTCTCTCTCTCTTTCCAAAAAAGCAGTCCTCTATAAATGCAAATCCAATTTCAGAAACTGTTCTAAATGCTAGGGTGCATCCAAATGTTTGTCCCTCAAGAATTCCAGTTTATAGAGGCACCTGGGTGGCTCAGTTGCTTGAGCGTCTGATTTTGGCTCATGTCATGATCTCACACTCGTGAGTTCGAGCCCCACATCAGGCTCTGTGCTGACACCTCAGGGCCTGGAGCCTGCCTCAGATTCTGTGTCTCCCTCTCTCTCTCTCCCCCTCTTCCACTCGTGTTTGTGTCTCTGTCTCAAAAATAAACATTAAAAAAAATTAAAAAGAATTCCAGTTTATAAACTATATTGCAAGCTAATCTATGAACATGTAGGTGATTTTAACTCTTAAAACTGAAGCTGAGAAATTGGAAACAAAGATCTTTCTGAAAAGTACTATTCTCTGACTACAGAAAATAGACAAAAATGTTAGGAGAGTGTAACAATGGAGGATCTGGGACACCACTTAGAGGCATGGTGCTTTGTAATACATTAATCTATGCTTTCCTGCTGTGTTTCTTCCTTAATGAGACATTGTGGTAACTAGGGTCCCAAGTCTAGCAAAGGTTAAACTGTTTATCTTCATTATCACAAGTCCTGGAGAACTTAATAAGCCTCAAGGCACATGCTGAATGGTTTCTGTCCTATATAATAGAGTGTACTATGTTTCCAAACAAGATAAAAACCTCAGGATATATTTTTAATGTATTTCTCTGAATTTTTACTATACTTTCCGAGGATTGACTAAGCACAGTATATTTTCTGAAAATATAACATCATTTCTGGTAAGCTCGCAGTTAGTCCAAACCAAGCATAGATTCATTTTATTTTAAATGGAGCAATGGATTATGCAATCATGTTTCACAAAGTGAAACAATTTCCATGCTTTTATCTTACTAATAATCATGAGCTGTCTCCTTTGAACAGTGAAAATGATGAGACCAAGGTATGATCAGTTACCAGTACAAGCTGAAGGTGTTTTCCCTTTAATGATGTTGAGTTCGTGGAGATCCATTTGTCAGTATTTGCCTTTTTTCTTTCTGTGTACAGCTCTACATGGGTTAAATGGCTGATTCTTATGAAGTTATAATCTGAGACCAGAACTGAAGTTAAATGAGGTTCAGCCTGGAACTCACTGAGAGGTATCAGAGACAGATGGTTGCCACATGCCAAAATTAGGAATTCCATTATTCCTGAACACTTTTTTCTGCTAGGCAAAGTGGCTGGGTTGACTGATATTGTCAGTGAGTATTTAGATTTTGAGATGATTATTGTGGCTGAATATTCCAGGCTAAATAAAATCAATCCAAGGTGTTGCTGATAAATGCTATATGAAAAATCCTAAAATAATGGGGAGCATCTGCTTTGTTATCCATCTATCTATCCATCCATCCACTCACCCACTCACCAGTGCATTCATTCATTAACAGGGCATATTAATAGAGTGTTTATTGTGGTGGCAACCATATGTCAGGCACTAGTCTAAAAACTGAGGCTATAATAGTACATAAACATAGTGTTCTTGCCTCCTGCAACTTACTGATTTGTGGAGAAGACAGATTAGTTCATGTGAATAAACAGTTGTAATAAATTTGATATGCAGAGAGATGAAGGTAGGCAAAGGATGTTATGAACACGCCCAGAGAGGCAGTAAACTCAGATGGAAGAGGGATATCAGGCAGCATCCTAGAGAAGTTGGCATCAGTGCTGAGAACAGAAGGGAGGAGAGGATCAAAAGAGTACTAGAGGAAACAGCAAATACAAAGGTTAGGACATGTGCAGAAGTAATACATTTTAGGGACCTGAAAGAAGTTTGGAAAAGCTGGGCTGTGGTGTACAAACTAGGGAATCACAAGAGAGAGGGTGTGATAAAGCTATTCAGGAGTGATATCATGTCCCAGGTGCATTGGGGTGCGGTCTGCTGGAAGTACTGATCAGAGAGTGTGGGCGATTAAAAACTGGCTGCCTGATTTAATTTTTGTGGTCACATTATTTTCAATTCATTATTAAAAGGTATCCTTTCCTTGTCTATTTATCAATGAATTTAATTTATGTAATCATTTTTTGCAAAAGGGATTTCAAGTAGTTTCTAAGGATACATAAGATATCACACAACTGCATGAATTTAATGGAGAGTACAAGGAGACCGACAAAAGAAAACCACAATTGGGATACAATGAATACTACTATAGAGACATATACTCATCTATAAGCTCCGTCTGAATAACACCAACAGTTGGAATCAGGGCTTTTTGGATTCTTATGATGTGGTGGGTGGTATTGTCAATGATTTGCACCTGTGATCTCATTTAGCCCTCTCAGACCTTGCCGCTTAAAATGTGGTCAACAGATCAGCTGTCTCAGCGTCACCCAGAGCTTATAGGAAATGCAGAATTGCTGGCCTCATCCCAACTCAGCTGAATCAGAATCTATGCTTTAACAAGGTTCTGGGTGATTCCTGAACACAGGAAAGCTTGTTAAGAACTGGTCTCAGAGGTACTTATTGTTACTACATTTTCACTTTACAGATCAGAAAACCAAGGTTCTGAGAGAAAAACTAATTTGCCCAAAACCAAACACTTAGCAAATGCAAGGGACATTTTTGAATTTTTATCTTTCTGACTCTTGGCATTTTGTGATGTCTAAGTGGCAGAGACTCTCCAACATTTGTTCCTGAGCTTGACCTTGACCAGTCAAATAGGAAATATGAGTTTTCGTACAAAATATATTGTCACAAAGATAATATCAGACAAGTTGCTCAGAAGAACGGCCAGGCAACTATCATTGACATTATCAGAAAAGAATGCTTCCCAGGAATGTATATCAACAAGACTTTGCTTGATGTGATGAATGATAACCCAAACAAAATTCTCCCATCGATGCTATCTGATAAATCAAAATGATGTGCTTCAGTGGAACACAAGAGTAGTGACTAATAACCATGTTTAGTTATCTCGTAAGACAGAGACAGAAGATGATTGGACAGGGGCAATGACCTCAGATCTGCCTCAGTTAGGAAGTCAAACTAATGACATTAAATGCCCAGGCTGTTAACAATATTGTATAGTAGAAGCACTGAAAAACTATTTGGCCATATATTTATCTTGCTTTTATATCATATCATCCAAATGACACACCTATAAGCATTTTTGCTCGAATTCCATAGATGCTATACGTAAGAGAAGAGTGCTCCTTCTACCTCCATTATTTTGAGATCTGCTCAGCTGTTTATTCCACTACTAAAATTGAAATGGCTGGGACACCTGGGTGGCTCAATCAGTTGAGTGTCTGACTCTTGATTTTGGCTTGGGTCATGATCCCAAGGTTGTAGGAGTGAGCCCTGCATCGGTCTTGGAACTGGGCCTGGAGCCGAGCCTGCTTGAGATATTCTCTCTCTCTCTCTCTCTCTCTCTCTCTCTCTCTCTCTCTGTCTCTCTCCCCTGCTCACTCTCTTACTCTAAAACAAAATAAAAACTTTTAAACAAACTAAATTAGATTAGATTAAATTTTAAAAATAAAAATGAAAATGCCTTATAAACCTTCACAAACCCAAATGCTTACGAAGGTGTTATGGGCTGAATTGTGTCCCCCAAAATATACATGTTGAAGTCCTAACCCTCAATGTGACTGTATTTGGACATAGAGTCTTTAAAGAGGTCACTTAGATTAAATAAGGTTTTAAGGATGGGACCCTAATCCAATAGAACTGGTTCCTTAAAAGATACCAAGCAGATGTGCACACAGATTAAAGGCCATGTAAGGACATGATCAGAAGGCGTTCATCTACAAACTGAAGAGAGAGATCTCAGGAGAAACCAAACTAGCTGACAGGTTGATCTTGGATTTCTAGCCTCCATCACTATGAGACAGTAAATTTCTATTGCTTAAGTCCCCAGGCTGTGTTTTTTGTTGTGTCAGCCCTTGCTGACTAATGCAAAGAGTTAGGCAAGTAATTTAAGTCAGGGAGACAGCGGGGATTAAATGTAAATACATGCATATGGGGAGCAGTGGGGACTGCTGGGGCCATTGTTGATAGAATTGCAGAATCAGTGTTGCCCAACTCACTAACCGTTAACAAAAGAAAAAAAAAAGAGTGTTCATGTAAAATCTATTCTTTTTAAGAATAATTTTATTCACGGGTCGCCTGGATGGCTCAGTCGGTTGAGCAACTGACTTCAGCTCAGGTCATGATCTCACTGTTCCTGAGTTTGAGCCCCACATCAGGCTCTGTGCTGGCATCTCCGAGCCTGGAGACTGCTTCAGATTCTGTCTCCCTCTATCTCTGCCCCTCCCCCACTTGCGCTCTGTCTCTGTCACTCAAAAATAAATAAACGTTAAACAAAATTTAAAAAAAGAATAATTTTATTCATTTAAAAAGTCAAAAAATATTGTGTCGTCTATGCAAAATATGTCTGGCATTTGTAACCTCTCTGCCCAGGCTATTAACAATATTGTATAATAGAAGCACTGAAAAACTATTTGGCCATAGAATTATCTTGCTTTTATATCCTATCATCCAAATGACACAAGTATAAGCACATTTGCTCAAATTCCAAAGATGCTATACTTAAGAGAAAGGCTGCCTTAAAATATGCAAGATAGAACTGTCAGACCTTGACACTACATGTATATGAAGGAATCCAGAATAGCTGTTGCTAAAAATGCATTTCATTGACTATTCCATCTGTAAATGTTGTGCCATGATGACAATCAATCAGGATAAATCACACAGCTACTCAACTAATTCATCCATAAAGAAAACTGGTAATCAGAGTGTTGAAGTCAGCAAGGCTGAAATCAGATGCCCATAACATCTGCATTTGCGGGAGATGAGGCCTTAATGGTAGTCCATCAGAAATTTTAAGAACAGTCATATCAGTATTATCCAGAACTGTCTTTGTGAATAGCATCTGCCATGATTTTCAAGGTCACATGAGTAGTTAAGAATGCATTTCCTTCTGCATTTATAAATTGTAGGGGCTTTTTGGAGGAAGTTTTAAATGATTTCTTTGTTGCTAATTGCAGTTCTGAAAACTCTAAATTTGAAATGTCAGCTTCTTTGTTGGCAAATAGTTTCGTATTGGTGCTGGCCAATAAAATTCCCAATTTGAATTTATCAGTTGATTACATTTTATTAATCTATCATTGTTATCACTCTTGTTGTTTTGTTACAGGACTCCCTCCATGTTTCATCTCTGGTAAAAGTCTTTACCTTTCAACACGGACACTGTTCTCATTACCTCTTTCCTGGATATTTGCAGTAACTACTAGCGATCCTAAGGTTTCCCAGCCTTGCCTTACTCTACAACATGTTATTAGTATTTCTTTTTAAGGAAACAAGTTTATCACAGATTTTAGATTGAGGTCCAGACAATATAACCTGGTATTCATGATCCTGCAAGCTCTTAGTCCAGTTTGCCACTCCAGTACTATCTCTTACTAGGCTCCTTTTCTGTTTCCTTCTGCCACAACTGAAATGAACGCATTGCTCATGGAAACATAGGTTTACCAATACAGGTGCCTATACTGTCACCTGTGAATTCTGGAAAAATCTTTATAGATGCTGGTGGTAATTGTCGAAATACAAATTTTAAGTTTTTCTTGCTTCAAATACGTCTACTACTATGTTCTCTTTTCCTTTTGGTATTTAGATATAGTGTATGCTACACTTTCTTTATCTTTTAAAGTAATCTCTACACCCAAAACGGGGCTCAAACTCACGACATCGAGATCAAGAGTCACATGCTCTCCCTTTTGAGCCAGTCAGGCACCCCTGTAATGTTAGATCTTTTGAAATTGCCCCAGAGGTATTGGATGTTCTGGGCTTTTTTATTGTGATTATTTTTACATTTATTCATTTTTGAGAGACAGAGAGAGACAGAGCACAAGTGGGGGAGGGGCAGAGAGAGAAGGAGACACAGAATCCAAAGCAGGCTCCAGGCTCCTAGCTGTCAGCACAGAGCCTGACGCCGGGCTCGAACTCACAAACCATGAGATCATGACCTGAGCTGAAGTCGGACGCCCAACTGGCCAAGCCAACCAGGTGCCCCTATTATTTTCTTTTACTTTTTATTTTGGGACATTTCCATTGATCTATCATCAGGATCATTATTCTTTCCTTGACTCTGTTCAGTTTACTAATGGGTGCACCAAAGGCATCCTTCATTTCTTTTGCAGTGTTTTTGATTTCTAGCCTTTTCTTAGAGTTGGTTTCTTAGACTTTTCATCACTCTGCTGACATTACATGTTACATGTTGTCTACTTGTTCCATTAGAGCTCGACTTATTAATTATACTTATTTTAAATTCCATATCTGATAATTCCAACATCTGAGACATGTCTCAGTCTTGTTCTGATGATTATTCTGTGTCTTCAGAATGTGTTTTTTATTCTCTTTTGTCATGCCTTGTAATGTTCTATGGAGAGCCACATTTATAATATTGTGTAGAAAGCCAAACATGTTGAATTGGGGAATAGGAACTGAGCTAAATAGTACTGTCATGTGAGAATTTATGGGAATCTTCCTAAAAGGAAAGCTTTATTCAATCCTTACTGTAGCTGCACTGTATCCGAGGCTTCAAATTCAGCTAATGACCTTGTTTTTGTCTCCCTTCTTGGGGCTTTCTTAAGTACTTCTTTTCAAAGAATGGCTTTGTTTTGCAGCTCTTTTACCTATTGTCCACTGTCATTATATTCGGACCTTTCTGGTGTGATGTGAAGGTGTAGCGGAAGGGGAGCATGATATAATCCTCCAATTAAATCTCAGTGTTTGAATGGACCAATATCCCAAGGCCATGGCCTTCTTGGTATAGCTTTTCCACCACTTCCCTGTATTCCTCTCCCTGGCTGCAGCATTCCCAATCTATTTCCTTGATCCCTGTTTCTCCCCTGTTAGGTGAGAAAGGAAGGCTAAAGGGAGCTTGAGTGTGAGGAATGCCCTGCCCACTTACTGAAATAAACTTCTAGCAAACTCTTTTCCTCTGGAGAGTCAGCCTTTCGTGTGGATAAAGCTCTGGTCTCTATCCAGATTACCTTCCTCATGCATGAGCCATAAGGGAGTCTCTCCAGATCTTCACCATGAGAAATAGGTGAGATTTCTAAATATAAAGCCCACAAAGGTGTGAGGGCCCCCATTACAGCAGCCCCCGTTTCCCAGTATTTTATCTGAATTACCATCGAAGTGTTCCTACAAGTGTGGTGGCTCCAGCAGCTTTTGAACCAGGTAAGCAGATCTCAAGTGTTCCTGTCTGGGATGCACCTGATGAGTCCAAGGAAAGCCACTGATTTTCAGCTTGTTCAACTTTTTCTTGACGTAAGCCAAATGTGATGTCTAAGGTCTCTACCTGTGGGAGCTGAAACCAGAAGCCTAAGCTTCCTTAAACGTCATGTTTAAAACAAAACAAAACAAAAGTCAGGGTTTTTTTTTTAATATTTAAAACTATAAAAGAATTGAAATTCATGCCAAGCGTGCCTTGGGTAGGATGAAGGCAGCCTCCAGGCTTTTCAATTCTACTGAGGGCCCAAAGGATAAAATGACTTCCTCAAGCAATCAGAGCCTTGCGTAAAATTTGTGCTCCATTGATGCTTGCTGTAGCCAACATAGAGTCAAGACTTGAACCTGAAGGCTGCAAATGCTGCTTCTGTTAACACAACGTAATGCCCACATATTCTTCTTTGAGCTGATAACTCCGTTTGTTGTCCATTCTGAGTCTTGACAATTTTCTACTCTACTATCAATTCTGTAAGAACAGCAGGGTCCATGTGGTACAAAACAGTTATATTTGGATAAGGAGAGAGAAATTTTACTAACTGGCCCACAGAAAGCTTAGCATTTAAAACTGTATATTTAATATCCAAACAGGCCTATGAGGATGAAATCTTGTGATTGCTCCTTTCTCTCTTTGTGAGGAGAGAGGTGAGTCTTAGGCTAAGCAGCATAGTCAAAAGTTGAATGAACACCAGAGTCAGTAGACGCCAGGACTTTCTGATTCCAGAGATCATAGCAGCTCTTGCAATACAATGACTTTCACAGTCTTGTGTTGTTTCTTCTCTGTTTCTTTCTGCTACTCCCATTACCGTGCTCTCCAGAGCCAGGATAGAGCCATAGATAGATAATCAGTTTCCTATTACTGCTGTAACTATGAATTACCATATATTTGGTGGCTTAAACAATACAGTTTTTTTACCTTACAATTCTGGAGGTCAGAGTCCAAAATGGCTCTCACTGGGTTAAAATCATGATATATATATATAAATATATATATATATATATATATATATATATATATATATATATATATATATATATAAAGTTGCATGTCTTCTAGAGGCTCTAAGGAAAAATCTTCTTCCCTCTTTCTTTCTTTTTTTTCTTTCCTTTTTTTCCTTTTTCCTGTTTCTATAGCCTGCCCACAACCCTTGGCTCATGGTCCCTTTCCTGCATCTTCAAAGCCAATGAAGTTGGACTGAATACTTCTCATGCTGCTATCTCTTTGATTCTCCCTCTTCTGCCTCCCCTCTCTTACTTTTAAAGACCCCAGCTGGTTTGCACCCTTAATTCTCTTTTGCCCTGTAACCTAACATATTCAGTTTTTGACAGTTAGACCATGGACATCTTTGGGTGAGCTTTCTACCTATGATAGATAGATAGATAGATAGATAGGTAGATAGATAGATAGATATTCCTCCTTCAGTACATAGTTGGGTGGTTAGATGTATAAGTTGTAAGATGGAAACATCACTAGAGATAAAGATAATATAGAGCAATTAATTTCTTTTTTTTATTAAAAACATTTTTTTAAATTGTTTGAAAGAGAGAGACAGAGCGTGAGCAGGGGAGGGGCAGAGAGAGAGGAAGACAAAGAATCCGAAGCAGGCTCCAGGCTCTGAGCTGTCAGCACAGAGCCCAATGCAGGGTTCAAACTCACAAACCGTGAGATCATGGCCTGAGCTGAAGTCGGACGCTTAACCAACTGAGCCACCCAGGTGCCCTGAACAATTAATTTCTTAAATTCAGGTTGTGACCATTGGAATAGAGGGAAGTCACAGAGCCAAGAAAGCTGGATACACCCAAGAAAGTTATAGACAGTTGGCTAATACATAACTGGATAGGTATTGGATGAAGCAGGAAGTGACCTTCATAAAATAAAGAAGATGGTTAGGAAAGAAGTCATGCGTGCAGAACAGCAATGGAACTAACATTAATGGACCAAATGTCATGTTAGTAAATAGAAAATGTGGCTAGAAAGAGTGCAATACAATTCAGTTAATTCGTTAAAGTTAGCGAATGCTAGGGGCGTCTGGGTGGCTCAGTCTGTCAAGTCTCTGACTCTTGGTTTTGGCTCAGATCATGATCTCATGATTCATGAGTTCAAGCCCCACATTGGGCTCTGTGCTGAATCCCTGCTTGGGATTCTTTCTCTCTCCCTCTCTCTCTCTGCCCCGCCCTGCCTCTCTGTCTCTCGGTCTCTCTCTCTCTCAAAATAAATAAATAAATAAACTTTAAAAAATTAAAAAAATAAATAAAGTCACAGAATTCTAATGGAATGATCATTTAGAACAAATTCAAGTACAGGGTGTATGCATTATCCTTGGGTTCAGAAAACATGTAAGCAATCAAGAGGGGATTTGTTACAGCCATATCATATGACATTACCATGTCTGTAATGCTAAATTGTTGAAGGAGAAGCGATCTGGAGCAGGAGCTGAGGGAAAGGAGAGGCTGGTCTGGGTGTGGCCACTGCTGCTGGTCACCCAAAGTCTCCAGGCCCGGCTAAGTTTCTGTCCTTGGTTGCTGGCACACCGCCTGTGAGACTCTGCCGGGCCAGCGTGGGAGAGCTATGGGCAGCCGCTGGATCATGTCAGCCAAGGACAGGCGGGCCAGGGAAATCCTGAGGGGCTACTAGATTGGATATACTTCTGGGATGCTGAGACATGGAAAACACCCTGGCCAGGAACAGAAGACCTGTCAGTCCCTGAAGTGGAGAATGAAGCCCCTGTTCTCAAGAAAACCCTCAAGCTCAAGGCAGTGTGTCCAGAAGTGACATTGTCTTCAGCAGAGCAAATGGAAAAATTCTTCCTGGAACAAAAAGTTTACTTCAAAGGAAAATGCCTAGAAAAACGGATCTTCAAGTTTGGCTTTGTGGTCCCTAACTCCACAAAAACCTGGCAGTCCCAGCTTATGCCCACCAGCGCGCTAAATGGCAGTGTTTTCAGAGAGAGAACATTTTTTGACAACAGTCTTCTTGTAAGCACTTCCAGAGTGAGGGGTTTGAGAGTAGAAAGTGCATGCATTTCAAGAATTTGTTATTTTTGAAGGGAAAAGAGGAAATTTGACTTTTTTCCTCCATGCATTTGATTTTTAATACTTCCACCCCTAATTTCCTCTACAACAAAACCCACCTTCAGCCACCCGGGAACCAGTTCTATATAGGTAATCAGATGGCTTTTTCCTCCCAAACTGTCATCTCCCACTGACCAGCCTAAATTCCGAACCCCAGACCAGGGCAGAGGGCAAGCTTGACCTCTTCCCAGAGTGACCCAGGGACAAACACCATGTGAGGTGATGCTGTTCCTGTCCCTTCCTTACCTCCTCCATGGGCCCTGCAGGCAACCCATCTTCCTTTGGCCCCTGGTTTTAGAAAAATTCCTATTCCTCACCTATGTGTAGTTTTTTTCCTACCATTTCTATTTCATACATTTAACTTGTAAAATAGATTGTGATGGGATTATCATGTACTGAATCGAAACATATGAATTTTAAAAATTGTTAAATATCAGCAGTTTCTTATGGTTCACCATCAAAGATTTGTAGAGGTTCATTATTACCTAGAACTCTGCGGGAGGAGGTGGAGGACCTTCAGTGATCAGAAAGTTGTTCTTTAAACTCACCACAAGAGGGTGGTAAGGAATTACGCTTCACATCTGCACGCCCACAGAATGGTTGTCTTTCTCTTCACCCACCCACAAAAACAATTATTAAAATAGAAGATGGAGCTTTGGAAAAAAATTTTCTTTCTCATTTACATTTGTTAATCATATTTAAAATAGCATTGTTTGGCATCCTCAGAGTATATTGGCTGATAGCTGGGCATCTTTAATGCAGAGAACCCCAGTTATAAGCACATATGTCCATCTTGCATGTGTGCCTGTACACACTTAAAATGCAACAGCTTCATACATAAATTATGAGCACCTCGTCACTGTCAAACTTCTAATCTGTGATGATGAATTAAATAGAATTTTAAATGGATAAATTTCTATTTTAAATCCATCTCCCCTTCTTGTTTATGAAGTGAAATATTGAAGTAAATTGAAGGGAGTGGCCCTGTGGTTCATGCTCCAGTGTTAGTCAAGCTCCTACTGTTTACTGTTCCCAGTGACCTTGATCAAATTGCTCAACTCAGCTGGGAACTCAATTGTGTATTTAGAGGATTAAGCAGTCCTGCGAGACATTTTGGAGTCAGACACACCCACCATAACTTCCTAAGGCATTAATACTGTGTTCCTTTTGAATTAAAGTGGAACTCCCCATTCTGCAAAGGGAAGGTCTCAGGGGCTTGAAGGCATGTTTACTCCATCCTTCTTGTGTTGATTTCCCTTTGTTTTCTTCATTTTTCTTTATTAACTGAAAAATTCCCAAACTTTTTAATAGGCATATTTTTAATTTTTCTAGAATGTTCTGTCTTGTGTACCTGTTTGGGTGACTGTATCTGTGTGTGTGTCTGTGTGCATGTGTGCATGAGTGTCTGTGAGTATTGAGCGCTTGCTTAACACATTTGTATGCATCTCTGTGTTTGTGTTGTTTCCGTGTGCCTGCATGTGTGTATTAAGTAAATATGTGAATGCTGCATGTGTGTGTGTGCAAGTGTGCCTATATGAAGTGTGTGTGTGTGAGTGTGTGTGCGTGTGTGCACATGCATGGACATGCAATCTGTGGTATGCACCAGTGTATTTGCATTTATATGTGTGAGCATGGTATATGCATTATAATGAGTTCATGGGTGAGAGGTGCCTGGGTGGCTCTGTCAGTTGAGTGTCCAGCTTCGGCTCAGGTCATGATCTCTCGGTTTGTGGGTTCCGGCCCTGCATCGGGCTCTCTCCTCTCAGCACAGAGTCCTCTTTGGATCCTCTGCGGCCCTCTCTCTCTGCCCCTCCCCTGCTCACATTCTCTCTCTCTCTCAAAAATAATGAACTTAAAAAAAAAAAGAATAAATTCATGGCTGGTGTGTATGCACATGGTATGTATGTTTGTACATATGTATGTTCTTGATGTATATGTGTATATGTATTTACCTATGTGTGTATTTGTGGTAGGCAGATTTCAAGTTGGATGTGTGTGTGTGTGTGTGTGTGTGTGTGTGTGTGTGTGTGTTGGCTATCGTCATGAGAACACTCTTCATAGACATTTTTCTTAGCCAAGAGAAGGCAGTGTGCTGCTTGCACCCCTCTTTGAGTTCAACAAGGAAAACCTCTGAAATCTAGTGACCTGCTAGTGCTTTGCCGCTTTCTTCCCTTCATAGCACTTCATTTTACTGTATTATCTGAGAACCCATTTTAAGTCCCACTAACCCTCCCCTTAATATTCATTTCCACCTGTGTGAAAGCTCTGTGCTTGAAATTAAGAACACTTTAGAGTAAGAACGCAAGTGATTTATCAGGGTATAAGAACAGTGATTCATGTATTTGTTTCTGTCACTCCATTGTTTGACTTCCTTGGGTAATTTACAGTTTCTGCTCCTGGGTAATACCACAAAAGCCTTTGAGTTTCTTGAGAAAAGAGAGGTGTAAACTATGTTTTGAACCGATCTTTTCACTAATATGACCTTTCATTAACCTTAGCAGATGCTTTAAAAAGAAGTATTTTAAGCTAATCTCTCTGAAGTTCAGTTTATGTCTGCTTTTAATGTAAACTCAGTATTTTTGCTTTTGCCAAAAATCCCAGACTAGACTTTGCAAGTTCTGTTTTCTTAGAAAGAGACCATTGCAGGGGTGCCTGAGTGGCTCAGTCGGCTAAGCTTGTGACTTTGGCTCAGGTCATGATCTCGTGGTTGCCAGGTTCAAGTCCTGTGTTGGGCTCTGTGCTGGCAGCTCAGAGTTTGGAGACTGCTTTGGATTCCGTGTGTGTGTCTCTCTCTGCCCCTCCCCCACTTATGCTTTGTCTCTCTCTCTCTCTCAAAAATAAATAAATATTAAGAAAAAAAAGAGACAGTTACTCACATCTGAGATTTGTCTTCTGAATGTGCTCAGTACTTAATCATTTTTTCCCTTTTCTTACTTGATTATGTTAGTTTCCCAAACCAGCTTTGCCTAGTTTTAGAGTATTGTAAATAAGAGAAGCCCAAAATCATATCTGGGGCCAGCCACACGATAAGTTAAACTCGTGGTCTTTACAATTATCTATTATGATATCTTCTGAACATCTATAAAATTTTGTTCTGTTCTATACAATAAAGAGTCAAATAATGTACTGCTTTGCATTTTTCTTCTTCTTCTTCTTCTTCTTCTTCTTCTTCTTCTTCTTCTTCTTCTTCTTCCTCTTTTTAATAGAAGTAACTTTGGCCTCTTTTTTACTATAACCTGCATACCACTAAATTAAATAGTTAGTTTGCCACATACTCATTGTGAATGAAATTTTATAAAGGAAACTTTTAAAACTGACAAATTTCAGACAGGTTATATTTGAAACATGCATAAGAATCAGAACACTTTAGTTACATGTTATCCAAAATAGTGAATTTCATTCTTCAAAAGACCACTAAAGCTATTTACTTCAAAAGTATATAGAGTACATAAAAATGTTTAGCAACATTTTTTATAAATAATTTTCAATACTTATTGGCCTCATGAGAGATAACATTTTGATGTTGTCATGATGAGATATTGCTTAATGACCACAGTTTCTAGAGATGACCAAGATTCTTAAATTACTGTAATTACTCCAAAGGAGTATAGAAGTTCAGGTCTTCTTTTAACTCATATTCAGTAGGAATATGAGCTATGCCCTTGAAGGAGATGTTGGTAGATTATGTTTCTTAGTTAACAATGTCAAAACCAAGAGTCAGAGATATGAATGACATGGTTAGGTCAAATTATCAATAGGATACCTCCTTGTGAACTTGATTGGTTCGTGGTCCATGGCTACTCTCTCTTCTCTGTTCCTCTGATCCCAATTCAGGATTTATCAGTATACATTTCTTCCAGTTTAGATTGATTCATCTTTGTTCTCATTTCCTTCTTACCCTACTTTGTGCCTTATAGCTAAACTGATAGCATGATCTCTACTACCTAAGAAGTTTAGGGGACACGTCCCTGATCTATATGCATTTTTCAAACTCAGTTCAATTTAACTGATGTTTGATCATTTTCTTACATGCAAAACACAGTTTCAGACTTTGAAGATTCACAGTGACAATTCTCTTCCCTATACCTAATATAAAGCCCTTAGGTGTAACCAGAAAAACTAAAAGATCTATGGCTTCTAATGAAGTATTGCACCATAAGACTCAGCTGCTTAGTGTAGTACAAATGCCAAAATAAAAAAAAATATTTTTTTAATGTTTATTTTTGAGAGAGAGACAGAGCATAAGTGGGGGAGGGGCAGAGAGAGAGAGACAGAGACAGAGACAGAGACAGACAGACAGACAGAATCCGAAGCAGACTCCAGGCTCCAAGCTGTCAGCACAGAGCCTGATGCAGGACTTGAAATCCCAAACTGTGAAATCATGTCCTGAACCAAAGTCCAACACTTAACTGATTGAACCACCCAGGCGCCCCAAACAAAATATTTTTAATAAAAGCAAAAACTCCCCGTTTTTGTCACTGCTCTGAGATTGCCAGTCTTACTGCTTCATCACATGGATTAGCTGATCAAAACAAAAGTGATAGTAAATTAGTCGATGCTGTATTTTTTTTTGTTCATCTACTCATAACTAATACTATGTAGTCATTACTGACTCCAGCTGGGACCATAACCTTGTGTCATACTGAGTTCAATTGCTCAAGAGCTGTGCAATCTTCTCTAACTCAAATTCACTCTTGTACTTTAAAAAAGCAAAGAGCAGTGGGAAAGTCTAGTAGAAGATCTAAAAGTACGATTGGATAGCCATTCCTTATTGCAGAAATGTTGTGGGTTAGACAGATGCATTCAGTGTTACCAATAAGGTACAGAGAAAGGTATGAAGAAACCCATGGCTTCTTATTACATATACGGCCACCTGGGCTTTTCTTCGCTTTTTCCAGACCTACATCAGCCATATTTACTTTATGCCATTTGCCTTCAACCAATTATATTTAGTAAACATCTGTTCAACAACTATGAAATACCGGAAGCTGTATGTTTTAGGCAGCAGCTAATAGAGTCTTGTGAATAGTAATACATAATAAATAGTTGAGATCAATAACTGAATGAAAAGCTAAATGAAAAAAGGCAGAGTTTTTCCAACATGGAAATATTCTCCTTTTTCCCTTCCACTGATTTCTGGGTGTAGTGTAGCTAACATTTGTAGGTCCACAGGTGGACCTTTCACTGGTGATCCTATTCATTTTTATTGACACAGGACTATCTCTGCCTATGCAGCACTCGGCTACCTGTCCACTGTCCTGTTGGGGTCTTCTGTCTCTCTGCTTGCCTGGGCCCTTGCTATTTGCTAGTTCCCTTCTGCTTAGCTGAAATTCCATTCTAGGATCTTCCTGACCAAGTGATTGTGCAGTCTTCAAAGTTATTCAAATTTAGGGCACAACATATAAGACCCAGAACTACTTGTTTATTTAATCATCCTTCCCCACCCCCCACCCCCAGCCAAGAAACAACAATGAGCATCTACCAAGTTCTAGGCCAGGCTACACAAAGAGGGTCCCACATTCAATAAAAAGCATTTCCTACCCAGAAAATAAGCAGAATGACCAAGAATCTGATAATTACCAAAAGACAGCCTAGCATAAGCACAAAAGTCCTATATTATATTAATAACCCATTCCTGAAGTCTCCAAAATGGCCAAAGTTTGAAAAGTGTCCAATGCCTAATTTTTGATGATGTCAGTGGATATTTGCCAAAGACTGTTCTATTTTTTAGATGGTTGAAATCTATTAAGTCAATATAGATTAAATTGCGTCAAAGGATGATATCGACTGGAATTGCAAAAAGAAACATGAAGTTGTAATTTATAACATAAATAACTCAAACTAAGCTAATAGCCCTTATATGCAGAAAATTCTAGAAGACCTGTTTAAAAGAGGAGCTGGGGCGCCTGGGTGGCGCAGTCGGTTAAGCGTCCGACTTCAGCCAGGTCACGATCTCACGGTCCGTGAGTTCGAGCCCCGCGTCGGGCTCTGGGCTGATGTATCAGAGCCTGGAGCCTGTTTCCGATTCTGTGTCTCCCTCTCTCTCTGCCCCTCCCCCGTTCATGCTCTGTCTCTCTCT
Organism: Leopardus geoffroyi; assembly: GCF_018350155.1. Classification (NCBI taxonomy): domain Eukaryota; kingdom Metazoa; phylum Chordata; class Mammalia; order Carnivora; family Felidae; genus Leopardus; species Leopardus geoffroyi. Next base: position 42,413,423 of record NC_059331.1, read on the forward strand.
GTCCCAGAAATAAATAAACGTTGAAAAAAAAAAAATTAAAAAAAAAATAAAAAAATAAATAAAAATAAAAGAGGAGCTAATAGTTATTCTAATTAGTTTATCGTTCTTTAAAATGGTGCCTCTAAACTGGTAACACATGCTTTAAAAGAGTTCGCTTTCCTCAGTTGGGTTCATAGAACTGTGTCGAGTTGGTAATGCCCTGTTAAAGGTCACTCCAGCTACTGCCACATGATCATAAACTCCAAATGAGTGCCTTCTAAATGAATGAAATTTTACTGCAAAATAATTCTGTTCGTTTCTGCCAGGCTCCATGAATGCTTTGAAAAATTTCAGGAGCCCAATCCTCATAAGCTACTCGGAACTCAACTTCATTATACAGTTATGGTCACCAATTTTTCCTGGGAATGACATATAAAACCTCTCATCTGAGCAAAACGAGGCAGATTAATGTTGCATAAAACATATACAGTCTGGATTACAAAATCAGAAAAGCTATCTCTTAGATAGAAAAGCCATCCCTCTTTAGATGTCTGTAATTACAAGACAAATTTCCCCATGGCCTAATATTTCTTACCCTTTCAAAAGGAAAATTCTACATAAGAGAAATAGGGAAATTTTAGTAAACTCATGCTGGTTAGGAAACATAAATATGAGGTATGATTTTTGATGACCTCAATTGCATATGCATGTTTTATCTTCCAAACCTAGGTAAGGTTTTTCTCATAAGGTTCTCAAAATATATTGTTAAGAGGTGCATTGGACTTGAAAAATTAAAATAAAATCAATTTCAGCAAATAGTTATTTTAAAGCAAAATGTTGAAAATTGTTGGTACATTTAGAGTATAAGTGTCCACACTGGAAGCTTGCTGCTATGGAATACCTGCTTGCCTGTCACCGATCCCCTTGTCTTCTCTGTCTTCTGCTATTCATCCCCCAATCCTCTTTAAATGTAGTTTTTATCCTGTCACTCACCTACTAAAACTCTTTCAACTCTACTGAAGGGGCATATCCTGAGCTTCTACTTATGTACTTAACATATCTTTCCAGAGAGAGAATTGGTCGGTATGATCAACCCTTAAGAGGTGAAAGGGTAAGTATAGACAATAAGGGGTTGGGTCCTGTTTGGAATCCACACATGCTGACAAGCCACTGCAGCCTTCGTGTTTCTAAGTCCCCAGTAAATGGAGGATAACTGGAGGGCGTGCAGGACAATGGCAGTAGTAGCCTCCTCCCCCTTCTCAGCTCCATCTCTGGGGAGGTGCTAACAAGCATGTAAATGCTCCCTCCAGGCAAGAAGCTGTAGGGGGGGTGAAGAGGCTGTAAATCTTCAAAAACCCACAAATTGGATTATCAATTGCTAAATAATCAGGAGCTGGTCATTGTAATAAACCATGCCTTGAGGCAGAGAGTTCAAATGCCACTCAAAGCAGAAGTGAAGAAAGTATTCCAGTTGCATTCCTTTTGAGAGGCAGCATTACTTGGTGCTAAGAGCACAGACTGCATCAGCACACTGCTTGGGTTTGAATCTCAGCTAGAGTCTGAGTGTGACTTGAACAGCAGGCAAATTTGCCATGATGCTAAGGAAGATTCGGCTTTCCAGCCCTTTCCTTGAGAAGGTCCCTAGGAGGGCTGGGGGTGTTCAACAAGTGGGGACAGATCCAAGAGGCAATCAAGATAACATTTCCGCTTACCCATTTCTAGTCAACTGTGTAAAGAGGTCTTGGAAGAGAGTGCCTTAAATCGCATGTCTGTAGTAATTTGTTTGACTTCTCATCTTTAATCATTATTTACTTCCAATATACCTTTTGTATTTGTAATTTTATATATCTTTTTTTTTAAAGTAAGCCCCTCCAAACCTTTGGGACCCACAAAATCTGTATCCACTTCTATTCAAAAGATAAATGGGCTTTAGGTAAGGGTCCCACGAGTTAGTTAAAGTTGGTAAATCAGCAGTAGAGGAAGGGATACTGTCTTGAGCAAAAGGTCCTAGGTGACATAGCCCCGAACCTTGGGTAATCGCAATGAATTCCACAGTGTCTGAGGTAGGGCATTTGAAGTTTTCTTCCTTCTGTTCCCATGTCCTTGTGCAAGAACTTAATTGTGCAGAAATTTGGACCCTTCTTTTAATTAATTTTCGAGTCACCGTATCTTGACCTCTTTCTTTCGCTTTTAGAAAACTCATATGGGAACAGCAGGCTCAGTCTGTGGCTGTATATTTTATGCAAGGTGGAATCTTACATAGGCAGCACAGAGCCTTAAAGAAAGAGAGCATAAGGGGGCAGCTGGGTGGATAAGTCAGTTAAGCGTCCGACTTCGGCTCAGGTCTTGATCTCGGGGTTCCTGAGTTCGAGCCCTACATTGACTGTGCTGACAGCTCAGAGCATAAAGCCTGCTTCAGATTCTGTGTCTCCCTCTCCTCTCTACCCCTCCTCTGCTCTCTCCCTCTCTCTCTCTCAAAAATAAACATTAAAATATTTTTTTTAAAAAAAGAACAGAGTATAAGGAGGTCTCTCCTTAGACATCAGCTAAACAAAAAAATCCTCTCCAGTTTTTTTTATTTGTTTATTTTTGACAAAGTCCGAGAGAGAGAGAGAGAGAGGGAGAGAGAGAGAGAGAGAGAGAGAGAGAGAAAGACAGAGAGTGAGCGCACACAAGCGGGGGAGGGGCAGAGAGATGGAAACCGAGGATCAAAGTGGGCTCTGCACTGAGAGTGGAGAGCTCTATGAGGGACTCAAACCCACTACACTAACAGCGAGATCATGACCTGAAGCAGAAGTCTGAGGCTTAACGATTGAGCCACCAAGGCGCCCCCTCTCCAGCTTTTTATATTGAACACCATAAGTAATAAATGTATTTATGTATGTATATACGGTACAGGAGCGCCTGGGTGGCTCAGTTGGTTGAGTGTTTGACTCTTGGTTTTGACTCAGGTCATGATCTCATGGTTCATAGGGCTCTGAGCTAACCATGAGGAGCCTGCTTGGAATTCTGTCTCCTCCTCTCTCTCTGCCTCTTTTCTACTCGTGTGCGCTCTCTCTCTCTCAAAATAAATAATTAAAAAAAAATTTTTTTTAAATAATATATAAGACATACAGTAGCATATATATAATAATACTTCTGCGCCTAAGTAGTTTTTTTAAGTAGACCAGAGTGAAATACTAGGAAAGCTCATTGTTCACATGGATCTATTATTTTTGTTTATGCTTGTCATGGCTTTTAAATATGGGAGATTTGGATGCATACATGTTAGTCATTACTACTCCTTAATATATATAATTCCCTTTTAAAGTGAACAAGGAAAAGTAATATGCAAACACTACAATCCTTGTAATGGGGTAAATCGCAAATGAAGAAAACCAGCATATTAAACTGTGGACCCTTTCAGAACAGCATGTTCTGGTCACAAATGTTATACATTTCACTTTCCTAAGAAGGAAAAAGAGAAAGAATGAGAAAAACAAACTACCAAATGCCATGGAATTATAAATCAATACGAGTTATTATGCTCTGTGATTTTAAACCTCTTGTTATTCCGTTGGATTATAACATAGCACCTCTTGCACTAGTGTGGCTTGAAATGAGCCACAGAGTCAGGTCAGAGTCAGGTGGATTCAGAGGCCATACACATTCTCACTCAATTACAGAGAAACCAAACAACCTCTTCCCTTTCTAATGAGCTTGAGAAAACTTGGGTTGTTTTCCCAAAATGGAGGAAGTAGATGAGAATTGCTCATTCTCTGAAAAGGAATCATGTTAATGAAATGACAAAGAGAGCTTTGTTCATTTAAATACCATAAGGTCCATCAGAATTGGTAATAGACCACATAATTGTCTCTTTTATATCTCAAATCTTTGCTAAGGGGCTGGTCTCTCCAGTCCTTCTAATGAGAAAGAAAACTGGAAGGAACTTAGTTTCATCTTTCTTAAAATCCTCCTCAAGGGCATCCAGGCTCTAACGAACACAAAAATCAATTACCACATTAATATAATTCATTGAATTATAAAGCAGACAAGCAGAAATAACAGAAATAACAAATATATATCAGCAAAATATTTTGTTTCTATAAAAGTGATGCTTATATTTTACTTAACTGTGATTTTCCAGTTTGCAATGATTACTTTGTTAATTACTTTTTTAATGAATGTGTTATCAGTTCATAAAATCCCATAGATATTCAATTACATCCATGTCAATATATATGCAAAAATAGAATGAAAAATTCATACTCCTATTTCTGTGTATTGAAATTTTTCTTTATCTTTTCCATATTTGGTACGTTTTCCATAATAATATTTTGTTATGTGGGACAACTCTGATTTAATTTGTAAATCTTGAACATCAGTAATATATACTGATACAGTAATATATACCAGAATAAAAATCATTTTTAGTGGAATATTTATAAGCACTGTTGTATTACATCAAGTTTGGTAACTAGAGTGGCATGAGGTTCGCCCAGGTTATTTTTTTAATTATCTAACCACAGGGTGAATGTGGCTCATGAAAATTAATTGGGAGCACCTGTTCCAAGGTAGCTTTCTGACAGAGAAACATTCATCTTCCCATTGCATATAATTCTTCCTCTAAAGAGACAAGAAATATCTCTTTTTGGTGAAGTCAACATATCTGGCCATAGAGCCAGACCTTTCTTTCCAACAGCTTCCTCTAGTGCGTCTAGCTTCATGTGACAAAGGGATGGGTCGATCAAAGTGTTTTTTAAATGTGAGTCAATCGGGCAGCATTGTTGAGGAAATCCATTCAGAATCTGCAGTTGTATTCCCCTGCATTTGAAGTGGGCCTGTGGGATTCAGATGTGATAATGGCAAAGTGGATAAATGACAGCTCTGGGCATCAGTTTCAAGGAAGTGCTTAGCTGAATATAGAAATCAAATGGAAGAAAACAAATAGCACTTTGTGAATCCTCTTCTCCCAAGCTTCAATTGTTCCTTGCTCTTCTGTGCCTCCTGAAGGAAGGCAAAAGGTCAACTGGTAACCTTCTGTCACCCTCAGAGTTGGGTGATTTTCTTCTCAGTTTATACACACAGTCTCCCTCATACTACATGCACACAGCGCTAAAAGTCTTGGTCATCATTCCAGAAATACCTGGTAGTTTCACTGAGGCTGAATGGTTGTTTGCCACTTCACCAACGAACAGAATTTTTAAAAATAAATACAGCTCGATCAATTGTTTTGAAAACTGAATCGAAATCCCAGTCTGACTGATGAGCTTTTTAACTTCAGGTTCAGTTGACTTATTTGTAGAATGAGATAGCAGAGCTAGAATTCCTCTAAAGGCCTCCGAGTTCTCCATTTCATAAGGTATGCTTTTGACTACCACGTGGGATTATGCAAATTATGCTAGATACACATTGTTGCAGTATGAGGGGGCAGAGAAGTGGGCTCCAATTCTGACTGTTCCAGTTAGCTGTGTGACTGGGCAATTTATTTTTAGTTTCCTCATTTGTTAATGAAGATAGCATTTCCCTCATCTCATAGTGTCTTGTGAAAATTAAGTAAAATATTGTAATCTCAGCATAAGAGAACTGCTCAATAGATAACTTTTGATTTATTATTATTATTATTGTAAGTCTTATCATATCATTGATTCCTAACTTTGCTGACTTTCAATTTCCTTGTCTATAAAGTGAGAAAATGATTTTTCTCCTAAGGTTATTGTGATAATTAAATTAAATGATCTAATTCTGTATATGGTAAATACTTAAATGGTAACTGCTTTATTATTATTGTGACTATTACTTGAATGCCTTCAAAGCAGCATTTCCCAATGTTTGCTGTATGTGCTACCATTGCTATATGGAAGGAAAAAGCCATTGAATTTAAATATTAATAGTGCCATACTTATATTATGTATATAAAATGAATGACTGCCAAAAGATACCTGTATAATCAAATTTTCTGTTGTAACACATTTATTAAATTAAAAGCAGTGAGTCATTTTGGACAAAAAAAAATGTAAGAAAATGTTGGTTCCAGTGGGATTAAAGGATGAAACTGACTCATTCTTTCATCCATCTTTCTAAATGCCAAAGGCATGCCAGGCACTGTACATTGCTATGTAACAGAACTTGTCTTCCTGACTATCCTATTTACCACCTCAAACTTGCATACCGGATTTAAACAACAGCACAAGAGTGCCTTCATGCTCCAGCTGAGCTGATTATTTTATTGCCACAAAAGCACACCCCCTGTTAACAAAGCTGAAATTGCCAATAAGGAGATTCTCAACATTACCTTCTAGTAAAGATCAAAGTGAAAGAAGATGACCATTATTCCTCACTTTTCTATACCCTCGTGTTTTAGGGAAACACTGAGTTGTTTCAATGGAAACAAATCCAATGCAATCAATGTATCAGAGTCACAGATCCGACTGACTTCCATACAAGGGAAGGCTTAGAACATTATGGCACTTGACCAGGGGACTCTTATGATCCTTGTCACCACTGAGTTTGGCTTACTATCTAGGGGAAAAGAAAGAGCTGAGATGAAAGAAAATGCTATCCTGGTATTAGATGAAATGAGTGAGCTTTACTAAGGAAAGCAATATACATGGGGTAGTTTTAATAGCTTTTTGCTTCAGTGAAAGGTAAACCATACATGATTTTTTTTTTCATTAAGGAAATGAATTACAGTTGCCTATAATTACAAGAGTAAACAGGGTGGGCTTGGTTTTGCACATAATTTGTGAATAAATAGACGAGAAATAGAGCAAAGACTTGTAGCCTTTCTCTTGCCGGCTCCTTTGTCTGAAACAGCACGGCACAGCATGTCTTATGCACAGTGACACTGAAGCACAGGGAAGCTCTTACCAAAAATGCAGACTTCAGTTACAGTGTCGTTTGATTTTGCTTCTCAAGATATCCTTTTTGAAAACATCCTTGCAGTTCAACACTGCATCAGGAAAAGAAAATCCGGCATACAAAAGCCAAGTCTATATCCAGGCAGCTATATGTGTAGCTGTGAAAAATTGCTAAACGTGTTAAAAAAAAAATCTTGATGTAAATCAACCTAAACTTCCTCCATGGATAGTATCAATTATTCATGGCATAAATTATGCAACAGAGCTGACAGTACTTAATAGAATATACAGAATGAGATATATATGTATACATACATATACAAATATACTACATGCATATATGGTAATTCATATATATTCACACGCAATTCATGTGTATATGTGTATGTATGATATATATGTATAATATAGTATATATAATCATGCAGACGCACGCACATATTCATAAATGAAATAAGGCAGTAGAGTGAAAGAGCACTGAACTGTGAGTCTGGAGATCTAGATTTGAGCCACTTGGTCTGCGTCACTCACTCCTGTGCTCAGGGCCTACATCGCCTCGGCTTGGACCAGTGACCCTTTCAATTATAAAATTCTTTCTTTCTGAATCCCAAGGTCCTGTCCTACCAGATGTGGTACAGATGTCTTCCTGAGGATGAGTCGTGGTCATTAAGCAGGGAGACTTGTACATGTTGATTTGGAGGAGTGAGAAAAGCTCTCCTTCAACTCACTAGGACTTGTTCACATCAGGCGTTCCCTGGGTCGTCTCTGTGTCCTTTTTTATATCTTGTTGGTATTATGCTCTTAAATGCTAGAAAATGCTTCTGTGTTTAAGGCCCACCCAGCAGAACATTGGCAGTTCATCCGATTTAAGTAGAAATAGGAGACCAAAGAGTTAATTATTTTATGAAGTGTCAAAGAATCAGATTAATTGGTTATTATTGTTTTATTGTACTTTTTAATTTTCTCTGTACTGGAAATGGTAACAAAGGCCTCACTGGGACTTTCCCACAGAAGTCTCTTCTTTAGAGAACTTAACCTAAAAGCAAATGCTTCCATTTATCTGTTGTTTTGTATTTGATATTTTGTCATTATTATTATTACATTTTTAGAAGTTTATTTATTTATTGAGAGGAGAGAGAGAAAAAGAGAGAGAAAAAAAAAAACATTGAGTGGGGGGTGGGCAGAGACAGAGGGAGCTCTGCCAGCGCAGAGCCCAATGTGGGGCCTAAACTCATGCACTGTAAGATCATGACCTGAGCCCAAATCGGACGCTCAACCAACTGAGCCCCCTAGGTACTCCTGTTATTATTACTTCTTTGAATAGTAATTAGTATTTACTAAAGCCTTGCTTATATAAGGGAACACAAATTTTGTTATTTAATCACCACGTGGTTTTCCTAACTAACCTACTATTATTATCTCAGTTTTAGGAATAAGAAAACATAGGCATAGACATGTTAAGTAACTTGCCCAAGGTCATGCAGCTAGTGTGTGCTCCAGCTGAGATTTGAATTTGAGAAATCTGGCTCCAGACCTTATATTATTAGCCAGTATATAATATTGCCACCCTTGAGATAATTGTCAGTAGGACTGTGGTGGGTACCAGGGAGTTCCAACTCAAACACGTGTAGTATCTACAAATACAGTCATGTTTTAATATTATATTTCTATACACTGGGACTTCTTGACAAATGGAACTAGCTGCGTGACCTTGCACTAATTATTTAATTGTCTCTACTTCCATTTCTTCTATCATCAGTGGTTACAGTACTAGCCTTTTGCTTTACAAAGTTGTTACAAGAGTTATGTGAGGCAGTTCATACTAAAATACGTACAACTTTGCCTGCCACATAATGAGTGCTCAAGTAAGGTAAATTAGTAGTAGTAGTAGCAGTAATATCTCAGAGAGAAGAATTTAGATTTGGATATTAGAGAGGACTGAGTTTGAGTTCTGGATTTGTCCCATATAGATTTCACTGACCTCTGTAGCCTTGCAGGCACAGTGTTATCTGTTTTGGTGGTCATTACATCTACAATATTCCTACCAAGGCAATACCAAACCCTATTTGATGGAAATATGTTGTATAAGTACATATATAAAATGACATTTTGTATGTTTTAATATAACATTGCATATAGGTACATATAATAATCCTACAAAATATATGTATGTATTTGTATATTTTTATATGTATGTATATGTATGGGGATATATGTATAATACACACAGACACATATATAAAGGAGGAGAAAAAGACAGGGAGATAATATTGAAAAACTACTGGGACTCCCTTACCTCCTCACTTGAAACTGAGGAGTCCAATTTATATGCACAAAAATTAGAAGTACAAACATGTTGGTCAGATGAATAATCATACAATGTTAAAATAGGAAACAACCTAAATACTCAAACAGGGAATTGTTAAATGAACATATAAGGCACCAATATGAGTGAAAAGTATACAGCCACTAAAGTCAAGATGAGGAGGAATGGTTAATTACTTGAAAAATCTTTTTAGCAGGTTCTTACACGAAAAAATCGGGCTACAAGGCAAATTTTGTATCAAAATCCCAAGATAGTATATAAAAATTCAAGGTAGTGTAAAAGTATACAAATAGATATGGTTAAACCCATACAATAGGAAGGACTCAGAATAAGATGTTAACAGTGGTTACTTCTGAAAGATCATTACCAGCAATCATTATTTTCTCTATGATCACTTGTGTTTGTGTGATTTATATAATATTTCACATAAATGTATATAATAATGCTAATAATGAAACTTCATAGATGATATTTTATAAAGTAAAATATAACTCAGCATTTTGGAGAAACTCTCCTCATGACCTTCCTCTCCAATCCAATCTACTCCCCCAGACAACCCTCTGTGCAAACGTGTGCAGCATGGTCATTACTGCTACCTGCTTGTCCTTTTCTGTCTGCCCAGCCACATACTTCTGCTGAAGACTCTGTCAATGCTGGCTTTCCATAGTAGCTCTTTCCATCATAGGTCGTTTCTGATGCTTGACCTTCTTGCTAATATGTCCTTTCCAACACTAGCGTTTAATTTCTCTATCAGGTGTATTTAAATGTACATGAGCTTCCACTGTTTTCTTTTAGGAGAGGACTGCATCTTCTCTCCTTTGTTTCTCTTGATGGTGCCTCATAGAGACCTTGAGACCAAGGTCTTGTTTAGTGGACGGATGATTGGCCAGCATGGTTTTCTTCATCTGTCTAGACTCCTGGATCTAAATCTTTCACTGGATTGGAAACATGTAGCAAAGGAGTTATCCCTTCCTCCCACTCCACCTTATTGCTTGAATTTAATGCTGCCATCGGATAACAATGAATCTTTCACCTGGGGCAGGGAATGAGAATTCATGGACATTTGTAATCCAGAAATCAATGCTACCTCACAATATATCTACTTGTGGTTGAGTCATTGACTTCACTGATTATTCTTAAAGTGTATTGGATGTACAGTGAAGGAGAACCAGCATGGATTATGGATTATGATGGAATCTGTAAATGTTTTTATGTACATGTATTTTGTATATATGTGTGTATATATATATATATATATATATATATATATATATATATGCATGTCAACTCCTGAAGCACAAAAGCCACCTAGAGGTGGGATAACGATATTTCCAAGGTCTCTGTACCTACAGTCCAGCAAACTAGCTGGGAGACTTTGGGGATGTTCTACTCGCTGATTTTATATTTCTTCATTCTTCAAATGGAGACATAATGGAGACAAAATTTCCAAGTAAAATGTTGGAATATATGATATATATAATATATGAGAGAAATATATATATATATATGTGTGCATATATATATATATGTGTGCACATATATATATATATATATATATATATATATATATATATTTAATTTTATAGAGAAGGCAGGAGAGAAGAAGGACAGAGGGAAAGAGAGAGAATCTTAAGCAGGCTCCATGCTCAGCACAGAACCCAATGTTGGACTCAATCCCATGACCCTGGGATCATGACCTGAGCCAAAATCAAGAGTAGGATGCTCAACCGACTAAGCCACGCAGGCGCCCCTAAACTATCTTTTTAAAGAACTAAATGAAATAAGGTTTTAAAATGCTTACCACACAACACTTCTCTGTCTTTTGGCTAAGATTACGTGTAAAATGCTTCCCACAGTGCCTGGCATCCATAGTACGGTATCATGCACTGTTAATTCCTGTGGTAGGGCAAAAAATGTTCCCCCCTACAAATATATGTTCCTGTCCTATACCCTGGAACTTGTGAGTATTACCTTTATGGCAGAAGACTGAATATTATTTTATAGGGCAAAAGATGTGGTTACATTCAGGATCTTGAGAGGAGACATTTATCCTAGATTATGTAAATGGCCCTAAATGTAAATGGGGCCATCTTGTTTGTAAGATATAGATAGAGGGAGTTTGGACACAGACACACAGAGAAAAAGAAAAGGGAAAATGGATACGAAGGTGGAGATGATGATTGGACTTACTTGTCACAAACCAAGGAATCCCTGTAGCCACTGGAAGCTGAAGAGGCAAAGAACAGATTCTCCCCTAGAGCCTCCAGAGGGAGCACAGTCTGGCTGACTCCTTCCTTTCAGCTCAGTGGAAATGATTTTGGATTTCTGGCCTTCAGACCTATAAGAAAGAGAAAGAGAAAAAAATCTGTTGTTTTAAGCCTCCAAATATGTGTAATTTTGCTATCGTGGCAATAAGAAACTAAAACAGATTTTTTATAACTAGTGTAATAAATTCTTAAAACCAAAGATGGGGCTTTGGAATTGGGTACTGAAGGGCAGCTAGAAGAATTTGGGGAAGTATGATAGCAAGTGCCTAGATTTCCTTGAGCAAAGTGTTGGTAGGAATTTGGACATTAAAGGAGATTCTGGTAGGAGCTCAAAAGGTAGTGAGGAACATGGGAGAGAAATCTTCAGTTTTAGACACTACATATATATTGTCATAAACAGAATGTTGTCAGAAATATGAATGCTTAATGCACTGCTGGTGAGGGTCCAGAAGGAACCTTCCTCCAGAAGGAAAGGAGGAACATATAGTTGGAAAATGAAGGACAGAGTATCTTTGTTATACAGTGACGGAGAATTTGGCTGAGTTGTGATCTATAATTGTATTAAAAGCCAAACTTCTAAGCAATGAACTTGGATATTTAGCTGAGGAGATTTCCAAGCAAAATGTTAATGGTTTAACATTTTAATGGATTTCTTCTTACTGCTGATGGTAAAAATCCAAGAGGAAGGAAATAAATTTTAAAAGGTACCATTATGCAGGAATTTGATAATTTCAGAAGTTCATAGCCTATCTAGACTGCCAAAAAAACAAAGCTAAAATGAGAGGAGCCATTGTTGAAAAAGCATGTTTTTGAAAGCAAGCAAAGGATGTGGCTGGACAACAATTTGATGAAAGGATTTCGGGTGTGTGACTCATGGATGTAATTGTGTCAGCAGAAGTTAGGAATAGAGATGGAGTGATCTGGGAATGATCAATGGAGGGCACTCTTGCCTAATGGTGTGACAACCCCTGACATTTGTGAAAGACCCATAGGGTTTTTGAGAATTTTTTAGCAGCGGAAACAGAAGCACTGCCAGACTGGAAAGAAAGGGTTCCTGGTAGAGTTCTGGGATTGTATAGACAGGAAACCGCGTGATAGAGCTACTCAGCTGCAAATAGGTGCTACCGGTCTGTAAAAACGGAGGAGTGACTGTGAGGACAGAGACCTGGGTGCAGATCGGGCGGGGAAGGCATCGCTACACAAGCAACATGAGATTATTATCAGGCGTGGAAACCTAATGAAATGGGCCTGCTGGACTTTAAACTTGATTGGGATCTGTGAGTTCATTATTCCTTCCATCTCCTCCCTTTCAGAATGGGAATCTCTATAATTGTCATCTTATGCCCGTCCCACAGTTGTCCTTTGAAGGCAGGTAACCATTTTCTGGGTTTCACAGGTCCACAGAGAAAGAGAAATTTTGCCCGAGGATGAATTGTATCCAGAGTTTTAACTATACCTGATTTAGGTGATGAAATATGGAGCTTTGGGGGCCAATGATGTTAGATGACATTCCGACTGTAGTTAATGCTGAATGGGTTGAACCTTTGGAGGAGGTTGGGATGGGGAGCGTGTATTTTACTTGTAAAGTCCAGAGGGCAGATTCTGCTAAGCTGAAAAATGAGCTCACCCCCAAAAGGTGTGACAGGCCCATGGCCTAATCCCCAGAACCTGAGGATTTCACCCGATGTGGCAAAACAGTTGAACATTACCTCATAGGCTAATTAACTGATGTGACTAAGTTAGGAATCTTGAGGAGAGGAACTTATCCTTTGTTATTTGGGTGGACCCAAAGTGCAATCACATGTATTCCTATGAAGGAAAGCAAGAGGGAGTTAGAGATAGGCATACAGAAGAGAAGATGCACGCAGAAGGGAAAGCAGTGTGAAGGGCAAGCCACATCAGCGTCCTGGGACTACAAGCAAAGGGATGCCAGGGGTTGGTGGCAGGTACCAACAGCTAGGACACAGGCATCAAATAGGGTCTCCCCACGAGCCTCTGGAGGGAGTGTGGCCCTACCGACACCTGGATATCTGATTTCTGGCATCCGGAATTATGAGAGAATAAATGTGTTGTTTTAAGCCACCAAATTTGTGGTAATTATTTACAGCAGCGTAGGAAGCAAATACAGCTGTTTTAATTCTTTTCAATCACTGGAGAATGGAAAGGGCATTAGCCCAGGGTTAGCATAAAGCCTTTTTGATAATGTCTTTATGTCTTTATAATATCATTCATTTCTGAGGATATCGTGTGTGCTCAGTAAACACTTTTTGACTTAGACGAATGTCCCCAAAATGTGCAAATAGATTTCACGGACCTTTCCAAAATAGTCTCAAAGGCCACATTTCAAAAGGTCACTCTTTTTTTCTGAATACTCTTGCAAACGCTCATGACAAGTAAACAATACTCCAAAAAAACAAGTTTTAAAATACAATTTGATTGATGGCTCACTAGCAGCAAAGAAGCACTTTCAAAACCACATATTTACATGGTCAATACACTAATTAAACATGAGATTTCCCTGAAGTCATTCTATGAACTTGCTAAAATGAAAGCAACTTTTACACTCCATTTCGGGGAAAGAGATCACCCAATCCCCAAAATACATGTCAGATGATCTAAGGCTAGAAAAAAACTCTTTGTTTTGCTTGGTTAGGCTTGATTCAGAATTACTGTAACCCTATTGCATAGTAGGGTAGTGTTGACTGAAGCTCTCTCTGCCTTCCACCAGAGGGGAGAAGAATGCCCTAGCAATACCCACAAGGAATCTTGTTCTTGTTTTTAATCATCTCAAACACTGCTGACTAGTTTATCTCTCACAGGAGCAGCCTTCTTTGTTCTCACTGTTATGAAGTGAAGGGCGGGAGGCTGGGGTAGGCGGGGAGCAGTCTGCTCTCAGCCAGAAGCAGGTGCAGTTCTGCAAGATAACCAGGGGAGGTGAGGGTTCTGCATTCTTCCTCCTTTGTATAGCTAGTGAAACATTGTGTCTGGGGAGCAGCTCCACCCAGGGCGTGTTGCTTTCACCTTATTCTGTGCTGGCGCCCCAATAAACCTTACCCAAAACCAAGTGGTGAAAATTACTGAAATCCAGGAGGAGCTGATTTATGAGACTCAATTAGGTAACCTAAATCTTGCGTCCAAATGGTGACTAAGCCACGACTTGAAAAACACCAGCATGAATGAGAAGGGTGTGAAAGGTAAAACTGACAAGGTACAGACAGAATGCAATGCCAATAATCAACATATTAAGAGCACATTTTAATGAAAAAGATTAAATGGCAATGACAGAAAACCTGACTTGGTAAAACTTTAGTATCTCTCTTTTTTAAGTTTATAGATTTGGGCTGCCAGTTTGTGGTTAAAATACATGGATAATTTATGAAGAATGCACTACCAAATTTTTAGCAAGTACTCTGTGCCAGGTATTGCCTTCAACATTTTATATTTGTTTCTAATATCCCCGCATAATGAAGTCAGATGTAGAAATTAAAACAGAAAAATTAAAAGACTTGCTTCAAACCACACAGCTCATAACTATCGTAGCCAAGATAGGAGGCACGCCCACCATCTTTCCATGCAGATACTCTGTAGTCAAACTCTCTAAATTCTGCTCTTCCGCAGAAACTGCTCTCCCTCTTTAATGTCACAGGTATGCTCATGAGAATTCTTAGCAGTGCCCTTCAGAGTAAAACACTACCTCAGTTAAGCAAGCTTTTGTACAATATTTTGAGAGAGATTCTCTCGGCACCTGCCATCTTTAGTCACCTCCTTCAGCTTTTGTAAGGAGGATCGTTTGTTCTGTTTTCCACGAGTGTAAAGAAAGTGGAATGGTATTAATTGAAGTGTTTTTTTCAATTTATTGAGAAAGTGCAATATGCCTAGTTCTCTGTTGGTATGCCTTAGGAGTTGCAAAAGGCATGTATGTATGAATATATGTATGTATGAATATATGTATGTATGTATGAATATATATATGTATATATATACATATATATGTAAGTATATATGTGTATATATATGTATGTATGTATATATGTATATATATATGTATGTATGAATTAATAAAGGTTCTACTCTCAAAGAGCTTATAATCAATCTAGAGGGAAGGAATAGCCCTTGATGAAATAATCAGGCAACACAACCCCAAACTCAATTTAGGACAGAGACTTCCCTCGTTCTGATTCTGTTTCCTGTTTCTTTGCCACATCTTCACTGTCACCATCTGGAGAGTAAACTTGAACTTTCTCATCCAATAAGTGGTCCCTTGGGTGTACAACGGCTCGTTTCTCTTTATCTGCTGTGGCAGTGCCTACTCTTCATTAGGCAGTGTGGCATTTGCAAAATACTTTTCATCGTGACAGAACATCACAAGTTACTTATTGACCATTAAGGACATTTAAAAGAATATATTTCAAACTAAACATGGTACCGGAGTTGCTAAATGCAAGCAATGAAGACTGAGGGGCAGGGAGGACTACAAGTCTTGGAGATGATGGAACCAGGCCACTGGCATTCATTCATTCATTCCTTCAACACGTAGGTGACAGAGAGGCAAAATCCATGAACGCAAGAACAGCCCTTCTTCCCCGACGCCTTTCCTTGCCAGCTAAATAGAATCCTATCCTTGGCCTTCAGGTACTCTCCTTCTTCTGCTCCCTGCATAATTCCTGGACTTTTGTACAGTTTGAGTAAGGAGAGGAGGAGAGGTAGCAAGGATGGGAGACGGTGAAAAGGAATAACAGTGTTTACAGGGAAGTTTACTGTGGGGAACTGAGAAAGAATGGGAGCTATAAAACAGAGAAGGAGAAAGAGGATTTTCTAAAGTGTTAATTTGCATTTTGGATTAACAGTTTGTGTTCTCGAGGAAATGGTAACTTTGTGGATATGGCTACAGCTTTCACTGCTTCCAGCTCCTGGGCTGGGTATGTTTGGCCAGAATACTGCTCATGCGCTGTGACACATGGGTGCCAGATTACATTCAGGTTGCATTTACTTTGAACCATCTGTGTGGAGGCGCCCGGCAAGGCATTAATATACATTAGTGATCAAGACTGTCATAGTCTTCAGCCCCCAAAGAACGTACTTTCCAATGAAAAGGCAGTGATCTAGAAATGATCACAATAGGACTAAAGTTTGTAAGGACCTATGGTGCCTTTTACACACAATACCACTTATTCTTCAGATCAGTCCCATGAGATAGCATCATCAGTCCCTTCCAATAGTGAGAGAACACTGCTCAGGGAGCCCAGGGTCTATTCAAAGAAGACATATATAAGTGATAGCGAGCTCAGATTCAAAATGTAGGTTTGTCTGATTCCAAAGCCTTCACCTTCACAGTGGAAGATATTGGATGGTTAAGCTGGGAAAGAACTGAAAGTTTAGAGCTAACCTTCGGGAGAGGCCGATGGTCATGGGATGGAAGAGGAAAAGCTCATGGGAAGGACTATGTGAAGTGTTCAGGGCATCTGGGAAATGCAGGACAAGCTTATAATACAAGGCGGTATAAAATCTTTCTGAAAACCAAAGACTATAAAGTGACAATATCACATAAGAGGGAAAAAGAAAGGAAAATATGTGGTCAAGAATCCATTTATGGAAATGCTCATATTAAGGAGCTGGATTTCAGGAGGGTATGAAGCTCCATACCCCTGACCTCCCCACAAATGCAGTCTCTGCAAAGGCAATGTGTTGTGAGAAAAGGGTGTGCAACACTGATCATTTATTCAGTTCAAAAAAATAAGATATTGCAAGGGTAATCACTAAAAAAGGATAAATTTCTGAATACTCAAACAATGAGCTTATTGGTAAGTATTTGAAGAAGGAAAGAAAAAGCCACTTGAGATGAAGCTATTAAACAATGCCACTTGGCAGCACTATTCTGGGGGCCTCATTCATTTTGAGTTTCAAGTTGTGCTTCAGGACATGCCTGGTTTATAGTTCACACTATGAATAGTGCCCTCTAGAGGTTGGCAGTGGGGCAACCCTATAACTGTGTTACTTTGGCAGCAATGTCCCATAACAGCTGGCATGAAAACCCTATCATGAAAGAGTTTGCATGGTATTTAGAAATGTCACTGTGTGTCCCTGTATATATATATATATATATATATTTTTTTTTTTTTAATTATCTGGGCCTTGATGTAAATAAAATAGAGATTGAACTAGGTAAATTTAGTGATAATATCTAGGAACATTAATTCACATTTTTGTTTATAAATCTCTTTTTGCCGGAGTTTTGGCGTGGTGGGGGTCCGGAGCTGATGGCCAAGAAAGAATTCTTGAGACGTCTTCAGTGCAAAAATGTGATTTTATAAAAGGACAGGATCCGTGGGCAGAAAGAGCTGCATGGGTTGGTGAAGAATGAATGGCTATATACTGTGGAGTTGAGGGAGGTAAAGGCAACAAGGAGGACTCCATGAGGACTTTCACGTGCTAAAGACAACTCATAAGATACTGGAGGCCTTGCTATTTTCAGGCTAAGGTGGTTTTCCCTCTAGTAAGGCACTAACATTAAGGCAGTTGGGAGTTCCTGAAGAAATGTCATAGTCTGTATTTGTCTCAAGTATTGTCAATGGACTGCAAGTCATAAAGAAATTTAATTTTACCTGCCATTTTCTTCTTGTCTTTGTTCCCCACATCACTATGGAGCAGAGGGTAATGTTGGGGCTGCAGGAAACTGAGTCTGTAGGTTTCTGGAGATTGGATTAATGATAAAATTGCCTTTTTCTTGTAATTTACTAAGACATTTGTAAGCTCATGGAGACTCCTGTCCTGCAGGACTGTGATCACTATCAGTTAACCATTTGTTTTCCCCTTCCCTTTGTTCTTGGGCAGCCAGGTGCGCCTAAGGAGTGTCACACACACCCAGCCGGGGGGAGGGGGGACTTATGGGTTGTCAGCTTGCCTTATGCTCCTCATTTTCACAAACACAACCTCATTTCATCTTAATAAAATATATAATGAAGTGCTACTATGTCAATCGTAGTATTTCATAATTTTATTTTTTCAAAAAAAAAACCACCCCCAAAGTTCAGCAAGTTTAATTTTCTTGACTCTAGCCAGACATCTAGTAACTAATTCCCCATGTGAAACCCTACACAGAAGGAGATGATATCTAGAAAACAGAGGATTGATGGGGCATTCCGATGTTCTTCCCCTGACCTATTTGCAGATATCGTCTAAACACATTCCTGTTCCCTAATGTAGAGAAGTACTCTTACTCATTAACCAGGGAGGGTTTTTATTTAAGGCCCGTAAGTTATTGCTATTAAAATGTTTGCAAGCAAAGTTATAATTGGATTTCTGGTGTCCCTGCATCTGTCAGGATTTTCAAATCACATAAACAACAAATACCTGAATGTAAAGCCTTAGGGAAAATATCAAAGCAATTTAAATAGAAAAATATACCTTAAAGAATACTTCTTACTCTTCTTCTGATATCTCGGCTTGTGAATGATAAAATTTGGAAGCCATCTGAAACAGAGGCCAGGTGTTTGCCGCATAGACAGTCTCACTTACTTGAAGAAACAGAAGCATGTACAGCCACTGTATCTTCATTTGAGTTGTTATAAGACCCTTAAATGTTGGTGGGTTTTCGAACAAGTGATTTAGGCTTTGTGTGATTCTGTTCCTTTTCTCCTACAATTGTTGTGATGATTAAGTGGGAGAAGTGTATGGAGTAACTGATATAGCATGGCAAATGGTGAACTCTGAATTAAGAATAGTCTTTTTTATTAATATTAAAGGTTCTACAAGGAGATCTTTATTTGTTTTTAAGATTATTTATTTATTGTGAGAGAGACAGAATGCATGGGAGCAGGCAGCAGGCAGGTGGGAGGGGCAGAGACAGGGAGAGAGAGAATACCAAGGAGGCTCCATGCTCAGTACAGAGCCCAATGTGGGGCTGGATCCCGTGACTACGAGATCATGACCTGAGCTGCTATCAAGAGTTAAACGCTTGTTCAAGCCCCGCGTCGGGCTCTGTGCTGACAGCTCAGAGCCTGGAGCCTGCTTCAGATTCTGTGTCTCCCTCTCTCTCTCTGCCCCTCCCCTGTTCATGCTCTGTCTCTCTCTGTCTCAAAAATAAATAAACGTTAAAAAAGAGTTAAACGCTTGACCAGCTGAGGCACCCTGTGCCTACAAGATCTTTAAACACATGTATTCATCTATTATATCTCAAGTCTTGGTTAATTTTAAAACATTTTGGGGATGCCTGGATGGCTCGGTCGGTTAAGCATCTGACTTTGGCTCAGGTCATAATCTCACAGTTCATGGGTTCGAGCCCCGTGTCAGGCTCTGTGCTGACACCTTGGAGCCTGGAGCCTGCTTCAGGTTCTGTGCCTCTCTCTCTCTGCCCCTTCCTTGCTCATGCTCTGTGTGTCTCTCTCTCAAAAATGAATAAACATTAAAAATTTGTTTTTTCAGTTTGATATTTATGATAATAAAGGCATGTTTCCCATGTGACTACCTAGAATACTGACCAAGTGTTACATGTTGCAGATTATTCTTGTAAAAATATGAGACAGCTAATTTAAATTCATACTATTGATTATAGATATGGAGACAAGGTTTATTAAAATTAAGTGATTGATTTGATTATATCAATTTGTGTTTAGGGACCTGTGGTCGATAAATTAGATCCACTGTTCCTTCCCTTCCATTGAGTTTTATGAGCTTTGATCAATAATTTGGACGCAGTTCTCTTTTAACATGCCTCCACTCAACATAAACTGAACTGAATGACCTGGATATTAATAAAATGTTTCTGGCTTTCTAAGCTGTGGTTTTATTTTAAAAGGAATGAACATAAATGTTATTGAAAAATATATATTCAGGTGAGGATGATTTAGGCTTAAATCCCAGTTTTGCTATTTATTGGTTGTGTGTTCAGACCAAGGTTCCATGGCCTCCAAGCTTCAGTGTCATAGTTGGAATAACAATCAGTATTAATAGCTAACTTAGCTTTGTTTGGCAGATTAAATGAAATAAATAATAATTTCATTTAAAAAAATTAGCACAGTATCTGGCATATAGTTATACCTCAATAATTGTTATCTTCATTATGGTTACTTTTATGTTTATTATTATTATTGTTTATTATTATGATTATTATTATTGTTCTGTGAGTTGGAATAGTTAGTAAATGTCTTTAGAAAATTTCTGAGAAAACGTCTTCCACTTAAGAATTTTTATATTCTAGATAATAAACATTTATGTCCAAGTATATTTTTAGAGTATATTAAATTAGAACAGTAGTTTTTAGTTTCTTCTTTTTAGGTCAGGACAGTACCAAAAACAGCAAACAGAATAATCAAAGCCAAAGTAGTGCCATAAATTCAGAAAAATAGATGTCACATTCTTTAAAACCCTTTACTGAAATAAGGTATTTGTAGCAGATCATTATGAAGGCTTGGTAGAGCTTGGGCAGGAAAAAAAGATATAAATGCTTTGCAAAATTACTGCTTCCCCAATTACTGGAGGAAAACTAGAGTTTTCCATGAGCAGAAAGTCGAGGCACATAATGTTGCTGACATGACTCACGTTGGCAGCTTTTGGGTCTCAAAATGCTTCTCATTTCCTTGGCTGAGAGGAGAATATTATGAGGTAAGAATGCACTGAAATTACGAAATTACAGTTTTTCATGTGAGTATAAGGAGTTGGCAGAGGGGAAGTAAGGAGAAGGCCAATTCCAACTGTGCCAACCCTTTGGCCACCCAGCTTCAACAACTAGGAACTAGCAAAAGCACAGGAAGTCATTTCTCTAACACAAGGATAATTGCCCTGAAAGGGAAGTTGTGTTTTCAGCAGTTCATGCCAGTGGTTCTGAGGGTAAATAGAATCAATAATACTAGCAACATAGTAAGTGCTAAATGAGCCCTTAATGAATTGAAAACAGACTAGAAAGCCAGCTATCAAGACATAGTTGAGAACCAGGGAGGGAAGGAAGAAAATAATCATATCACCAATGAAGCACAAGTTGCTATTATATTTCTTTAGTTGACTTGACATCCAATTTATTTTTAAAATTATAATGCAGTATATTTCCACAGTGTGAAATTGGAAAATGCAAAAAAGAAAAAAAAAAACATGATTTAAAAGAGTAGTATGTAATTTTTCACCTTAAAAAATGATTCAAAAGGTAGTAGAATGTAATTTCTAATGTGGCGAGGCCATTTTCTAGGCTTATGTCCTCAAGTGACTTAACAAAGCCTTTTTAAGCCTCTGTTCCCTCATGTGAACAATTATAACCCCTTCTTGTTAGTGTTTTGATGGGGATAAATGAGATGATATATAGGCTTAACACAACACATGGAACATAATAATGGAGTATTAAAATTGGTAGCTTTATTTTATTGTATTGTATTTATTTATTTTTTTAGAGAGAGAGCAGGGGAGAGGTGCAGAGGGAGAGAGAAAATCTTAAGCAAGCTTCACTCTCAGCACGGAGCGGGGCTCAAGCCCATAACCCTGGAATCATGACCTGAGCTGAAATCAAGAGTCAGACACTCAACTGACTGAGCCATGTAGGCCCCGCAAAATTGGAGCTTTAATATCGAAATATTATATTTTGTAAATATGTATTCAGTCTTTTTTCCATTGTATGGGTGACTTCAGATTTCAGAATTCATTTTCTTAGGTATAAACTTATATATCCTGCTTTTCCCATGTTTATCATAAGCACGTTCAACCATCAACAAAACCTTTTCATAAATATCACTAAATGGCTACATAATATCCTACCATAACAATTTACCAACTTTTCATAAATTATGTCCTATTGATGAAAATTTAGATTTTTTTTTTTCTTCTCACTCTCCCGTAAGTAAGACTACATGAAGATTTGTCCATCACCTTGCCATTAATGATTCTTCTAATACCCTGATCCTAGTAACTTCCTCTACTCACCTCACCTCCATCCTTTCAAACACTTCACTGGGGAGGGGAGGGGTGTGATAGATTCAATTTTTAGTCCTGCCTCTGAATGTCATTTGACCTTACTTGGCTCTGATTTTTTCCTCTGTAAAATGAGGGACCAGGTGATCTCTAGGTCACTCCCAAGCCTACCATTCCACTAATTTTATGTTTTTGAAAATTTTCTATAAAAGAACAGGTAAAGGGGTGCCTGGGTAGCTCAGTTGGTTAAGCGTCTG
The DNA here is from genome assembly GCF_018350155.1 of Leopardus geoffroyi. Taxonomy (NCBI): domain Eukaryota; kingdom Metazoa; phylum Chordata; class Mammalia; order Carnivora; family Felidae; genus Leopardus; species Leopardus geoffroyi. Next base: position 42,435,981 of record NC_059331.1, read on the forward strand.
ACTTCAGCTCAGATAATGATTTCGCTGTTCAGGAGTTTAAGCCCTTCATCAGGCTCTGTGCTGACAGCTCAGAGCCTGGAGCCTGCTTTGGATTCTGTGTTTCCCTCTCTCTGCTCTCTCCCGCTCATGCTCTCTCTCTTCCTCTCTGCCTCTCTCTCAAAAATAAATAAACATTAAAAAATTTTTAAAGGAACAGGTAAAATAAAAGATCATTAGCTTTCAAGTCATCGATTCCACTTATTACTGCCCCTCATGCATGTGATTAGATGACAATACCTTGACCAGATGGCCTTCTGAGGATCACTTACCCCCTTATTCCCATCGATATGCCGGGTTGACTCATTGGGATCCTACCCGCCCCACCCCCCACCCCACGACCCTTCCCACCCCCAACTTTCCCCCGGCTCATTGGTCATGTGAAATGCTAAGGCTGACAGTCAACCAGAGGCTTGTCCCACTGAATCACAGCCTACAGCCTGGAGTGATCTGGTCCCTGCTTTCATCTCTGACCTCTGCTCAAGCTGTGCTCTTAAGCACACTCCAGCCACATCACTCTTTTTGGGGGCTTTTGTTATGACAACCCCTTTCTTATCACAGGACTTTTTTTCTTATCTGTCTTCCTGTGTCTGCTGTGTCATTCATTCTCCCCCAACTCTTTGCATGACTACCTCTTTATTCTCTCTCTCTCTCTCTCTCTCTCTCTTTTTGGTCTCTCCCACTGGAATACAGCTGTGTTATTCAACACTGTGTCACCAGCCTCTACTATCCCCTATTATGGTACTTTTTTTTTTTTTGCCTTCAATAAATATTTTCTAGTGAAATTCTGCAAAGAAACCAGTAATCAAGGAAACTGAACAACAAGAACACACCTCATCTCAGCCTTGTTCCAAGCTGAATAAAATAAGGAATCAGGAGTGTTTTAATATTCATGAAATGTTAGTTTACTTCCTACCCAGCCCTCACCGTTGTGCTTATGGCCAGAACACCTAGTAAATCAGCCTTTCACTTGGTAGAGGATGAACTGTAGAGAATGGATTTCAACAGAGATGAAGTGGGGATGATCATAGCAATCTTTAGAGTGCTGAGGTGATTTATAGGTACAGACTTCTTCTAGATTACCGGTTACCCAATTTCAACGGGGCCCCTTCTAATATTCCTGCCCGAGAAAAACACCACAGTTCTGGATGCACTGTCAATATTGAATACCACACCGAAAGGTGGCTTTGAAAAATGCACACATCTTCAACATTAACAATGCAGGTAGCTACATCAAGAGAATTGCCTTTTTGCACTCCGTCCTGCTTTTCTTGAATAAAACACAACTGTTTCGTGTTTACATTGGAAATCTACTTTTTTTCTACGCCCTCCAAATTTAGGTTTAGCTTCTCTCTTCCAAAGAATTACTTTTTGCAAGTTGCAATATTGTATTGGTTTTGATCTGTTATTAATAGTAACTTAAAAGAGACAAAAATCAATATTGAACACTGGCCATTGCCCAACCACCATATATCGTTCACCTCATTAAAATCAGACCACAGAGACTATAATGGACTCTAGCTTCAGAGTTTACCATCAGGCAAGGAAGCGCTTTTGTTCTGAGGTCAAAAAATTTCATTCATGCTGCAAATCACTGTGCTTGCAGGCACTGTATAAAAGGCTGTGTATGTTTATCAAGGATTTTTGGATGGCTCCTGCTATCTGTGTATGTGCCAGAATCTTTGAAGAGAGCATTGTTCTTGTGCAGTGAATTCCAGTTCAGGAGAGAGAACATTCCTTCTCAAAACAACTCCTTTAGAACCAAGCCTCTGTGTACTATTTTTAGACTGACGTTGAGCTTTTCATGCACTCTTGTGTGTGTGTGTGTGTGTGTGTGTGTGTGTGTGTGTGTGTGTGAGAGAGAGGGAGAGAGCGCGCACCCGGGCGTACCGCGTGTGTATCTTTTTCCTGAAGTTTTGCCACTCAGTCCCCAGGATAGCCTGTTCGGTTGCTCATGGGTGAAAATGTGTCAAAAACTGTCGTGGTTCCAAAGCATCCCCATCTTTCTCAGTTTTCTTCCAGTTCCCACTTCCTGTTATTTTCATCCAGAGTGCCTCAAGTTGAGTGCCAATTAAAATGGAGAGGACATTTTAAGGTTCAGAGAGGCAACCATTTTCACCACCTTTGTAAACACGTGTCATTTTCATTGTACATGGAAAAGCTAAGAGACCATTTTCCACTGGGCCATCCGGAAGGGGCTGGTCTGGCTTCCTTGGCCACGGATTTTACCAGTTGCTACCAATAAGGAATCATTTTGTGATGTCTCCAGAATTTGAAACCCTCTGGCACTTTGAATTGGGCTTTTAAAAGTCTTTTTGCAATGCCTGCCAAAAGTGAACTTGTGTTTAGAGAGCCAGTGTTTCATTTGCAATTGAAAGAGACAGACCTATCTTTGAATGTGGTCTTTAAGGGGAGGGAAAGAGCAAAAGGATAGGGCAAAAGTTGGAAGGGAAGAAACTCAAGGAAGAATCCCTTTAGTTGTGAGTAGACATTGTGAATGGCTTTTCTTAGAATTGCTACTGTTCTTTAATTTCTCTGCTTAGCACCTGTCATGGGTCACTTGGCTTATGATTGTGGGTATCTGGAAGTCAAAGTTGTAAACCAGGTCACTTAAACTCAGAATTTAGCTGGTGGCTCTTTCACATTTGTAAGCAAGAATATTACTCCCCTCCTCACTGAGCTAGCATGAGGACTGACCTTTCATGGATCACAAGAAGGAAGTCTGGCTTCTCAGAGACGTCAGACTGGTTTTGACATAAAAGACTTTGCCAACAGACCTCTGGGCAGAAGCAGGAATACTCCATCGGCAGGAGAAAGCACAGAGCATGGCAGCGGTAGAAATACAATGAGGTTAAAGGTAAAGGGGATTGTGAGGTGGCTAGGTATGGGGTAGAGAAAGGGATGTAAGCTAGATTAAGGAAATTGAAACATAGAGCAAATGGATTACACTCCATCAGAAGTAATGTGTTGTTTTCTCCAAATGTGTACCTAGGAAGGGTGGGGCCTTTCCAACCATTTTTAAGGTTATATATTTTTCAGGCTTTTACTATCGTAAAATAATACTAGCAGGAAGGGGGACAATAAGACATGTAGAGAAGGTACTGCAGGGAAGCCCATATTTTTTTTATGTTTATTTATTTTTGAGACAGAGGGAAACAGAGCATGAGTTGGGGTAGGAGCAGAGCGAGAGGGAGACACAGAATCCTAAGCAGGCTCCAGGCTCCGAGCTGTCAGCACAGAGCCTGACGCGGGGCTTGAACCCCACCAACCGTGAGATCATGACCTGAGCCAAAGTCGGACGCTCAACCAACTGACCCACCCAGGCGCCCTGGGAAGTACAGTTTTTAAAACCAGTTATACCACCACAAGTCAGAGAAGTAGTTTGGCCCTGCCTCTAATTACCTTGATGTTAGAATCCGATCGTTAAGGGAGGTGGTCCATTTAGATAATATGCATAAGAAAACACTGGGCTAAGGAGGCAGGTAGACATCTGCAGAGGTGACTGCGAGCTTCACCCTCTGGACCTTAGGATCTTTGCCTCCTGAGAAATGCGGTATAGTGGAAAGAAAGCTTTGAGCTTCTTTCCAAAAATAAGCCGGACAACTGGATTAACATCCTGACTCATATGCTCAACACCTGTGTGATCACAGGTGGATATTTCAACTCTCTGAACCCAATATCCTTCTCTTTGGAGGAAAATAATAAATGCCTGCTTTACAGGAATAGGTGGGATGAATTAAAAAGGAATTTACAGTGTCTGGCATAAGGTGGGGGCTAAGTAAATGATAGTTATTATCTGTCTAATGAGGGGCTGAATGAATCTTGTGATTCTTTCAAGCCCCTAGAACTTTCTCATTTCATGGATCATTGTAAGTGATTTAAAATTGTTGAATATGAGTATATGCACTACCATGATATAGCACATACTTATATCTTCTTATTTTTAGTAAGACTATTCTCCTTTTGCTGTTTTCACTGGTTTATTTCAAAAAGAAAGAAAGAAAAGAATCATTGGGCCACATTAAAACAATTGCCCGGAGGGGTACCTGGGTGGCTCAGTCGGTTAAGTGTCTAACTTTGGCTCAGGTCATGATCTTATGGTTCATTGGTTCGAGCCCCACGTCAGGCTATGTGAGGATAGCTCAGAGCCTGGATCCTGCTTCAGATTCTGTGTCTCCCTCTGTCTCTACCCCTCCTTCTCTCTCTCTCTCTCTCTCTCTCAAAAATAAATAAACTTAAAAAAAACATAATAAATGAATAAATAGTAAACATTTACTCCCCTGCCTCTCAACATTGGAAGAATGCTAATACAATTTAAGAATGACTTTCAAAACCAGAGTGGAAATTAAAGTGCTTTGTTGTTGCTTTTCTGGATGTGCCAATTAGGATCCTTCTGATTTCAAGGACAACTGAAAAAGGAATAAAAAATAAGAAAAATTGTGATTTCATATAAAAGGAAACTGAGAGAGACAGGCTTCAGGCTTGGTGGGGCAAATAGTTCAACAGTGCCATCAAAGAGTTGGGTTTTTAACATCTCCCTGTGTTGATATAGATCTTCTGAAGCAGTCCAAGGCATCCCATCCCCAAAAGGCAATGTCAAGAAGAAAGAGGGAGAATATCTTTCTTACCAGCAAGTAGATTTTCACAGAAAGCTGAAGCCACATTCACCTGAGCTGAGTCGTATGCCTGTTCCTGAAGCAATAACTAGGGAGGGCCATAGAAGTACCTTATAACCAATCAGACTTAGACAGGTCTGTGTCTCTGTGGGGGAGGGGTGGATAGCTTAACAGTGATGTAGCTGTGTCCAGAGAAAAAGAATCAGGGAAAGTATAGTGGATGGACATCCCAACAGTGTCCGATATAATACGATTCTTAGAATTTAATTTGATACTCTCACCGAAAACATAAAAATAAATAACGCTTTGCATATTCCACACCAATATCCATGGGCCCTGGATGCTCTAATTATTTGGGAGCATTGTGAAGTATCTAGGATTTTTCTTGATCTTGTTGTCAATACTGAGATTTTTGTTTATTGCTCATTTCCTTTTGTTTCTTTCTTAAAACTAGAATTCACGGAGCTTACCCCTTGTTTTTTCTAAATGTTTATTTGTTATTTTTGAAAGAGAGAGAGAGCACGAGCAGGGGAGGGGCAGAGAGAAGGGAACAGAGGATCCAAGGTGGGTTCTGAGCTAACAGTAGCAGCCCGATGTGGGGCTTGAATTCACGAACCATGAGATCACCACCTGATGCGAAGTCCCATGCTCAACCAACTGAGCCATCCAGGTGCCCCTCCAATATCTCTTAATACAAGCATAGTGTCAGGGATGTACTTCTACAGTAAGAGCACCTGGAATGTGGGCTTGGTGACAGTGAATATAAAAAGACATTCCTTTAGCAAGTATTGCAGAAAGGGCGGCACAGACACAGAAATCCACTTGAGCAGCCTAGGTTCTATGCTTCGCCATCAGGTTTAGAGAGTTGTGGTTTCACCTCATTCCCTAAAATAAGATAGTTACGATTTGGTAGAGCGTAGACAAGGAAATTACACTGTGTAGTGGGGGCAGGGATTTGGGTGGGTATGCTTTTGTCTATCCCCAGGGAGCATTTATATTTTACTTCTAATAAAAATATCAGAGGTTAGGGGGAACCTGGGTGGCTCAGTCAGTTAAGGGTCCAACTCTTGACTTCAGCTCTGGTCATGATCTCACCTTTTGTGAGATTGAGCCTTCCGTCAAGCTCTGCACTAACAGTGCCCAGCCTGCTTGGGATGCTCTCTCTCCCCCTCTCTGTTTGCCTCTCCCCTGCTCACGCACACACACTCTTTAAATAAATAAATAAATAAATAAATAAATAAATAAATAAATAAATAACACATATCAGAGATTATTCGTTGTGTGTCACTGCTACCTTTTCTTAGGTTCAGTGTATAGGTTGATATTGGACATTTGCTTTCACTGCTTTCTAAACTTAATGAGCCTGTGGCCCTTTTCATTACCCATTTTTTACTGTTGAACTGTCAGCTTTTCTTTACATGGTCAGCCAAAAAGACAAAAAGTACATCAAAGCCACTGATGTCTTTGTAAAAAAAAAAATATTTTGAAATTATTCTTGACAATGAAATACTAGGTCTACTACTGTATGACAACTCCAGATACCTGAAATGTGATGTTGTGATATTCTTGTGTATGTGAAAGAGGGAAGGAGACACTTACTAAAGTCATTAATGTGGGCTAGGCTCTGTGTTAAGTATTTTGAAAACAGTTATATAATCCACTGACTCTCAGGGTTAGTATCAGACACTGTTAGTGGCCCACCAAATAGTCTTCTCTTGCCTGTTCCATTTCTAATGAAATCCATGTGTGCAGCTAACAGAATTTACTTTCCAGACTCTTTTCCCTCTAAGTGGCCATGGTGGTATAGAGTACTTGCCAGACAAAGAGAAATCTGCTAGAAGGTTCTGGAAAAACTGTTGCTTTCCTCATGTAAGCTCTTTCTCTTCTAGCTCCTCTTATTTCCTTTTACCCTCCCCCATCTGTGATATAATTATGTTAAGTGTTTCCTCTATTATTCATTGAGAGATCAGATAATATCGTAACTATTCTTTCAGCCATCAAGCATATTTTAGGAAATTTAGGAGGAGACCAAAGTCTATCATATATGTCCATATTTTTGCTGATCATGTTTTTCTTCCTTTTGTTATATTCCAAGCTTCATTCTTTTATTGTTTCCTTTGTGTTTAGGAAATTTCCTTTTGCCAGACTTTTGGGGTAGGTGTAATGGTAAAAAATTCTCTTAGCTTTCTTTCATCTGTGAATGTCTTTATTTCCTCTTCCTTCCTGAAGTGTATTTTCACTGGCAATAGGATTCTGAATTGACAATTCTTTTCGTTAAAGTCTAGGAAAATATCTTGACTTTTTGTTTTTTTCTGGCATACAAAATCTCAGATGTGAAAGTGTTCTCATTTTCAGTTGTTTTCCTCTTTAAACAAAGGTACCTCTAGCTCTCTGGCTTTTTTCAAGATTGTTTTTTTGCCTTCAGTTTTTAGACATTAATTGCATTATTTGGGGGCATGAATTTCTTTGGGCTTATCCTGTTCAGCATCTGATCAGCTTCTTGAGTTCGTAGGTTGAATGTCTCTTGCCAGATTTGGAAAGTTTTCAGCCGTTGTTTCTGTGAGCACTTTTTTACATTTTCCTTTCATTTTCATCTCCTTCTGGTACTTGATGACATCACTGTTCGGTGTTAAGTTGTAGTCCAGCAGGTTCCTAAGGCTCTGCTCATTCTTTTCAGCCTAATTTCTCTCTGTTGTTCAAACTGAGTAATTTCTGTTGTTCATCTTTCAGTTCACCGATGTATCCTCTAACCTCTGCTGTCTACTATTGAGCCCATCCACTGAACATTTTATTTGTTATTCTATTCTTCACTTCTAAAATTTCCATTTGGTTCTTCTTTATAACTTTTATTTCTTTGCCAAGGTTTTCTAGTTTTCATTTATTTCATTTGTGTGTATGATAATTTGCTGAAGCACTTTTAACATGGCACTTAAAAACCTTTGATAAGTCTAGCATCTCTTCCTCTCTTGGGATTGGCATTGATTTTTTTTTTTTTTTTAATTTAGTTTGAGATCTTCCTAGTTCTTGCTATGATGAGATTTTTTTTTTTAAATGGAAGTCTGGGCATGTTTATAGTAGAAAACCCTGGATCTTATTTAAACCTTCTGCCTAAGCTGACTTTCTCTGACATCACTCTGACATATCCGGGAAGAAGAGAATGTCGTCACATTACTGTCAAATGGAGTCAGAAGATCAAACTTCCCACTCATTTTCCTAGCAGTAATAGAGTAGTGTTCCCTATTACTGTTGGATTGGGATGGGAGATCTGATCTCCCACGTTGTCTCCACTGACACTGTAGAGGCAGGAACCTCATTACTTGCCTTTGGGGATGAAAGTCCCAGCTCCCTAGTTGTCCTTTTTTGACACTGCCCAGCAGGTGTTCAGGGAGCTTCGTTATAGCCTGTGTGGGTGGAAGCCTATGTTCCTCTCTTGGCTCTTGCTGTTAGGAATGGGGCTCCCGTTCTTCTTGTGATGTTCAGCTGGAGTAGAGTGGGGATTGTATGAAGTGTTCTGTCTTGCTAGGCTGCCCCTTTACTTGAACTTTGGTTAAAGCAAATAAGCTTTTGTTGTTTTTGTTGTTGTGGCTTGTGGTTTTTGTCTTTTGTCTACACTCACTGGTGTTTCTAGGTTGCTAGCTTCTTCAGCTCTAGGTGTAGGGTACATGAGAAACCCCGAGAAAGTCACAAGAAGGTCATAACTTGGGTCTTGAAGTCCCTAGGCAATCTGTATTCTCTCCATCCTTTGGTTTTCCCACATTTATTTTATATATAATGCCCATGCTTTTTATTGTACTTAATAGGGGATAGGGAAAAGTATTTCTACTCTATATTCCTGGAATCAGAAATTGTTCAAGAAGGTACATTTTTAATAAGCATCCCAGGTGATTCTGAAGCAGGTGGCTATGGGCCACACTTTGAGGAACATTTTACAGATAATGGAACTGAACGTCCAGAGACATTAACCCAAAGATACAGATGTCAAATACTCAAGTTGCACAACACCAAGTCTAAACTAGGACCCATGTGTCCTAGTTTCCCTTCCAATGCCATTTCCTACTCTTAATGCTAAATAAAGCTAGTAAGAATACCAAAAGAAATTAAAGTACCAATTTTACTGATAGTTGTACGAAGATCAAATAGTTTGCCTAAAGGTAATGCATGGGCTTAAAGAAAGTAGAGGCAGAACTGTTCTGATTCACTTGCTTCCCACAATCTGCAATGTAATTTCTACTGAGGAGGATTCCAGGCAATTGTTCCAAGATGAGGCATTGTCTGCACATGAAAAAATAGTTCTTGGAAATAAAAGTCTGTGCAGTCTATTAAGGGTACTGCACACAGCCTGGATCGTCTGACTCATACATAGTGAAGCTCTTCCAGTTATGTTAATACTCATTTGGCAGCTGCCTCTATAATTGCCTAAGTCAGTTGGTAGACATGAAGGAAATGTTAATTCTCTGCAAATATAGTTATTCATAACTTGGTGTCAATTGTATCATCCTCAATAGAGACAGCTCTTCAGATGTCACTGCCATTAGGGGCAGGAGGTCTGTATTTAGTCAGCTTTGGGGAGCCCTTGAACTCCCTAAAGGGAAATCTGGAAGGACAGGAAATGGTGTGAGACTGAAGGCAGCATACAAATACATCTAATGAAATATGGGCATCCTTCAGTGGCTGCCTTTCATTTGACTGTTCCCATGCACAGGTTGTAGCAGATGGCACTCTCATGGTTTCCATCAATGTGGAAATGTGATGAAGAAGGGGAGGAGAAAAATGGATGAGAAAAATAACACCAATCTGCACAGCTGAAAATAATTATGATTACGTAGCTAATGACCCAGGGAATTAGACAAAGCCAAATTCATTGGAACTCAGGCCACATGCAGGCAGATGTCACAACTTAATGACAAAAGACAAATTGCTGTATCTCCTACAGTAACTCATGATGAGGAGTTGTGATTCTCTTTTTTGTTAATTGAAATATAATTGACATACAATATCCTATTAGTTTCAGGTGTACATCATAGGATCATTTTTGATATTTTTAAGCATTATGAAATGATCCCCGCAATGTCAGTTATCATCTGTCACCGTGCAAAGTTATTAAAATACTATTGACTATATTCCCTATGCTGTACATTTCATCCCCATGACTTATTTATTTTATAACTGGAAGTTTATATTTCTTAATCCCTTTCGCCTAGTTTGTCTGCCCTCCAAACCTTCATCGCTGTGTAACCAACAGTTTATTTCCTGTGTCTATGAAACCATTTCTGTTTTCTTTTATTTAGCCATTTGTTTTGCTTTTTAGATTCCACATTTAAGTGCAACTGTATGGAATTTGTCTTTCCTGGTCTGACTCATTTCACTTATCATAAGACCTTCTAGGACCATCAGTGGTGTTGCAAATGGCAAGATTTCATTCTTTTTTATGAGTGAGCAATATTTCATATTCGAATATAGTATATACATATCTCATATTTATATATAATAAATATATATAATCATTCCATTATATATATCACATATATACATTGTATGTATCTCACATCTTCCTTACCCCTCCTATGAATGGACACTTGGGTTGCCTCCATATCTTGGCTATTGTAAATAATGCTACAATAAACAGAGTGGTGCATATATCTCTTCCAACTGGTGTTTTCACTTTCTTTGGGTAAACACCCTGAAGTGGAATTGCTAAATCATATGGTAGTTCTAGTTTTAATATTTTGAGGAAACTCCTTACTGTTTTCCGAAGTGACTGTACCAATATGCATTCCTACAAACTGTGTACAAGGGTTCCTTTTTCTCCACATCTTTGCCAACACTTGTTATTTTTTTTTCTTTTTGATAATAGCCAGTCTGACAGGTGTGAAGTGATACCTCATTGTGGCTTTGATTTGCATTTCCCTGATGATTACTGATGTGATACATCTTTTCATCTGCCTGTTGGCCATGTGTACATCCTCTTTGGAAAAATGTCTATTCAGATTTTCTGCCTATTAAATTTTTTTTTTATTTGAGAGGGAGAGAGCAAGCAGGGGTAAAAGGCAGAGGGAGAGAGGGGAGAGAGAGAGAGAGAGAGAGAGAGAGAGAGAGAGAGAGAGAATATTAAGCAGGCCCTATACTCAATGTGAAGCCTGTTGCAGGGCTTGATCCCATGATCCTAGGATCATGACCTCAGCCAAAATCAAGAGTTGGACACTCAACCGACTGAGCCACCCAGGTACCCCTGTTTTGTTTTGTTTTTTTGTTTTGTTTTGACACTAAGTTGTGGAATTTCTTTATATATTTTGGATACTAACACCTCATCAGATGTATGGTTTGCAAATATCTTTTCCCATTCAGTAGTTTGCCTTTATGTTGTTTGTTCTGTTGATAGTTTCTTTTCCTGTGCAGGAGCTTGTTGGTTTGATGTAATCCCATTTGCTTATTTTACCTTTTGTTGTCTTTGGCTTGAGGAGAGTGGTCCAAAAAGTACTGCTAAGACTGACGTCAAAGAGCTTACTGCCTGTGTTTTCTTATTGGAGTTTTATGGTTTCAGGTCATACATTCAGGTCTTTAATCCATTTTAATTTGTTTTTGTAGTGGTGTCAAATACTGGTCCAGTTACATTCTTTTGCATGCAGTTTTCCTAACACCATTTATTGAAAAGACTTTCTCCCCACTGTATATTTTTGTTCCTTTGTCATAGATTAACTGATCATATATGCATGGGTTTATTTCTGGGCTTTTTATTCTATCCCATCGACATATGTGTCTGTTTTTTTTTTTGTATTTTTTTTAACGTTTATTTATTTTTGAGACTGAGAGAGACAGAGCATGAACGGGGGAGGGTCAGAGAGAGGGAGACGCAGAAGGAGAAGCAGGCTCCAGGCTCTGAGTTGTCAGCACAGAGCCTGACGCAGGGCTCGAACTCATGGATCATGACCTGAGCCGAAGTCGGCCGCTTAACCGACTGAGCCACCCAGGCGCCCCATATATGTGTCTGTTTTAATAGTACTATATTAATAGGATGACTGGACTTTGTAGTATAGTTTGAAATCAGGGAGTGTGATATGTCCAACTGTATTTTTCTTTCTCAAGATTGCTTTAGCTGTTTGGGGTCTTTTGGGGTTCCATAGAAATTTAGGATTCTAATCTAGTCTGTGAAAAATGCCATTGCTATTTTGATGGCAGTTGCATTAAATCTGTAGATTACTTTGGATAGTGTGGGCATTTTAATGATGTTAATTCCTCTAATCCATGAGCATGGACTATCTTGCCATTTATTTGCATTGTCTTCAGTCTCTTTCATCATTGTCTTATAGTTTTCAGAGTGCAGGCCTTTCAAGTCCTTGGTTAAATTGATGCCTAAGTATCTTATTCTTTTTGATGCAAAGAAATTATGGTTCCTCTTTCCAAATCCCTATCTTAGAATAAAATCATAAGGAGCCCCATGTCATGAGTATCTTTTCATTTTGAAAGAGAATTTAGCTAGCAACAGTTTTGGATGCTTAAAAAAAAGTGAAGACATTTTAGTAAACATTACCTTGATATTTATTTTGACCTACAGGAATGGTAAGCAGCAACCCACAGGATGTTTAAGACAGCCATTCTGCCACCAAAACATAGATTATGCATTCCTTGGAGGAAAGGGTCACATCATATACTTTTTTTGTGGTCACTTAAAAGCGTTTATTGAGATTCTGCTGTGTATGTGCCCCTGCCTACCAACTTGTATTAGAAAGATGAAAAAGACACTACCCTTCCCCCCCACACCACCAGAGTTTTGCTCACCGTATGGGTACACTTTGTTAATATTGATTCATTGTGCATGACTGATTGCTCTTCCCTGCATATACTCTCCTGAGGTTGCTAAAATTCTCACTGCCTTCCATTAAAGCTGTGACAGCTAATATTCAAATGCTGGTGGTTGGAGTATTCATTCTTTGATTCACTCATTCAGTTATTCAGCAAATCTCTATTGAATACCTGTTATGTTCCAGGCACTGTATTTGGCCCTAGGTATAAACTGGTGAACACACATTTAATATTAATATATCATTATGATTATACGATATATTAAGCTATGATATGTTTGGAAAATTAATAGTGCAGGAAGAATAACAATCTTATTGTTTAGAAATCACTGGCGGAATTATTGACTATTCAAAAGGTTTGTGAGAAAGAGATAATAGTATGAGTGTGTCAACTAATGTATTAGCCAGTTAGGGGGGGATTGTAAAGCAGAAGTCATTAATATCTTGAGTCCTAAAAATTATGTTTTTAAAAAAATGCAGTTGGGGAGCAGATAGCTCAGAAGTTTGGCAATGAAAGACCAAACATTTTAAGTCCATGTAATTGGTTGAAATCCAGCCAAAATTGATAACAAATGCAACTCTTCCCCATCTGCTGGTTTATGTTAATGAGTCGGTGATCTCATTTAGTTTGCTAGGAGACAGGTGTCTATATTGCTAAAGCAGCTATTCAGTTGGCACCTAGCCCTAGTCTCAGGCAAAGTCTTGAATCTAGCTATGGGGTAGGACTCAGCTTACAATATGGTCCCAAGAATCCCAGGACAGGACAGCAAGGCTAGAACTGAAAATGACTGTAGGTCTGTATCCAGTCTGTCCAAGAACTGAATCGGCCATGGCAGATAAGATTCCAATCAGCTGTGCATACATTGTCTGATTCCTAGAGTTGAAAGTCTGCCAAGCAGAGAGCTCTGATAGAAATTTTTGCTAGAGACAATCGAACCCAAATACCAAGACCAAGCCTGATTGGGTGGTACCTTATATCCTTCTCGAACTTTCATGATTTTCCAGAAAACAAGAGTATGCAAGTATTTTTTTTAAACGCTTGTAAGGATAAAATATCACAGATGGAATATCACAGTTAGGAAAAACCCTAACCTTTAATGTGTACCTGTTATTGATAAATAGAGGAGTGAAGGAGAATACAGACTATGAAATTGGAGAAGAGCTTCGGTTCAAATTCTCCCATTGTCACTTATTTGTGTAATTCTGTGAAAGTTACTTAACTTTTCTGGTTCTCATTTCTTCCATCCATAAAATGGAGATAATAGAATTACCAAGTTCATAGAAAATTGTTACGAGGATTGAGTTAATGCATATATTTAGAACAATACCTGGCATATAATAAAGGTTTTGCACAAATTATCTCATACTACTGTGTGCCAAGAATTATGCTGATTCAATGAAAAAAATGCTCACGTTATTGAATTCTGGCATCAGGTATTATGTGCTGCCACTTCATAGATGAGGACACTGAACTTCAGAATGGTGAATGATAGGGAGGAATTAAGGTGGCTTATTGAGTCTTTCTAATGCTAAACCAAGATCTTGCTACCATAGTTAGTTGCTTGAGATCACACCACAAGTAAGAGACCAGGGATTATAATGCAAGTTTCCTGGTTCTCATTTGAATATACCTTTCATGCATTATGTGAACCATAATTAGAGAAACACAGTAATTTCCAATTTCTAATTTTGTTTAGTACAAAGGAAAAATATATATAATTTAGTAAGGAGTGTTTAATTTTATGATTTTTTATTAAAAACAATGATTAACGGCCAGAAAGATTTAATTCTTAAAGAAATATTAATAATAAATATTAATTAAGTATTAATTGCTACTATGTAGCAAGTATGATGCTTAAACCTGGGGTCAGTGGGGTAAATAGTACAGGTAAGATAATTCCTGGAAATTTTCTAATAAATTCTAATTACTCAGATTATTTTTTCTTTCACCACATTCTTTCACAGTTTTTACCAGTTTGAGAAAGTGGTTCTGATTCTACTTATAAAGAAAAAATTATACTTGCCCATAACAATTTGATAGCAACTATAACCATAATCTGTAAAAACTGATCATCAAGGCACTTAAAGGAAGAGATTGTTTTAATTATTCTTCTATTGGACTTGGTTTATTAAGATTTGCACACATTCATGATCCACTCACAAATGAGTAAAATGCCTAGTGGTGCTAGGACGATATCTCCATGACTTTAAGAGCTTCCCAAAGAGGTAGACCATAATGAAGGCATTCATTAGAGGTCTATGAACCAGGGAGGTGGCACACATTGAAGTTCCCACATCATCATTCATACTGATCTGATTAACTCTCCCAGTTTCATTTCCAGAGTGCAAAGATCAGGAATTTTGGCAACCATCTGGGTAACAGGAGTCCCTCCCCAAGGATCTTGTAAATTTCTGCCCATATGTTCCCTGCAGAATTGCACTGCCTACAGCTTTCTTCCCACCGCTCATGTCTGCAAAGATGACCAACCAACCAGATCTTGTGACAGGGCCCTTCAGCCTTCCAGGAGTATGCCAATGTTGTCATTCCTCTGGGACATATACCTGACTTTTATTGATAGTATGAGAGCCCTGAGAATTGTAGCCAAGACCATTAGACATGAGAAGACATTGTCTGACACTAAACTTACAATACATAGAGCCATTAAAAAAGGAGTTTGTATATAAAAGGCACCAAAATATAGTTCCCCTTCTATCTTACAGTACAACACCTGGGAAGCAACCTTTAGGAACATAGAGTCTGATATAATTCTCTCCAACTGGGGAACCTCCAGGGAGAAAAAAGATACAGCATTGATTTATTTGGATTATCATACAAATGCCATTTTTAACAACCTCAAATCAAGGGTTGACTCATGGAATTATGCTTATTAAAATGATAGCAATCCCAGGCAGGGTTTCCCTTATCTGATTTCCCTAAATCCCAAGATAGCCCTTGGTAGAAATGTCTTATACTTGTCAGCATCTTTCATCAACTGAATAATAAATGAAATTTTCCCTCTTCTGAATAACTCAAAGGAGCATGTGTTTAGAGATTCTACATGCTCCCCTTTTCTCTAGTTTTCAGTCTGAGCTAGAATATTTATCTCCTTGCATTCATCAGAAGATATATATTTGAAGGGTGTTCGATCATGGCAGTAAACATTGAATATTTAACTCATTTTTGAGAGCAGAAAGACACAGACTTCTCTCTAAGAATATTCTTCTAAAGATTTTGTTTACAGCCCTGCTATTGAAAAGGAGAACCACATAAACATCAGGTTTATCAGGGGGCAGAGCTATTAAAATCTGCCTCCTGTTCTCAGATAACCAGAAACCCAGGTGTAGTCAGGTGAGAACTGGCAAAACTTGACCTTACAACACCTTGATCCCTTGATGAGAAAACATGTCATAAAACCTCGATTGTGTCTGCTGAAGCTCTCGACCTGTCCTAAACTATTGGAATTCCCCTCCAGATAGTATCTGACACTACTCTAATTAATGCTTAGATATAACATTGTGTGATTTTCTCCTTGTGACCCAAGGCCCAACCACACCCTTGTGGGGTAGGTGGAGCATACTTAAGAAGAAATAGTTGTCTCCATTAGCAATCAACCTGTAGAGATGTGGGTCACAGGGCAGGACAGAAACTCATTCAACCTGAGAGTTTCATGAGTTGCAATCTTGTCTACTTTGTGGTGTTATGGATTATTGCGGCCCAGCTTTTGGTTCCCAGACATAAACAGAGTGATTCCAATGGTAGGTATAAACTGCCTCTTGCCAAGTTAGGCATGTTGGAATAAAACAAGAATGTGGCTGGGTAAGGTATCCTGAGGTTCTGTTTGAGTCTATGCACAAACTGTGCACAAACTCTGTTAATCAGACTCCACTTAATTTATCAGCTTTACCCATTCTCTGCTTCTCTTCTATAAAGCATAGCCACTAATGCTCATAGCTACAGTGAGCAACCAATGTAGTCTGCCCCATTCTATCCTGATTTTAGCATTGACAGTCCTGAATCCCAGGAAACCATCAGTGCTAGGAGAACCCAGATAGTCACCTTATTCATTACACACTAAATTTGAATTTCTAACAAGAAACTCTGTAGTGACTCATACATCTTTGTTCCCACCAGTTGAGTTGAATGTTTACCAAGAACCTGTTAAACCATTTGTTCCCAAACCTGTTTATTTACTTGTTATAATTATGTAATTTAATTAAATACAGTATAAACCGATCAAATATCTGTGTGAAAATAAAGTGTTGTGTCACTATGGAAACTAATTTGACTGTTTTAGAAGGACCCAATAAAGGAAGGTTGCTAAAGAAATTTTGTTCAATTATATGTGACAAGATAATAGTAAATGAGTCAGAAAAAGGTATATATCACATATATCTGTAAGTTCTTATTCCTTGTAGAAATTGAAAGTGGATATTACAGATAATCCATTATGAGTGTGGCTTACTTATTACTCTCCATCGGTCACCGTAGGTTGATGCCTGGCATCATACAACAGAGAGGAGCACAAGTTGTTAAGTTTTGTGTACCAAGGACCAGATCTGTTTTACTCCCTGTAACCAAGTACCTTGATTGCTACCAGGAAAATACTAAGAGCTCCCTGTATGAAGAATGTTTAATAGATGAAGAGTCAGTGAATGAATGAATGAATGAATATCTTTCAAGAACACTATAGTTGACCTTGGAGAATTAAATTTTAAATTATTAAAAATTAAAATATGTGTTATTTATTTAATTATTTCATTTTTTTCCTTAGAAAAAGAATAGATAGGTATCTGATTTTCTAGGCATTGGAAAGATTCTAAAGATGAATAAGCTACATAATACAAAAAGTACAAGGACACATGTGTTCAGAATGTAATGATGGCTTCAGCTAGGCATAGACCAATCAGAACAGAAGACTGGACAGTCAGAAAGGATATCATTATTACGCAGTACTGGTACATGTGGACTGAGGAATCGGAACTCAGTTTATGGAAGAAAATAATCAATGCTGAGTTAAGTCATCATGCATATAGGCTTTGCAATCAAACAGACCTGAATTAAAGTCAGACTCTCACACTTAGAACTATTTGCACTTGGGTAATTTATTTAACCCCTCTCAGCTTCAATTTTCTCATCTGTACAATGGGGATAATGATGGATGCTGAAGTAGTTACAAGGATCAAATACAGCAACATATTTACATACATTACACTTATGCACAGTTTCTCACCCATGGCAAACACTTTCCATCTGTAAACTATTATAAAGAGAAACAGGCTGTAAAAAGTTGAGACTTCAAGAAGAAAGTAGCATTTGAGCTTCTAAAAGGATGTAGGTTTAGATATGGGTAGGAAAGGGTGTAGGGAGGACAGAGAATGCAAGAGAAAGCATTTTCAGGCACAAGAACAGGAGGTGTACAGATTCAGGGAATGCTGGTAAATGTACAAGAAGAACAAGAAGGTTGGAGCATCAGAAGGAAAGGGAGTGGTTCCCTGACTTTGAACACCCTGGAAATGCTTTTGGAGTTTTGGGAAAATACTTACTGCAACCTGGGATATTTATCAACTGTATTGCAGAGGGTGAACTCCTAAATTAAAGAGAAAGGGACCAGGTATCAGTCAGTCTGTCCCTTGGAAAAGTAAGAGCTATTTGAAAACTGCCTAGGCAAACATGGGCATGAAAAAAGGAGAAAGGGCAGCCAAGGAAGTGATCCAATCCCATATCTTTCTACTTGCAGAAGTTAGCAAACTGTCTACAGGTGCCTACACTGTGACAGTGGCCACAGAATATTTCCTTATCTCTTCTTTTGATTTTGTTATAAGACTTTGCAGTGCTTAAGTAATTTGGTTTGAAATAGTCTTTCTTCCTCATGTGATGTGCTTTCAGTCACCTCATTAATTTTGATTTTATGGTCAGTAAAGTTTCTGTTATTTCTGCAAATTTCATATCTGGTTAGTCTCTAGGATTTTTTGCCTTTTTATATTGCTTTCACAAGTACCCATCTTTCAACGTTTGCCATTTCTTCCTTCCCTTCAACTGGAGTCTTACTATCTCTGCAGAAGATCTTTCCCACCCATGCCAACCTATATATTTTTCATGTTCTAATCTCCTATGGACCTTATTAATCATGTTTGTCATTGACCTTTATATCACATACATAATTCTTAGATTTTAGGTGAGTAAATAGGTTATGTATCTTTCTATTCCATTAAATCGTAATCCTCCCACCATGCTATTTATTCCACAAATATGATCTAAGCATGTCCTTTGTACAAGACACTTCACTGGGATTATGTATAGAAGAGTAAATGGCCATACTACCTGCTATCATAGACCTTAAGTATAATACGATGACAGAAATGAGATGTAACTAAATGAGATAATTTCAGATAATGATAAATTGTGAATGAAATCAACCAGATGATGTGTTAGGAAGAGATTGTTAGGATGAGGCAGGGCATGTTAGGGCATTCAGGAAAATCCTTTTGTGGAACCTATGTTTTGAATGAGACCTGAATCATCAGGAATAGACTATGTCGTGATCTAGGAGCAGTTTCTTTTGGACAAAAAGAACAAGTACAGAAGTCCTGAGGCAAGGCCAGGCTGACCTGTTTGAGGAACACAAAATGGTAGGTAAGACTGGAACCCAGTAAGCAAGCAGGTAGTGGTGCAGAGGAAGAAGGAAGTGAGACCGTGTAGGTCTGGGTGATGTACACAGAATTTGGATTTTAATGTAAGTGAAATGAAAAATCAGGGTACACTTTTTAAAAAATGTTTTTTTTTTTTTAATTTTGAGAGCGCGCAAGTGGGGAAGGGGCAAAGAGAGGGGGACAGAGGATCCAAAGTGGGCTCTGCACTTACAGCAGCAAGCCTGATGTGGGTTTTGAACTCACAAACTGTGAGATCATGACCTGAGCCGAAGACGGACACCCAATTGGCTAAGCCACCAAGGTACCCCAAGACTTTAAAGCAGAAGATACACATAGTCAGACTTCAGTTTTCAAAAGATCCCATTAGCTATGGGATCCTTTGGAGCAGGGGTAAAAATCATTAGGAGCAGGGGCAAAAAATAAATCTGTTAAGATGTCATTGCTAAAGTCCAGCTGGAAATTTATTTTGCTTCACATGAGGATCGCAACAGGGGTATCAGAGGGACGTGTATGGATTGTGACACCTGTTGAAGGTCATACAGATAGTCATGACAGAATTTGCTGATGAATGTGAATGTCAGAGGAAGAAGAAGGGACAACTTCAGAATGAATCCTCACTTTTTGTCCCAAGCATTTGAGTGGATTGAGGTACCATTGCTGGAAAACCAAAAAAAAATGTTTTTAATTTTAATTTATTGATGTGTTCTCATCTGAAAAAAAAAGGTTTTTTTTTTTCAAACTGAAACTAATGATAGTCCTTTTTAAAAGGTGTACAACTTTTCCAAGTTATGCTGATGGCTATGCAATACCTCCCCAACTTTTTTTTTCACAATTCCTATAGTATATGTCAGAAGTTGGCAAAACTTTTCTGCAAAGGACCAGTTAGTAAAAAATTTAGGCCTTGGGGGCCATACTGTCTTTAGCCATAGGCAGTTTATACGTGTATGAGTGTGGCTGTGTTCCAGTATCGTTTTATTTAGGAAAAACAGGTGTGGTGTGAAGTTCCCCCACCCCTCTTACACCTGGTCATAGAATGATATCCTGAACAAAACTCATATATGCTTCTAATTCATACTACTCATAAAACATATTCAACTTAGGAATAGAGGCTCCTCAAAAGAATACAAAACCAGTCTTATGTTTTGTTTTGTTTTGTTTTTAAGAGTCATTTTATTTTCCTTGTTAAGAATTCCGGTGAGCATCTGTGTTCAAATACTCATCCCTAGGCTTTGCACTGAGTAGGGAGCCTGCTTGGGATTCTATCTCTCTCTTTCCCTCTCTCCCTCTGCCCTTCTCCCGCCTGCCCTCTCTAAAATTAAAAAAATATATATTCATCCCCAAATGTACAAGGTATAGAATCTCGAAATATGATCTGTGTGCTTTGATTAAAGGATCTCTCTGTTTTCAAACCTCAAGAGAAAAATGGAGGTTAGGAGGCCTTTTACAATTGAGTGACAGAGGTGGAATATTTATTGTTATTTTTAATTCAGCTCAATTATTCCAAGTGGCTTTTCATTCTCCTAATTTCTTTTGGAAAGTACACGTCCTTGAAAGGTGTCATCTGAATTCGACAATTACTTCCCCTTTGCAGGGGTGAGAGCTAGTTACTGTCTGTATCTCACAGAAGAATACAACCCCTACGTTCTAAAGGTTATTAATATTTACTCCAAATTGTGATGTATTGAAGTCACAGCTTTTATCTCGCCTCTAAGGTCCTGATAACAAAAAAGACAGGAAGATCAATAACCACATGATGGGTAACTAATTGCTTTTGCTTCAACCTGCAACCTTCCATCCCTCTCAGAGCTCATTCCAAAGTCCATTTGACAATCTTGGATATTGTTTTCAACTGTGGCTCTCAACAGTCTGGATTCCAAACTGAGTTGGAAAAATATGTTGATACCTTTTCAGTCAATAATGCGTTACACATACGTATTCCTCAGTACTATCCATACAGAAAATTTATTAGAGGTAGTAAGGTGATTATCAAGAAATGGAATTTCTTTTTGCTAAGAGTAATTATCTATTAAATGGTATTTAATTACTTTGGGGGGGGTATGTTTGTAATGGTGACTATTGCAGTGACTGTTGCAAAGTCAAACTTCTCATCCAAAAATTGTTTATTTAGCACCACTATTTTTAGCTAACACATTCTCATCAATAACCAGAGGCCGCATTCTCATCCAAAGGCTTAACAAAATTAACTTATGGAATCTTTACAGCTCCACAATGTGGGTTCTCCTATTTTCTAAATTGAGACACAGAAGCTTTATGGTAAAAAAAAAAAATCTGGGTTGCTTCTTATCAAATTTGTGCCCTTGGGCAAATTTATTAATCTTTTTGTGCCTCAGTTTTCTCATCTATAGATTGGGAATAACAATAATGCCTTCCTCACTGGGTTATAAGATAAGTTAGAATTTTAAAGCTCTTAGAAGAATGCCTGGCCCACGTTAAGGATTTTTAACTACTAAGATAAAGCTAACTTGACCAAAGTCACAAAGCTAGTAATAGCAGGAACATTATTTGTAAGATGCTATGAAGAATACAGAGATGAATCAACAGACTGGAAGATCTGGCATACGTGTATCCTAACAGAACATTTTAATGGCATTTAAATGCATTATAGAACATTTTAATGGCATTCAGTCTGTTTTTTCCTTTTAGCATCATATTTCTATTTTACTGAGTAGGGAATAAATCTCCACCCATGCAAAGTGAGAGAGAAATTGCGCCTTTGCCAGTCAGTTTATATCTACTGGTGGGAAACACTCATCTTTGAGCTAAGAGGCAAACAGTTCCCCCTTATCCAAAGTTTTCTGCAGATTCATTACCCTCAGTCAACTGTAGTCTGGAAGCAGGTTATCTTTCTGTTGTATGTCAGGTCAGCAAAAGCCTAACACCGCATCACAATGCTGACCTCATTCATCTCACTTCATCTTCTCACTTAGGCATTTTATCATCTCACATCATCATAAGAATAAGGGTGAGTACAGTACAGTAAGGTGTTTTGAGAGAGACCACATTACAGTATGTTATTACTAGTTATGGTTGTTAATCTCTGTTTCTTTTTTTTTTAATGCTTTTTATTTTTGAGACCGAGAGAGACAGAATGTGAGCAGGGAAGGGGCAGAGAGAGAGGGAGACACAGAATCCGAAGCAGGCTCCAGGCTCTGAGCTGTCAGCACAGAGCCTGACATGGGGTTCGAACTCACAAACCCTGAGATCATGACCTGAGCCGAAGTCAGATGCTTAGCCAACCGAGCCACCCAGGTGTCGCTATCTCTGTTTCTAATGTATATATAAAAATTTATCATAGGTAGGTATATATACAAAAGAAAACATAGTATTTATAGGGTTCAGTATTAGCTGCTGTTCCAGGCATCCACTGGGGGTCTTGGAAGGTATCCCCTGTGGATAATGGAGGACTGTGTATGAGTTCATTCTAGTTTATGTTGTTTGCAATGTTTGCATTAATTTACAACTACATTTACAACTTCCTGTTGAGAATGTGCTGGGTGGAAAATTGTAGAGAGTAGTTTTACAAATAAATCAATTACTTATCATTTTTCTATTAAAACATTGATTATGTTTTTGCTTAGTAACTTTTAAAATTGTAATAACTTCTTACCGACCACTGAGCATTAACAGTATGGCTATTCATAATTAAGAGTTTTTGAAGGCCATTTACATTCCTATGGTTATAGGTATGTTGCTTCATGACTCACATCCTCAAACACAGTATTTCTTGTGCATTTTGATGGGTGATTAATTTTAAAGATGACGGAGATAACTTTTGCAAAAGTGCACATTTATTCTTTTCTGCTCATCTTGCCCAATGGCTGCCCTCAATTTTGATCAAAGATAACCTTCTCGCTTTTTCTTAACTAGCAGTGTTTTAATATTTCATCATCTTAATTTAAACACTTGATTATTCACTTTCAATTCGTTTCACTTTGAGCCCAAAGTTATTTCTTAGCTAGATGAGAAATTTAAAAAGGAGGTAAAAGAAAAGCTGTAAGAGAGAGTCCCAGCCTATCTGATGAATGGAGCAAGAAGTGTTGAGTTTGTATCTGTGTCAGTAATGCGTCTTCTTTGGTTGATTAGCCTTCTATGCCTCGGCTGCAGTGAGAATGTTTTTTTTACCAAAGTACTAACACAGAAAGCCAACTGAAAGCCTCTTAACGATTTCTCACTTATATCCATAAAATCCTATCCTCAAATGTGGACAAATTGATGGGGGTGGTGTTGGAAGTACAGCCTAAGAGATTTAGTTAAGTCAGGAGATACTTTCTGCATAGAATGAAATGGCCCTGTATATTGAGAACTGAGTATTTGATGTGGCCATTGCCTTAGAATCATTTCCTTGTTGTTGCAAGTCCTTTAAAAGCTTTCCGGAATAAAGCCGATTTGCTTTCTTGGAGTCTTGTACTTTTAATGGGTTTCATGCTGTTACAAATACTCAGACAGGACTTCCCTTTCAATTCCCTGAAACGTTAGATTGAGACAATTAAATTCCCTTTGCGAATCTTTTGGAAGTAATCTGGAACTAAGAGAGTGGGGAAATAATTGCTATAGATCAGTGGGCCTCTAAGTGTGGTCTCCTAACCACAAGCATTAGCCTCACCTGCTAATTGTTAGAAATACAAATTTTGCAGCCTGACCCCAGCCCTACTAAGTCTGAAATGCGTTGGAGGTGGGGCCCAGCAATCTGATGTACTCAGGTCACAAAGAAATGCATGCTCTTCCGTGAAGTCTGTGAAAACACCATTATCTGTGATTCTGATTTTTGACTCTTTAGCACGCTTCCAGAGTGAACCATTATTTCAGTAAGTACGAATCTCCCCAAGCCAATCACCCTCTCAGCATAAAACCTGCCTGGCATTGTCACACATTATTTTCTGATGTGACCACTACCTATGTACCTACCAAATTATACCAGTATTTGTCTCTCTCATTTCCATCAAAACATAACCCCTTTTCACCTCTCCTTAAAACATTCATAAATACCTTCAGTGTTGATTCTTTCTAACGTGTTGTTGTAAGTGCTGTTTCCCCCATTAGGGAAAGAGCTTTATGGATTTGTTGGTGTATTCAGTCAAGAAACAAGTAGTCTTCTCATATGTTCAAGGTGAGGGGATGGGCTATATTTTGTTCCCATCCCTGCTCTTCAGGGCAAGTGCATTAAAGCTTCAGTTTTATTACCTTCAAAGTGGGGATGCTAAGTTCTATTGTTAAGTATCTGCATATTGCTTATTATGTATCAGACATCTGTTTTAAGCTCTTTATAGGAGCTAATCAACAAATTCTCACCACTCCCCTTTAGTATAGGCATCATTTTTATCTCCATTTTGCAGACAAGAAAACTGAGGCAGAGAAATGATACTCACCCCACGTCCTGGTCCTATATGTGATAAAGCTGATAATCCAACAGTCTGGAGCCCAATACTAGATGCTGGATCCCAATGCCTACACTTCCTAATCTGATGTTGTAGGTAATGCATATACTTTGACAGGGCCTGACATGGACACCTTTGATATTGGGTTGCT
Source organism: Leopardus geoffroyi (assembly GCF_018350155.1). Classification (NCBI taxonomy): domain Eukaryota; kingdom Metazoa; phylum Chordata; class Mammalia; order Carnivora; family Felidae; genus Leopardus; species Leopardus geoffroyi. The sequence goes on from NC_059331.1 coordinate 42,460,630, forward strand.
ACTTTTAACCTACTTTAAGAAACGTGCAGTTCTGTGGAAGGAGAAAAACATGGAAACAAAATCAATAAAATGTTATGGGTGTGCATTGGTTTCCTATTGCTAATACAACACATTACCACACACTTGCTGGCTTAAAACAACACAAATTTATTATCTTGCCATTTGGGAGGTCAGAAGTCTGAAATAGGTCTCAGTGGGTTAAATACAAGGTTTTGACAGAGTTGCATTCTTTCTGGAAGCTCTAGGGGAAACATCATTTCTCTGCCTTTTCCAATTCCTAAATGTTACCTGCTTTGCTTGTCTTTGGGCCCCCTGCATCTTCGGAGCGGGCAATGACATCACTTCAGCGTCTTTCATTGGCACACCTTCTCTAACAACAAGACTTCTGTCCCCCTCTTCCACTTTTATGAACCCTTGTGACCATATTGAATAACTTCCCCCATTTCAAGATTTACAATTTAATCCTATCTGCAAAGATCCTTTAGCCGTGCATGATAACACATTCACAGGTTCTGTGGAGAAGGATGTAAACATCTTTGGGGAGGCCTTTATTATGCCTACCACAATGCATTTTACAGTATGTTCGCATACACACACATACATGCTTGCACACACAAGCAGAAGACAGGGTGAGGGAAGTCAGGAAAGCTTTTTGAAGAAGTCGTGCTTGAACGTAATGCTTAATCTTAAATAGGTTTTTAATTAGTCCAATCAAGGAGGAAGGAAAGGCAATTTCCAAGACCCTCCGATCCTTAAACAGTCATGGCACAGTTAGGTTGCAGGGTAGTTCCAGTGACTGGAGGATTGGGTTCCACGGGTAGCAGTGTGTGGAGTTGAAGCCAAAATGGTTAGTAGGGTCAGATAATCAGTGTCATTGAATGAGAAGCTAAGGCATTTGGCTTTTATTGGCCGACAATAGGCTTCTTTTCCTATGAGACCCAGTAAGGTACATATGGTAAACACTCAGTAAATACCATTGTTTCACAAACTATACAACTGAATAAATACAGAGGTTATTACACAGTTTGGTCAGGAAAAATAAACCTGATAACTCCTTCTCTGTTCTGAAAGCAATATCTGATTTGAGCATTTCATTGATCTGCCTTATGTTCCCCTGGGAAGCAGAAGAGCATTAATTGCCCCTGAGCTGCCTGCGCAGACTTAGTTACACATTCTGGTTAGGAAACCACTTGGATTTAAAGGAACTGTTGCTCTCCCAGGCCAAAAGGTTCTCTCTGTTGGTGAGGTACAACAGTCAGTTTGGAATTCAACGCATATGATGCACATTCCACCCTACCCCTTCATGCACCCTCACAGAGTAATATGTTAGCCTTTGATCCAAAAGTAAACAGGACTCTGTGAGGCTGAGACTAGGTTGTTCACCAACCCATTGTTCACCAACCCATTGGGTGTGTTCTCAGGGCTCACTTAGTATTAAAATCACATTCTATTGCCTCTCTCTGTTGATATGCTTGTCTGAGTGCAAGCTGTGCCCTATGGCCACAGAAGTAATAAGAAAAATCATTGATTTCATAGCTTCTTCCTACAACAGGCTTTAAGTTCTGTGGTTGTGTCATCATGGCAGCTTGAAGCCTCAGGAGAGGGACGGGCATTATCAATCATGCCCCAAAGAAAGGGAAGAGGACATAAGATACAGACCTGTGACTTCTCCAAGAATTACCTCCTATCTATTAGTTCATTGCATTTGCTTTCTCCAGACTGACTCATCTCAAGAATGTCTCAACACGTTGGCATTCTTACATTTTGTCTCTTGTCCAAAATTCTTCCCCTTGGTAGAATCAAGGGGTAGAGTGGAATTTCTAAAGTTGAACCATCCTGGTTTCAGCTTTGTACTTAGACTTTATAAATAAAGCAGCTCTAAATAAATAAAGGGGCTCCCTTTTTCAAGGAAAATAGCCATTCTTTTTTCATTTGTTTATCCACTGACAGCACATTAGCTGAGTTCCTACTATATAGCTGGCACTTTGCAAGGTACCATTAATATCGCAATGTATGAGATAGGAGCACTGTGCCTGCTTTTATGGAACATGTCCAGGTAATGGGGGAGCTAGACTTTGGCAAAATAAATAAATGGATAAAATAGTGACTGCTCATAGAGTGCTACTCAAGGGCTGGCACTTAGAATGCTTTACTCTCTGTAGATCCCCACAACTCAGTGAACTCAATTGGTCCTATTTCAACCAAATTATCAGAAGTCATAGAGTTCTAAAGTATTGGAGCCTGGATCCCATTTTCATGGCTTACCTTCTTATGGTCAGTGCTCAGAAGAAAATCACTGGGTGCCCAGGGAGCCTGCCATCAATTAAGGCTTGACACTTCCCCAGAAAACCAGAAACCCACAGCCTATATCATGACAACCAATTCCGTAGCCAGGCTGCATGTTGCATTTCATCACCATGGTAATGAGATGCATTTCTCACTAACCTCTCCCTAGACCTCCCCAGATCTCCCATCCCCGGGGGAGCTCCTTGAAGATCATTTATGAAAATCAGCAGTAAGCACCAGTGGCCTTTTGAAACCTCTCAGTGAGTGCTTAATGCAGTAATTGTTTACTCTGATTTGTAATGAGAGAGAATAACCTGGTGATGTTAGTGACTGATTAATTTTCCTGCATGTATTCCAGAGCAGAAGGCACCTTGAAGAGCGAGACTCATTTTCTCCCCCTGCGGATTACCCTGTCTTGATTCATGCAACCACACTGTACCCCACCCGCACACCTCAGATCACAGCTTGCCTTGGATTTGCATAATATGAAATTACTTAGCTAAATTATTATCACATGTAGGATCTGTTATCACTTTCTTACCTCCGAACCGGTGAAAATGTTGCCATGGAACCACTAGTATAAAGGAAGATGTCTGTGGGTTGCTGGTTCATTCAGAGGATGAATGGACAGAGTTTTATTTTTCCCTTTTACAACAGACACACGGAAAGCAGCTAGTATTTACGGGGCTCAGAGTGGCCATTTTGAAATCGCCAAGAAGGAATATAAATACTGAACAGATGTAGCAGGTCATGGGATAAATAAGACAATGAGGCTTCTATGAAATCAAGCCAGTGGGTTCGGGGCAGGAGGAATTTCTCAGATGTGTGTATGTGCCTTCCTATTTGGAAACGGCTTGTTTACACCAATTGGGCTTTTGTTACAGGGCAGCATGTGTGATGCTGGAGAACTGAGGCCTTGTAAATTGGCCCTTACCAGCTGCTTTGTCTTGTCTTCTAAATTGCTTGAAAACCTGTTAAGATATATGACCCACATAAAAGTAGGACCAGAGGGTTTCTGTATCCTGGCCCTTGGGGATCAGATTTTACTTTATCGCCCATTAATGCAGAAGGGATTTCATCAGTCGGCTTACCTTCTCCCACCTCCAGGGGTTATAAAAATCCTAAAGATTAGCCTCTCTAGCATATTAGCAAAGATGTGAATACCTAGACAGCCATTTGACAGACAGATATGCAGGGATTTAAGAGATAGATGCAACGTGGGTCATGGGGTAGAGATATACCAAGTTTGTGGAGAGCTGGTTGGCCCGAAAGGGCCTCAAAATATTAGACAATTAGCCCCAGAATTAAAAAGATGTGAACAGATCTTTGTTACTAACTTTCTAATGAGGTGGCTGTCCTTTGTTTCTCTTACAAAGCAGGAAGGCAGTCTCACATCCTCTGGGCATCCTGTTCAAGGCATCTTTGCTTCCAGTGTTGATTTCTGTGGCCTGGATCATGCTGCTGTCACAGCTTCTTAACCAAGTTTACACGTTGTGTGTGCTCAGAATGAACCACAATGCCATCTTGTTTCATATGATGACAGGAAGCTAAGTCTTGCCATCTCTATTCAGGCAGGAGAAAGGAGGTTTCAACTATGAGCTTCTGTATTTCATTCATTCATTTATTTATTTATTTTATTTTTGTTTTCTAAATTTTTTTTTCAACGTTTATTTATTTTTTTGGGACAGAGAGAGACAGAGCATGAACGGGGGAGGGGCAGAGAGAGAGGGAGACACAGAATCGGAAACAGGCTCCAGGCTCTGAGCCATCAGCCCAGAGACTGACGTGGGGCTCAAACTCACAGACCGCGAGATCGTGACCTGGCTGAAGTCGGACGCTTAACCGACTGCGCCACCCAGGCGCCCCTAGAGACAGAGAATCTTAAGCAGGCTTCACGTTCATCATGCGGAGCCTGGTGCGGGACTCGATCCCACAACCCTGGGATCGTGACCTGAGCCAAAATCAAAAGTCAGACGTTCCACGGACTAAGCCACCCAGGTGTCCCTGAGCTGGTGTATTAATTAATGAAGGCAAATGGCATCAACTGCTGGCCTGCTGGCTGGGTTAGACCTGGCAGCATGTTTTGTTGGGCTTGTGCTGTATTTTAAAACTGTTAAATTTCCATGGGGCGCCTGGGTGGCGCAGTCGGTTAAGCGTCCGACTTCAGCCAGGTCACGATCTCGCGGTCCGTGAGTTCGAGCCCCGCGTCGGGCTCTGGGCTGATGGCTCAGAGCCTAGAGCCTGTTTCCGATTCTGTGTCTTCCTCTCTCTCTGCCGCTCCCCTGTTCATGCTCTGTCTCTCTCTGTCCCAAAAATAAATAAACGTTGGAAAAAAAAAAAAAACTGTTAAATTTCCAGTGTATATAGATCGGGAGATTCCACCAAAAACAACAGGTTTCCTAAGTGCTTTTGACAGCAGTCTTCACTGTTCCCTGTGATTATACGCACTCTTGCTTCATTCCTTTATGTTACTTCCTGGCACCCGTGAACATTTCAGTTTTTCATAGCAGAGGATGCCAACTGCATTGTTCTGGCTTTTTCTCAGTGGTCGTGCCTGAAAACTGTTGATGGGTCCATCAGCCCTCTATTCCACTCTTATCTACCCCTCGGGGATCACCCTCAACCTCATCCCCAGGCTTCTCTGTGCCTCACTATCCCAATTTCTGCTGCCGCCCCGGTCTCCCTTCCTTTCCCAAGGACGCCACGGAGAGTTAATAGAAAGGGTTTGTAAAATGCTCTAAGCTCTCAGGGACAAATGCACCACTGAGGCCAAACACACTGTGTTGTTCCTGTTTGTATGGGTGGTTTTCATCTTGCCTCTGAGAGCTGGTCTGGGGCTTCCTCCCGCTTTGGCTGTGTTGTCTGCTCTGGGATCAGAGGAGATGCAAAGCACCATCGCTCCCTCCACCCCTTTGCCCGCCCCCCCCCCCACCCCCCGCCGTGGCACAAGATTGGCAGCCCTGACTCTGCAGCCTTGCATTTATTAGTCGGGAGATGACTGCCCTCCGTTTATCTGTGACTGGGCTCTGCTTAAAGAGGGTGGCTTCCTGCCAAAATGAGATGCATGCCTAATGAACTTGAATGCTCAGAAGCCTGGGTCTCACAGAATCCCTCCACATTAGCCTGCAGCCACTGGAAAAAGTGGAGAAGATTCCAGAAGGTTAATATTGATTGAGTTAACCTCTTGAATTAATTTTCCATGCACATAACTCCACTCACAGAATTGCAAATCCTTATTTTCTAAAAACCGTGCATTAGGAATTGAGATGGGCGCTTGCTAGTCTCACCTTTTCTAGTAGAATTATAGTTTGTTTCTTGTTTCTCTTTCTTTCTTTTCTTTTCTTTTTTTTCCCATGAGAAAAAGACAAGTATCAATGTGTGCAGAAATGTGGCAGCAGTGGGGGAGAGTGTTATATTCATTTCTAATCTTGAAGCAATTCTTCTTTTGTAGGGAGGGAAATGAAGTTATTTTGAGTTTCTAATCTGGAAGTGAATGCTAGGTTCAGAGTCCACAGTTGTGCCTGTATCAAAGTAGGAAATTGGAAAAACAGAGAAATAATGGCTGCATAGATTTCTGAGCTCACCTTGGCTTCTCAATCCCATGGAAGATTAGGTGGTAGGAGCAGAATGAGTCCTCAGATTGAGTGATTTCAGGCTGTGTAATACCACGTTATGGGCTTTGTGGGAACACAACTGACGGTTTGCAAAATATAGTGGCTGCTAAACCCAAGTGTCTGAAAGATGACAGATCACAGCCTGTCCATTGGTGACCCTGAAATGACAAAGCCAGAGCAGCCACCCGGCCCCATTGTTAACTCTTTGATTTACATGTGGGAGGCTTCGCTCATCTCATTGGCAATAAAGTCGCGATAATGTGGTCCCTGACCTCACCGGCACACCCAATAAGCCCCTTTTCCCCCAGTGCATTAGCCACACACCAGGAGGAAAATTAGTGCACTGAAGCAGGGATTTGCCAAATGCGTTCCCTGGGGAGTAGAAAGAGTTAATGCAATTTTCCAACCTGCCTAATTTACTCCAAGAGGGTATTATGTCCTCTGAGAGAATTGTAGTCAATGTGTGCCTGCAGAGAAGCAGGGGAGAGCAAATTTAGGGAAAATACATAAATGATTCCCAGCCCTTTCCCAATATCACATTACAGTACATTTGCATATAACTTTTCTTAGCCTACAAGTGCTTTGACATTCCGACAGTCTTTCAAAATAGATTCAATTTTTTTTTTTCCTTTCTATTTGCAACCGCCTGGGGGGTATAGAAGAAAGAGCCCAGAGAACCAGCACACTCTAGTTACAGTCTTAGCTATGCGCTATCTTGTTGTGCCTGAGCTGGTCACTTCTCAGCTTTTTCAACTGTAAAATAAATAGTTTGAGTCAGATGTTTTCTAAGGGTCATTATGCTTTTATGATTTAGTGCTGTAGATGTTTGTAAATATTAATGCTTGGAGCACCTCTTTATCACAACATTTTTAAAATGCATGTAGCATCTTTTCTCCTCATTACTCAAGGCACTACCTAAAACAAATTTATGCGTTCCTCCCTCGTGGAATACTTAAGAACAAATGAAGCTGGTGAGGCTGCCAGGTCACATTTACCAGCAGCTCACGCAGCATAATTGGGGCCACCTCTAACTGCAACCACATTTGAACTCTGAGAAAGGTTTGTGGCCCACAGACCTGGCCACTCGTGACTTCTGACTCTTTTCATCTCCCATTATATTCTGATGAGTGACCCCAGTTCCTGTCGGAAATCCTCAGAACTTAAATATATCCAAGCAGGCAGGTAGAATCTTTAAAAGCTGACTCTAAAAAATTTTTAAAAGGGGGTGGTGGCGCCTATAATTGTAGCACCCGAAGCTCTCTCTCAAAAATGGGAAATTTCACAAGCTTTTCCAGTTTTGTGGGTGAGAGCAGGATAAACAAGGAACCAAAAAAAAAAAAAAAAGAAGAAGAAACTTACTCATTTTGTTTTTCAAAAAATGAGTAAGTTTTTAAAAATTTTGTACTAAGTCCAAGATCTAGTTTCCTGTAGTTGATCCTTGACATTCACTTTGATATAGTAGCCATAAGCCACATACAGGCGTTGAAATTTGGGTGAATTGAATTTATATAAAATTTATATAAAATAAAAAAGATCGGGACGCCTGGGTGGCTCAGTCGGTTAAGCGGCCGACTTCGGCTCAGGTCATGAGCTCGCGGTCTGTGAGTTTGAGCCCCGCGTCGGGCTCTGTGCTGACAGCTCAGAGCCTGGAGCATGTTTCAGATTCTGTGTCTCCCTCTCTCTGACCCTCCCCCATTCATGCTCTGTCTCCCTCTGTCTCAAAAATAAATAAACGTTAAAAAAGTATTTAAAAAAAAATAAAAAAGATAAAGGTTCTCAGTCATACTACACAGTTCAAGTGCTCAATAGTCTCACATGACTAGTGGCTACCATATGGGACAGTGCAGATATGTAACATTCCCACATCACAGAAAGTAATAGACAGTTCTGAAAAAAAGTGGATGAATGTTTAAACCTTGAGGAGCTCTTTGTTATGTTTTTGTTTTTATCTTTCCCATTTAATCATTCATTCAAAATATATTAGTTTAAAGGTGGTATGCTAGATGTCAAAAAAAATCATCCCACCTTCTGAATCTTTATTGTAGATTAGATGTTATGCAAAGTACTTCCCAATACATTATCTGGATTTCTCCCTTTGAGCTAGATACGTTATATCTGTTGTACAGAAGAGATATCTGAGGCCCAGGATCACACAGTTGGCCAGTGCAGAGCTGAGATGCATAAACAGTCTTTCAGATTACAAAGCCCATGTTAACCTGTGATGGAAACGGTTTCTGGAATATTCTCTATAAAAAATTAACTTTCTGGACTACAGGAGCAGCAGCAGCATTTGTGAAAAATGATCGAGCTTTCATTTTTATTTTTTTTTAAATCATTTTGGAAAAGATTTTCTTTTAGTCCAAGAACATAGGGTTTTAATGTACGGATCACTTCCAAGTCACGTTAAGACAGAGCAGGAGAAAAGGCGCCAAAGAAAGAAAACAAAAGGCAAGCATACATAAGTAACTCAAACATTTGTATTTCAGTTGTGTATTTGTAGTCATTTTGTTTGGAGCTGCTGTAGACTCCAGTTTAGTCTCCCTGAGCAGACAGCATCCTTCCAGGTAGAAATAAGTGTTAGGTACTTGCTATGCGGTGCCTTCCTTCCCTGTGAAGCAATTCAGCTGAGAAACGAAGAATTGCACTTGAGACTTTATACATTTTATCCCTTGGCAACCCACTGCAGTGATATTACAAACATTGAGGCTGTTAGACTAATGGGAGTAAATATTGCTAAAGCTGTGAAAGATGCTGTAAAATATTCACTCATTCACGGGAGAACAATTTACTGAACACCCGCCCTGTGCTAGGCACTGTGCTGGAGACAAGCTCTGAAAAAAAAAGACGTCCTGAAAATCGAATCCTTTCCCTGGAGGAGCTCACAATTAAGTAACAGATGTGGACTGTTATATCAGTAACTATAAAATAATGCAATCACTAGTGTTGGTAAATGTTTAACCAGATTTTCAAGAAAACATCTTTGTATCAGGCACAGTTGCCATGATGCAGTACCACGACCAGTATTAAGTTACCAACATGATGTCATAGAATCTGGAGTTGGGAAGAGAATGGTTAATGTAAGCAGGACCCATCAGCCCCAGCTTACCATTTATTGCGTTTTATTATAATGTTATATTTATACATTATAGCATACTGTAGATAATGCCATGTTAGTATTCTGGTTAGAATAAGCATGTATCCTGAGCAGCGCTTTTAAGGTTAAACACCGCAAGAGATCCTGAGCTTGTTAATGGTAGAGCAGAGATTAGAAATGAGACCGCTTAACTTCTTTCTGTTTTTAAATGTTTATTTATTCATTTTGAGAGAGTACATGCATGCATATATAAATATATGTATGTAACATGTAAAATATGATAAATGCAAAGTAATCTAAAATCATATAAGATAATGCCATGTTAAGGTGATATAAGCTATTAGTTAAAAGTTTGGGTTTTAGGGCACCTGGGTGGCTCACTCAGTTAAGCATCTGACTTCAGCTCAGGTCATGATCTCGCGGTTCGTGAGTTTGAGACCCACGTCAGGCTGTGTGCTGACAGCTCAGAGCCTGGAGCCTGCTTCAGATTCTGTGTCTCCCTCTCTCTCTGCTCTTCCCCCGTTCACGCTCTGTCTTTCTCTCTCTATCTCTCTCAAATAAACAAACATTAAAAAAAATTAAAACAAAAATTTTAGGTTCTAGGACAGGAGCAATGTGACCTTAAATTTCAGCTTAACTACTCATAGGCTGTGTGGTTTTAGTAAATTACTTCGCCCCTCTATGCCTCAGTGTTCTTGTCTATTTAATGGGAGAAATGTTCGTACCTATCACAGAGGGCTGTTGCGAGGAAAAGCCTAGAAATCCCTAGTCCCTGATTTATAGTAGGTCCTTACTAAGTCCTGACTTCATGCGTGAGGGAGTGATTAGCAGCATCGCTGGGTAGGAACTAAATGGTCCTGAGGACCTAGAGAAAGGAGAGATTAAGTCATTGTAAATCAGCCAAGGTAGCACAAGAAGACAAAGTGTTTGAAATGGCCCTTGCAGGCTGAGGAGGATCTTGCCAGGCACTTAGAGAGGAGAAGCTCACCCCGGGTCGGTGCAGTGGCAGGAGCAATTCTGTTTGTGGTGGTGGTGCTTCTGTCAGATGACTATTGTGCTTTAAGCACATCTGCCTTCTTTCCCCTCAGACAGCTAGGACCTGCCACGCATCTGTTTCTGCTGTTACTCCTGGAACGCCAGCTTCCTCGGGACCCACTGGGCCACTCAGGGTGACAGCCACATATTGCTAATCCTTCCTGAGGACTTTGTGAGTACTTCTATGAATAGCTTGCACTTTTTTGCCAACAGCCTTTGTTTACCGAAGCCCCAGAAACTGGCGAGGGAGACGTATTAATGATGAGGGCCTCGTTTCTATTGTATTTTACTGAAATTCCATTTCAGCTGCAGAAATGCCAGATGCCTTCCAGTGAAACATAATTTCTTGAAGTACACATATTAAAGGACATCATATTTTATCTTGCCATGCCTGTGGTTTATCCAAACAAAGGAAATGGGTTGTTACTAAGGAAAGCATAACTCAAAATTCCAATTATGACTGTTAAATCACATGTGAAATTACTTTTAATAATTAAAAATAGCTCTCCCCACTCTGCAGTCCTAGCCCGATATTACGTCTGGTGCCATTTTAAGGAAAGCTAATAATCCCTAGGAAATCCCAGTGACCTTAATTGTCTTCATATCCACCCTTCAGTGACCTTTATCGCTTAGATGGTGAAAATCTAAAATAAATGATACTAATATATCTGATGTGCAACTGCATCAAGTTCATTCGTTTTAGGCATTTGTTATGTTTCCATGACACTATTTCCTCTGAAGAGGTGAACACGCTTTGTAGAGAGTATTTATTATATCTCTTTCTTAAATTCAAATTTGAAAGCAGCGAGAGGAAAATGTCAACGAGGAGATCGTCATTTGGGGAAGAAGTGAAAACCACACAAGGAAAAGAAACTGAAAAGACGTGGAGCTAAAGAAGAGAATCAGTCATTATAAACTCCCCTGGCCAAAGGCCAGTGTTGCATAAAAACGGGTAAGAGAGCAGCCAAACCTATTTCCAGAAGCAACAAATTAAACATTTGTGGAATAATTCCTTTGACAAAAGATCCTAAGGTTCTGAGAGAGCCCGTAGGTAGCACCAAGGCCGGACTACCTCCTGGCTGTTTATCATAGGAGCCGGTTTTTATGTCTATATCTCCTATCCAGGAATATTCTTAGAGTCAACCCCATAGCTGGTTCTCTAGGGATTGCACATGAAGTGTACGCATGCCAAATTTCTTCTTTCTCATGCTTCAAATAAGTGGTGTCACTTTCATACCATTCCAGGCTCCATTTCCGTCATTTTTCCTCAACAACACTGCAAGAGCTGCTCTTCTGTCTATTCATGTAATTAGTCATTCACTTATTCATTCAACAAACACTTCCTGGGTGTATATTATGTGCTTGGACTGTATTTGTTTGCTTGTTTTTTAAATGTCTGTTTTGGAGAGACAGAGTACAGGTTGGGTAGGGGCAGAGAGAGGGAAGGCGGGCAGAGGATCTGAAGCAGGCTCTGCGCTGACAGAACAGAGCCCGATCTGGGGCTCAAACTCATGAACTGTAAGATCGTGACCTAGCTGAAGTCGGAGGCTCAACCGACTGGGCCACCCAGGAGCCCCTGTATTTGCTTTTTTTGTTTTCAGCTGCTAAGTTTGAGAGTCACTTGGTATGCAGCGGCAGATAGCTAATAACACCCATGCTGTGCTAACTGCGAGGCCCTGTTCTTGAGAAAGCATCTCTCACGTAGTAGACAATCAACATTTGTTGGATATATTAACAGATGGAAAGGTGGTGGAGAAAAACTCCTTAATTTTATTTAAAGCCATTTACAACTAAGAGTAGCTATAGTTTCACTGCAAGATTAAAAATAGAACCAATTACTAAAAAAATACTTTACAAACTATGGCTACCATGTAATCGATATCACATACATGAATACTTAATTCAGCCTGCTCCTTCTTTCCTATTTAAGTCCCAAGTTTCTTTGGCTTAGCAAAGGCAATGAGCAGGAGGGAATTTGTCTAATTCTCTCTTAAAGATCTTTAACTTCTGTTTGCAGGTGTTTTTGCCTTCTAATCTTTGTCTCCGTTGTTTCCCCCGCCTTTGTCACGATAACAGATGTACTTTTTGTATTCTTTCAAACCCAGCCATTTTGGTTAAGAAGGAAAAAGATTTAAATCAAATTGTGGTTCATTTGTGGTACTCTCCACGGACATTTATAACTGACAACTGAATGCATCAGTTGCTTTAAATAGCCTGACTCTATAGTCATTCATAACAAAAACAAAGGGGCTGACTGATGAACAGTTCTCTGGAGTTGGAGGAAGGTTGGAATACTTCAGATTTCCAATTTAAAGTTTCACAGAAATCTCTAAAACGTGTTTGTATTATAGATCCTGGTTCAAATTTTATAGCTGAGGGCAACTTTTGACCCAACTGGTTGACTCTGACTTCTTTTCAATATGTTTTTCCTCTGTGAACATCTTTGATGACTTTTCAGACATTTGCTTCTGTCTACCAAAGGCTCATTTTTATTAACAGTGATAAGTAGCCTCCATTTCACCTGCATGAATTTTATGATAGGCAAAGACACAATAAACCTTGTTTGAAATGTGTTTCATGTAGGAAGAATATACTTACTCTTTGTAACCACGTGGGCCTTTAGCTGCCAGTTTGCAATGGGGAGACACTTTGAAAAATGTACGTTATTTTGTTTTAATGATATTTTATGCTCATGATTCTCATTTTTGTGTAGATAAAACAGGGCATCATTAAGAGCAGCACCATTGTGATATCTTGCAGTGTTGAATTCTCTGAGCAGGATATGTTTAAGCCTCAGTAGTTTTTGACCATGAATTCACATTTAAAAGAAAATACATTCAGGGTTAGGAAAACAGCAGGTGCAAAGGGAGTTGTAGCTATCTCTTTTTACTAGGAAGGAAAAATAAAATTGGCAGGAATAGACTTGTTCATCTTCTGCACTTCTATTCTTAATGATAATTATATGACCAAGCAATACACATTAGCTATGACAGTTGGGGGTCTCAAATTATATAGCATTATTGGCACCATCCCACAAACAGAAAGCAGAACTGAAAAAAAATACAGGCATTAGATTTATTTATCATTGATGAGATGTAGCAATGTGAGATTAGCATTCTGCAGTGCACAGTGGCATTAAATTCTATGTAGCACAGGGTTTCCTAATGGCAGCACTATTGACATTTTGGGCTGGATGATTCTTTGTTGTGGGGACCTGTTGTGTGCAGTGTAGGATATATGTGCAGCAGTATCCCTGGCCTGTACCCACTAGACGCCAGTGGCATCACCCCAGCCCTGACAATCAAAACTGTGTCTAGTCCTTGCCAAGTGTCCTCTGATGGGCAAATGAGCCCTTGCTCCCTGCCCTGAAAACCAATACTTCAGAGGGGGTACTTCAGAGTAAAAATGCAAGATACAGACAAGCTTAAGACCTACACTATGTCTATCAGAAATATCCCCCTGAAAGGGCACCCAGTAGCTTGACCAGGCGGAAGCAGAGACTCACACAGCTGGAAGAGGCTGTGGGAGATAGGTAAGCCATCTTTATTTATTGAATCGGACCCTGAGAACCTGGAAGGGTGTAGATTGGCTCAACGCCACAGCTGGTTTGGGACAGGCCTGAAACTTGATGTTTTCCTACTTGTATACTGTTTTTTCTTCCTATCTGAACCTAACTCAGCCTCGATAAAGCTTGGATTCAAATATTAATTTTGGGCTTGCCTCTTAATGAACTGGGTTTGCTTTGTCTTAATCCATGGGAATGACCAGTGGTGCTGTAAAGAAAAAATGTTACCCCTACCTAGAAAATTGTCTACCCCTTCACTGGAGTGAATAATGAGGGATCTTGAGGTTTAATTTTGTGTTTTCTCTGTTAAATCATTCCTATAACTATGCTAATGATGTAAGTTTAAAGACTAAAACTTTGAAGTGCAGCCTATTCAATATGAGTATACAGAATATAGCCTTATTGCCTGGGTTCAATCACTCACTCTCTATGTGCCCATGGACCCATTAGATAACTTCTCTAAGCCTGAGTTTTTGTATTTGGGCAGGGGATGGCCAGAGGGGATAATTGAACGTAACTCATAAGGTTGACATGGAGACGAAAAGCAATGACAGGCGTAAAGAAGTTGAGCATATCTTCTAGTATACAGAAAGCGTTGCCTAAATACAAGTGCTGTTATTGTTGCTATTGTTGTTATTAGTAGCAGTAGTGTTGAATCAAATGATTTCCTGGGGCGCCCAGGTGGCTCGGTCAGTTCAGCGTCTGACTTCATCTCAGGTCATGATCTTGCGGTTCGTGAGCTCAAGCCCCGTGTCAGGCTCTGTGCTGAGAGCTCAGAGCCTGGAGCCTGCTTCGAGTTCTCTCTCTCTCTCTCTCTCTCTCTCTCTCTGCCCTTCCCCTGCTCACGCTCTGTCTCTCTCTCTGTCTCAAAAATAAACATTAAAAAATAAAATAAATCAAATATTTCCAAATAAGCTAACTGTGCATGGAGAGATGTGAGTACTATTCTTTGTAAAGCACACATCAGAAAGACTAACTGGGAAATAAAGGTGTGTGAGTGAGTAGGGGAGTGCTCAGTCCTGGCAGGACTGAGAAAAGCTGTGTGGAAATGTCCAAGAAATCCTATTCTGAGAAAAGGGTTTTAAGATAACAAGACATCTTCAGAATTATCACAGTTTAAAATAGAATTTTCGAAGTTAGCTTTATTTTGATGCTGAAATAAGACAAGTTAACATAAGTCTGTATGTTTGAATGTGATTTGTTGTTGTTTTTTTTTTTTTTTTAATTTTATCTACTGAATGACTCCTATATGCCAGGCATTCTCGTCTCCACGGCTCACAGTCTTCACTAAGTGAAGTTAGTAACAAGACTCAAACACAATGCAAACCACCTATTATCTTTCCCCTCATCATTTCAATAACCAAGAGACTCTGGGCTGTTAATGAAATATAATAAAGGATTCCAACATGAATTGTGGTTGGAAAAGAGATGGGAAAACGTCATGTCTTCTCTGTGAATACTTTGAAATGAAAAAGTAAATCGTATACACTTTGGAATAATTTCAGAAGTTTCTTGTTACCTCAGACCATTTCTGGTCATTAAAAAAGACAATATTGTTGGCTCCAGTCAGTCTGTTGGCACTGTGTTTGTGGGGATATCTAGGCATGTAATTTGGTTGTGTTACTTATTAGGCTTTATTGGTATCCGTTTGAGTTTTCTTGGCTTTTTTGGGAAAGTTTTGTTTTTGTGTGTAAAATATACACCCAATGTTTTTATTTTGGTGCCTCAGCAGGTCTTAAGGATGCCTTGACACTGTATTGTAAGAACCTAAAATGCTTCGCTGCTCTTATATGTACAACGGTGAGGAATACATTATTTAATATTATTTTTAATCAAAAAATTTTTGATGTTTATTTTTGAGAGACAGACAGACAGATTGTGAGCAGGGGAGGGGCAGGGAGAGAGGGAGACACAGAATCTGAAGTGGGCTCTAGGCTCTGAGCTGTCGGCTCAGAGCCCAACTTGGGGCTCAAACTCACAACCGTGAGATCATGGCCTGAGCCGAAGTTGGACGCTTGACAGACTGAGCCACCCAGTGGCTCACCCACATGTAAAGCCACCTACTTTACATGTATGCCCCTATTTTTGATTTGAAAAAAGGAAAAAATGGAATATTCGCCATGGTATTGAAATGAGCAACAAGTGAAATCCTGCTGTTCACTAAGCAAAATGTCCTACTTCTCTGCATAATAAATAGCAAATCCTCATTGTTTGTCCTCCGGTTGCTCATTGTCCTGACAAATTCTCATGTGGAAATAAGTTAATTCATGCCCCCCTTTAAAGGAGACAGGAGAAGGGAATAAAAAGAGCGCTGGATTGAAGTCAAAGGAGCCTGATCTAACATATTTACTGGCTGTGTGAACTTGGATAAGACAGGGTTTGAGTCTGTAAAATGGAATTAAAACTATCTATCCTGCCTCCTTCTGAGAGTCACATTGACAATCAGATGAGATAACATATGGGGACTATGTTGTAAAATGAGCAGCATGATGGGAGGGTGAAGTATTACCAGGAGGGACGAGGGACATCGACACTGCGCCTATCACCAGGGTTCAGGCATGTCTGAGCATGACTGCTGAATGGTGGAGCCGTTCTCCCCGGAGTCTGTCTGCCTAAGAGACCTGGTGCCTGCTTCAATAGAAGTCATAATAAGAGAAGCCTGTGGCAGCCATGACATTCTGGAGCCAGTTTCAAAACAAAACAAAACAAAACAAAATAAAACAAAACAAAAACATCAACCAAAAAACAGTTTTGCTCTCTTGAGAAAGCATATGAGTGTGAAACCAGTACAGGAGCTGTGCTTAGATTTCTCTTCTGGCTCTTCCTCTTTGACCTCTTGTGTAAGTCACATGGAAGGAGGGTCAGGGGAGCTCTAAGGAAAAATGAACAGACCCTACAGGATATTTGGAGAAGCAGCAGGTCTTGGAGACAGTTTATATGGAGTGAAACTCTTCAAGTAGGAAGAGGCATTCTCCCCATGTGCTGTGAACAGAACATTCACCTTTGACAACTCAGATGATGCGACAATTCATCATTGGCATGGCAAATACCTGGCATTGCAGACATTCCAAGGTCATTACTAAAAAGTGGCGAGCATCTGTGTCCGGCTCTGGCAGCCACCAAACCTATTTGAGGTGGCACAGCTCCCAATTACCAGGGGCTGCCGATCTCCCAGCAGCTACCCTTTGTGTAGCCCTGGTACCCATGTCTGGGCTCTCGGTGGCTGTCTCTCTCCTATGTGAGCCTCTTCCTTCTTCTTGTGGTCTGTTTTCTAGGTTTGATATCTGATTCAGGCAGACAGTAAAATTTGCCTTACTCTAAAATTAAATTTGATCTAATTTAAAATATTGAATAGGAGGGTGCCTGGGTGGCTCAGTGGGGTAAGCCTCTGACTCTTCATTGTGGCTCAGTCATGATCTCACAGTTCTTGAGTTCAAGCCCTGCTTCAGGCTGTGCACTGACAGCACAGAGCCTGCTTCGGATTCTCTCTCTCTCTCTCTCTCTCTCTCTCTCTCCCCCTCCCCTACTCGTGAGCACGCGTGCTCTCTCTCTCTCTCAAAATAAATCAATAATCTTAAAAAAAAAACCCATAAAATATTGAATGAAGAGACAGATTGAAAGTCACCAAATACTCCTCACCTAAGTATCCCACTTCTAGAGACAGTCCAGAGAATTGGCCCTGAAATTGTCTGGTTGTGCTTCAGTTCTTGCTCTTACTGAAGATGCTTTGCCTGGTGATTCTTTTGATTCCCAATACTATGTTAGTATTCTCTTAATACTTTCTGCTGAAAAGAACAAATTTCTTTTTTTTTTATGTTTATTTATTTTGGAGAGAGAAAGAGACACAGTGACAGAGCATGAGTGGGGGAGGGGGAGAGAGCGAGGGAGACACAGATCTGAAGCAGGCTCCAGGCTCCAAGCGGTCAGCACAGAGCCCGATGTAGGGCTCGAACTCATGGACCAAAAGATCATGACCTGAGCTGAAGTTGGACGCTTAACTGACTGAGGCGCCCAGAGAAGAACTAATTTTTGTTGTTTCAAACCAAATGAAGTTTAACAAGTAATTGGATAAAGAGGTGAATAGGGCTTAGACTTTAGCAAGTGAGAGGAAAAGCTAGTATAATATAAGGTATTTGGTCAAACATTATTCTGGTTGCTTCCGTGAAGGTACTTTTTGGATGAGATTGACATTTAAAATGGTGATCTTTGAGTAAAGCAGATGACCCTCCCTAATGTGAGTGGGCCTTGTCTATTCAGGTGAAGGCCCAAGAGAACAAAGAATGACCTCCTCGAACAAAATGGAATTCTGCTAGCAGAACACTTTTGGGCTCGGACTGCAACTCTTCCCCAGATCTCCAGTTGCCCACCTACTCTTCACACTTTGTACTTGGAACCCCACAATTGCATAAGCCAATTCCTTAAAATAAAACTGTCTTTGTACACATCTTGTTGGTTCTGTTTCTTTGGAGAACCCTGACTAATACATGCACTGTTACCTCACTTTGTGGCGTAGATATCAAGCCCCTCTGAATTAACAGTTCTCACTCTTACTGCTGTAAGGTAGGTAAGGATCAGCTGATGCCAAAGAGTAAGAATATTAAAAAATAAATTGGAGATTTTTAAAAAATCCTCAGCCTCCCTTATCTCTACAGCAGACTGGGATGTGAATTGTTTATTAATGTTTATATTAGTTTCCTATTTTTGCTGTAGCAAATTACCATAAATGTATTGGTTTAAAACAACACAAATGTATTATCACTGCTCTAGAGAGCAAAAGTCTAAAATGAGTTGGCAGATGGGGCGCCTGGGTGGCGCAGTCGGTTAAGCGTCCGACTTCAGCCAGGTCACGATCTCGCGGTCCGTGAGTTCGAGCCCCGCGTCGGGCTCTGGGCTGATGGCTCAGAGCCTGGAGCCTGTTTCCGATTCTGTGTCTCCCTCTCTCTCTGCCCCTCCCCCGTTCATGCTCTGTCTCTCTCTGTCCCAAAATAAATAAACGTTGAAAAAAAAATTTTTTTTAAATGAGTTGGCAGAGCTGTGTTTCTTCTGGAAGTTCTAGGGGAGAATCTGTTGCCTTGTCTTTCTGCTTCTAAAGGCTCCCTGCATCCCTTGGTTCATGGCTTCTTTCCACAATGACTCCAACCTCACCTGTGTCATCACATCTCCTTTTGATTCTGACACCTGCCTCTTATGAGGACCCTGTGATTATGTTGGATTCACGTGGATAATCCAGGAGAATCTCCTCAGCTCAGGATCTTTAATTTCAACATGTTTGCTATATATGGTAACTTATTCACAGGTATGGGGATTGGGACATGGTCATTTTGGGCAGGGATATTACTTTCTTTTTCATAGAGCCACACATGGGAATGTGGTCCTAATGGGTGTTATGGCTCAGATAAACCTTGAGAACAATTTTTCTGGAAGCCAAAAGAGAGACAATTCACTGATTTCTTTGTCGATATTGTCTTCAAAAGTTGGATTCAAGAGCTTCTTCTCTCCAGACTTGGGGTAGAAGTAGAAAAACCAATCCAAGGACAGAAGATATGTCACCAAGAGCATAAGAATGCTTACTGATTCCTGGGAATAAGTGCACAAACATAAGTGATGGAGTCCTTATTCATGTGGAAATTAAATTCTTTGGGAAGGAGAGAAATAGTGAGCATACAATAAATTGGGATACATTTTGACAGTGGAACTGAGTGAATTTGCTGGGAAATTAGACATGGGGAGTGAGAAGAAGGGAGAAATCAGGACTCGAGCCCCCTGCTGAGTCGGGGAGCACCTGCTGAGTGGATGATGCAGCATTAGGCCCTGCAGAGACTGTGATGGGAAGGTAGAGACCAGATCCTCCCTCAGTGATCAAAGTTCGGTAAAAGGATAAACTCAAAAGGCCAAGAACACACATGGAAGTACTGTCTTGTTCCACACAAGGAAGAACCAACCAGGGGGCAGTACACATTTGTAAAGATGCTTAATCAGTGCTCACCAGAGAAATGTAAATTAGCTTTATGACTTTTTTCACAAAACTGGAAAAATTAGAAGACTGGTAATAAAAATTAACAATGTGGTGAGGCTGCCTGAAAGACTATCTCAGTCATTAACTGCATGAAAAAGAGACATCAGACCTGAAATTGGCAGAGCTGTGGGGAAAACAGGTACTTTCCATTTTTTGCTGGGAGTGTGGGGTTGGAAAAAAAATGTTTCTCTTCAGAAAAAAAAAATGTTTTGGGTCACCTGGGTGACTCAGTTGGTTAAGCGTCTGACTTCGTCTCAGATCATGATCTCATGATGTGATCTCATGATTAGGAGTTCGAGCCCCACATCGGGCTCTGCGCTGACAGCATAGAACCTGGAGCCTGCTTCAAATTCTGTGTCTCTGCTCTCTGCCCCTCCCCCACTTGAGCTCTGTCTCTCTGTCTCTCTCAAAAATAAATAAACATTAAAAAATTTTTTTAATGTTTCTGCATCTCTTAAAATTTAAAATGTGCCACTAGCATGGTCCAGCAATGGACACTTTTAAATGTAAAGGGAAATTACGGAGGTGTACAAAGAGGTAAGTTCAAAAGTTTTACTGCAGTATCATTTATAATAATGGAAAAAAATCAGAGGAAATTTAAATACCTCTTAACAAACTACTTGTTAAATTGACTATCCATATCCAAATAACAACTATTCATAAAGAAAGCAGTAGGTAGATTTTTATGCACTGGCATGCACAAACGTTAAAAACACATTGACAAGTGAAAATGTGTTGCAAATATTTATGCACAGTATAATATAATTTATGTCTGAAATCTTTATAGACAAAACTAAATAATCCTTATGTACGTATGTAAGTTGGAGCATAATTCTATTGGTGAGGGAGTCAGAGG
The DNA here is from genome assembly GCF_018350155.1 of Leopardus geoffroyi. Classification (NCBI taxonomy): domain Eukaryota; kingdom Metazoa; phylum Chordata; class Mammalia; order Carnivora; family Felidae; genus Leopardus; species Leopardus geoffroyi. Next base: position 42,481,096 of record NC_059331.1, read on the forward strand.
GCATTCACTTTACCTATATTGTTTGATTATTGTAAAATGATATTGTATTAAGGTAACATCTAATTAAACAATTAAAACAATGACAAAAATAAGAAGTCAGCTCAATAAAAACAAGGACTTACTGTGATGTATGGCTGTACATTTTCATCAAAGCTTTTTCCATTGGATAAGCCCCAAATTCTCTTGATCATTTAGTGCTTTTCATATTGACGTGAAAATCAGATATTTTTTTCAGACAAAAGGAAGTAGAACATCTTTGAAATGCAAAGCAACATATAACAGTGCAATACTTAAGGGTTTTATTCAACTGCAAGGTCAATATAAATCAACACTATGATAAGGCTTCCTGCAAAGCTCTCTCTATCATTAACGGCATTAGAAGAGACATAGAATCTTGAACAAGGGAAAAAAAAACAGCTTGTCTCTTCTCTATGCTGCTCACACTCTACCTGGAGTATTACATCCAGGTGTGAATGTCACATTTGAATCATGTGCAAAGAAAGAAAGCATAGCCGTTAAAAAGGGTTTCAAAAGATGACCTGTGGGGAATAGTAAAATGAATGGGGAATTATTTAACCAGGAGAAAAGGATACTCAAATGACATACGACGGTTGACTTTAAGCATTGTGATACTGCTACACAGAGGACAAAAGGAGCACATCTGTTTTTATGCAATGTACACAAAATAATAAGTGTCATTTTACAAAACACCAACATGTGTATGTGTTCTCAACCCTGTGAGTTATGACCGTCCTATTTGACAGTGGTGGCAGAGAACAATAAAGTTCATGTTTCCCTTTTCTGTAGTGTTACCACTAAGAAGTGACTGCCAGCAACGGACTACATTTCCTAGCCCTAGATGAAGTTAGACATGGCCCTCTGACTGGGCTTTCCGGTCAATGGAATATTAGTGGAAGAATTGGAAGGCGCTTCTGTACTTACACACACACACACACACACACACACACACACACATGCACATTCACGCACAATGCCCTGTGTGAATTCTTCTGTGTGCTTTTCCCCTTCTGGTTAGCTGTAATAGAGTTACAAAAACTTGGGGCACGTGAGTGGCTCAGTCAATTACATGTCTGACTTTGGCTCAGGTCATGATCTCACGGTTCGTAGGTTCGAGCCCCGCATCGGGCTCTGTGCTGACAGCTCAGAGGTTGGAGTCTGCTTCAGTTTCTGTGTCTCTGTCTCTCTCTACCCCTCCTCTGCTCACTCTGTGTCTCTCTCTGTCTCTCGAAAATGAGAAAAAGTTAAAAAAAAGAGAGATACAAGACAACCTAATCATAATTATGACGGAGCCTCCATCCACCTGGGTCCCTAACTGACCGTGTGTAGAAGGGCTGCTTCACCAATTTGTTAATTCACTCGGTACAGTTATGTAGTAAAAATTCAGTTTCTAATGAGTTTGAGCCATTAGACACATTGAAGTCTATTGTTGAAGCAGTTAGTCCACTTCAGTTCATTGAATAGACTCAGAAAGTGAAACTCAACAGGTAAGTGTAGAGTCCAAAACAAACTTTCAAATCATTCAGTTAGACTCCAGGCCACCTCGTTCTGAATCCAAGTCTTTTTCTCTTGTGCTATACTGCCAGGCAGCTAAACCAGGACGAATGTTATAAACGAAAGGAACAGAGGTCACCACTGAAGATAGAAGACTTCTGTAACAGGCCTATCTTTGCATTTCTTCAAGAGGCAGTATGCACTCCATCACAGGAGGTGTTCAGAAGGGAACATTAGAGAAAAAAATTAAACCATGGTTGAGTGTCAGAGTTAGATTTGATGTTTTTTACAACCTGAGATCCCATGATTCAGTGCACACTTCAAGCCCTCAAATGATATTTATTAGACAAACACTATGCACTCAGCAGCAATTTGGGAACCCTGTGGTCTCCTTAGCAAGGTATAATGGGAAAGCTAGGAAGTGAGCCAGAAAGAAAAAGTGAATGAGAACTATAACTGGAGCAAGTTCCAACAAATGTATCATTTGGAAAGGTTTGTAAGATTGAGAGTGATAAAGAAGCTCATTAGGACATGTGAATAATTCTCTCAGCAAATAAAGTTTTTTGTGTAAAATGTTGACAATAGAAGAGTTTACACAAATGTAAAAACCCATGCTTCTGACATTTGTTCTTCCTACTGGAATGAGGGTCATAGCCAGAGAACCTTGAGTAAGGGGTAAAATATTAGAGCAGATGTCTCTGATTGATACTGGTGAGGTTGATACAGGCATGAGGGCTGCAGGAAGGAGAGGAGATTTCAAGTTTTTGTACCTTTACTGTAATAATGTCAACAGGTTCTTGTAACACCTAGAGAGTTGGGTTTGAAGCAAATTCATTTGTGTGTACAATTTTCCCATCCTCAGCAAAGCTGAACATGGCTGCTACTTCTTGTCCACCATTTTGTTTTCCAGGGGGAAAAAAACAAAAAGGAATAGAAGAGAAAGCAAGGAGGGTATTCAAGTTAGCATGAGATAAACAGCTGAAGTACAAGTGACAACCCTATCTTTTTCTCCTTAACACCTTATTGGCATTTGTCTAGAGTGCCCCCCAAAACAAGATAGATGCAAAAAATAAGTTATTTATCTTATTTCTTTTTACATAAGTTTCAAGGTGATTTGTTGATTCATCAAATACTTTTTAGTTCTCTACACTATGTCAGAGTGTGATCTAAGTACTAGGGTAGCAATACACAGAAAACAACAACAGCAATCACTACTGTCACTGAGCTTCCATTCCAGCAGAAGAGACAATATACAAATAAAAGATGTGTGATAGTGATAAGTTCAGATAAAGAGCTTAAATCAGGGCATGTTGGAGGAAATTTTAGTAAAGATAGTCCTGAAATGCCTTAATGAGACTAGGAATTGTGAGCAAGTTGAGAAGGAAGTGAGAGAGTGAGCCAGACAGATGGTTCAAGAAACTCATTCCACATTGGAGGAGACAGGTGTCTAGGTCCTAAGCTGCCCTTGATATCAAAGAGCTGACATGGTTGGAATAGAAGGCAAGACAGAAAGAATGCAAGACAATGATATTAGAAACATAACAAGGGTGAGGACAAGTACAACCTTGAGATTATACAACCCTCAGTCTGGTTGCAGTGAGAACTCTGGAGGAGCTTAAGCAAAGAGTTGACAAAATCTGACTTACTTTAAAACAATGTTTTATGGTTTTTTTTTATTTTTTTAGTGGAGAGAGAGAGAGAGGGAGAGAGAGTGCATGTACATGGGGCAGGGGCAGAGAGAGGTGGAGACAGAATCTGAAGCAGGCTCCAGGCTCTGAGCTGTCAGCACAGAGCCTCATGTGGGTCTCAAACCCACAAGCAACTGGAGCCCCCTGAATCTGACTTAACTTTTTAAAAATTTATTTAATGTTTATTTATTTTTGGGACAGAGAAAGACAGAGTGCAAGCAGGAGAAGGGCAGAGAGACAGGGAGACACAGAATCTGTAAGCAGGCTCCAGGCTCTGAGCTGTCAGCACAGAGCCCAATGTGAGGCTCAAACCCATGAACAGTGAGATCATGTCCTGAGCCAAAGTTGGATGCTCAACAGACTGAGCCACCGAGGCACCTGAATCTGACTTAACTTTTTAAGGAGATCACTCTGGGTAGTATGTCAAACAAATTTGGCCAAGGTGGAGGCAAGGAGATTAACTAGATCATTGTAAGAATCTTGGCATAGTGGTTTGGTTCAGGATGATAGTTGTAGGAACAGTGAGAATGGGATGAATTCTGAATTATGTTCTAAAATTAGAATTGAGAGCATTTGCTGATAGGCTGAATATGGAGTGTAAAACAAAGAGGAGAGTTCAGGAAGGTATCCAAGTTTGGGGCCTGAACTAAAAGAATAGATATGGGGTGGGGGCGCCTGGGTGGCCTCAGGTGGTTAAGCATCCACTTCGGCTCAGGTCATGATTTCATGTTTATTGTGTTCGAGCTCCTGTCAGGCTCTGTGCTGCCAGCTCAGAGCCTAGAGCCAGCTTCAGATTCTGTGTCTGTCTCTCTCTCTGCCCCTCCCCCGCTCGCACTCTGTCCCTCTCTCTCTCTCAAAAATAAACATCAAAAAATTTTTTTTAAAGAATAGATATTGGGGCACCTGGCTGGGTTATTTGGTTAAGCATCTGACTCTTGATTTCAGCTCCCATCATGATCTCATGGTTAGAGATTAAGACCCATGTCAGGCTCCTTGCTCGGTGTGGAGCCTGCTTAAGATGCTCTCATTCCCTCTCTCTCTCTCTCTTTCTCTCTGTCTCTCTTTCTTCCCCCCTCAAAAAAAAATAATACATATTAACTTTCAGGAAAATCTCTGCAGGTAAAGAAGTTTTGATAGGGGGAAAGTTAGTTTGAGAAGAAGAAATAATGAACTCGGTTTTAGTTACACTAATATTCAGGTCACCTTTTAGGTATTCAAGTGGGGGTGACAAATAGTGAGACATACAAATGCAGATTTCTGGTGAGAGGTTGTGAAGAAGGTAGAAATTGAGGAGACATCAGGACAGAGATAAGTATTCAAAAGGATGTTACTCGGTGAGAGCACCTAGGAGTGACTGGAGATTGCACAGAAAGGTCCTAGGATTGTGCACTGGATTCTTACTACATGCAAGAGTTGGAAATGAAGGAGAGCCAGTCTAAGAGACTGAAAATAAGTGATTAGAAAGGTAGGAGGCAAGTTATAAATGTGAGCTGTCTTGGAAGCAAAATGTAGCAGGAGGAGAGGGCTTGGGAAGGCAGGGAAGAACAATGCCAAATTGATGGATCGAGGCATTAGATATTCTGGAGGGTCTGAAGTGTTGTTGGAGCTTAAGTACTACAAGAAGGGAATTGAAAAATAGAATGGAGTTTGATGCCATTACTGGTAAGTGTCCTGGTCAAGCATATGGCAGTGATGATAGAGTGCCTGAGATAGAGTGTTGGACAGAATCACTGGAGCAGAGAAGATCCAGAAGTTAAGATGAGGACATTGGAAAGATCTTATGTGTGGCTACAGAAATTATCTAGAATTATCTGGGATGCCTGGGTGGCTCCATCAGTTAAGTGTCCAACTCTTGATTTTGGTTCAGGTCATGATCTCAAGATTCGTGAGTGGAGCCCCACATCAGTCTCTGCACTGACAGCGTGGAGCCTGCTTGGGACTCTCTCTGTGCCTCTCTCCTGTTTGTGTGCACATGTGTGTGCACTCTCTCTCTCTCTCTGTCTCTCTCAAAAATAAATAAATAAACCTACAAAAAAAGAATTACCTTATCAATAGTGTCAAAGGAAGTGAAATATACCAGGAGAAAAATTTTCCAAAGAAAGAGGGAGGGTAATCTGACAGTGGATGGAAAATAAGGAGGAATGTTCAGGGAAGAATGGTCTGAAAGTGGCATTGCAGAGCAGTAAGACAACTATTATGCCTCCAGATGCCTTGACAGGAAAACTGTAGGAGAAAAATAAACCACTCCCTTGAAATTGCTTCAGGAAAAGTAGTGCCATCAGCAGAGAGTAGATTTTTGAGCAAAAAAGGAGCAAACATTTGCTGATGAGCCTGAGAATATGTGCTTGCTGATGATTGACCTAGAGCTCCATGAAAGGGTTTTAGGAGATGGGGCAGGAAAGATTAGAGTCACAACAGGCAATGGGGATAGAATCTGATGATGAGCAACAGTGTGAAAATCCTAAACATCCCAGGATGGTCAACCTGAATCCAGTAAGAGTCATACTCATTAGCCCTGGTGGTCCCAAGGCAGAAGGATGAAGAGATTGCTAGCATTGAGGAGAAAGAGTGATAAAGGGGGCCTTGCTAGAAGGAAGAAGAATTATTGAGTTCCCCCTTGACTCATGCCATTGGAGACCAGATGTCCTGCTGAAGGATGGTCTTCCTCTGAGGCTGTGGGCACTGCTTGGCCCCTACTGAATGGAGCCCTGAATAGGATGGGCCCTCTTGGTAACTACACATACAGCAGCCTGCCAGAATGACGCTTATGACAGTAGTAGATTTGACTCAGCTAACAAACTGGTAGAACATCAAGGGGAAAAAATGGAATATCAAGAAGGGATATACCCAAATAAACTCATTGCAATAAGAAAAAATTGCTATAATTGACAAGCATGTTGGTCGGTATGCTGAAATTAGAGTGGAACAATCCATTATGATAGTTTGTTATACCCTGTCGACTGCCTTGTAGCCATTTATTTAGACTTTGTTTTGACAACTGCCTTATTAATTAGCTGTTGTGATGCTATTGATTCTGATATTGAGATGGACCTAAACTTTATGACCAAAACTAAATCTCGTGGGATTTCCTTTTTCTTTGCCTCTTAGTCAATCTCAGACAGAAGTCTCACTTTCCTGAACACTCTCAGGAAAGGTTTAGCATTCTTAGAACGCTATGGAGGAAAAACATGGTGAGTGCTACCCACTGATGGTGGAGAATGGAATGTGAAAATAGGATATGAAAGCCTCTCTCCTTTTTCTCTTTGTCTGAGACCTAAAACACTGTATTTATGGCCTTGAATATGATCCTGTAGGTCAAAAGCTTTCTAACTCCTGCAAATTATGCTTTTGTCAAACTGTCAGAACTTCTGTAGATACCTAGAATTCAAACCCCAAAACCTAGCAAATAGTTCCATCTTCTATGTTTAAATCTCAGTGGGGCTTTATAGTTCCTTCCTGGGGAGCACAATTCATGTTTTTAAAGTCCAGCTTACCATTTCATGTTGAAAAATGGAAACAAACACAGTGCAGTTTTTTACGACCATATAAAATTGAAGGACCAAAGAGAACAGTGTGCATTTCAAAGTGTTTCATATAGTGTTTGAGCATAACCTGAGGGAATCAATGCACCTTTTAAAAGAAACTCTTGGGGCTCCTCATGCAGCAAATTCAATCATTTGGTAATCTACTCATCACGGTTCTATTGTACATTTACCATGTGCTGTACGCATCTGAAGGAACCAAACCAGCTCTTGAAGAGTGGCCTGTAGGAGTAAAACCTATTGTGTGTTGAAAAGACAGTATAAAAAATAATATAGCTATGAGCTATGTATTTCCCGGATTTCTTTAAGGACATCATTATCAAGTTAAGCAGATACTGTGCATCAAATTGTGCATCAAAATAATAACGTCGTTCAATGAAATGAAGAGATTCACGTTTGTTCATGGAAAATGTAGCAGATTACAGTATTAAAATTATTACTCAGGTAGTATGAGAAACTCTACCCAAACTAGTTTAAATAAAAATAATAATAATAAGAGGTAAAAGAATGTATCGGCTCATGGAAGGATGAAATCCAGGACTGTTACAGCTTTAGGCATAGCTCGATTCCAAAACTGAGGGCTCGTTTTCTCTTCTTTAACTTCTCAAACAATCTCCACTGTTGCATTATCCTCTCTCTCCCTAACCACAGGTGGGTTTCTCCCAAGAGATCTTACTTTATTATGATGAGCAACACGAAGGCAAAGGAACAGTTTCCCCTTCCCTCCAACTCGTCCCTAATATCTACATACCATTCCCTGATGGGCTCTTATATCTGTGTAGGGTATGTTCTCAATATTAGGCAAATTGCTTCTCCCCGGAGATAAAATATTGGTTAAGCCAAGGTCACTGTAGCCATGGATGGCCAATGGATGATTACTGACATGTCTCCAGAATTAAGGGAGTGGTAGCGTCCTCAAAGAAGTAATGCTGGGGAGGACATAAAACAACACATATCTGTTATAAGCAACATGGCAAGAAGGACCGAAGCAACCTAGTTCTACAACATACAACTTAATTATGATACAGCTACACAACAAAACCTTATGCAGGTATTAGAATTATGTTGTCTAAGAATATGTCACATCCTGGAAAATATTCACGATGAATGGTTATATTTGAGAGGTAGTTTACTAAACAGGAAATATAACATGATCCTATTTGGATAACATTTTGTTCTTCTTTTCACATTGTCTTATTTATTTTGAGAGAGAGAGAGAGAGAGAGACAGAAGGTGCTTGTGAATGGGGGAGGAGCAGAGAGAGAGGGAGAGAGAGAATCCCAAGCACTGACAGCATGGGGCTCTAACCCACAAACTGTGAGATCATGACCTGAGCTGAAATCAAGAGTCGGATACTTAACCGACTGAGCCACGCAGGCGCCCCACATTTTGGTCTTATATGATGAAAAAGGTGTATTTTATCTGTTCAGAGAAACAATACTGTAAGGAAATACACTAAAATGTTAACTGACCATCTTTGGGAGGCGATATTATAGAGATATTTTATTCTTATTTTCACAAAATTGTATTGGCTGCTTTTTCATAACAAAAGGTGTTACTAGTGAAGTCAAAGAAGAAAGAACTATCATGGTTAAAATGCAAATCTAGGGGTTTGGATTTATTTCCAAAAGAAAATGTTGCTCTGATAGAACCCTTGCAACAATTTTTCACAGATGCACAAAATGAGTGCGTGTCAGGTCCTCCTGAGGCCGAATCACAATTCGTTCATGGACTCTCATCTGAGCCCTGAGAAATCTTATTTTCAGTTTGATTCCCCACATATTTCAGAAATGGCAGGATGAGATGAGAGAAGGATTAGAGGCATGTCTAAAAATTGGCTCTACTAGGGCAAGTTAGACCTTTTTACATTGTAATTCTCATTTTGAACTGCAAGACATTTGGGGGAGAATTCCTTAAACATAAAAACAAAGACTTTTTATTATCACAGTGTAGTCCCAATTTCAGCAAAATACAGTGCATACAATAAAAAATAGATGAAGACAGAACAAAAAAATATTCAGAGTAGATCTAGTACTGATTAAAGCTTAATACTTTGTCTAAGGGTCTGAAATAATCTTTTCAGAGAAAATAGTTGTCAGGACAGGTGGTGTAAAATTGTGTGTTCTTTTTTTTATCATATTATATAAATCTTCAGGTTTCTCCTTTGTGGCATGATGCTAAAAATCTCTATCAGGTTTTGATAGATGTATATACTTTATTATCTGAATTTGTTAGAGAAGAGAGTGATCTTATCATTCACATAACATGTATTTATTGGTTGCGTACAAAAAGACATATACTCATCTAGCCACCAAAAATACAATATTGACCAAGAAACAAAATCACTCTCATCTTGGGGCTTATACAGTAAACACACTAAACAAATAATTCAATAAATACATAACGCAACATGATTTAGTGATGAGTGCTATAAAGACCAAAGAAGTAGTCAATGGGAATAGACAGTGAAAGAAAGTAGATTTTATTTCTTTTATTTTTTAATAAATTTTGTAAATGCGTATTTATTTATGAGAGAGAGAGAGTGAACATGCACGAGCCGGAGGAGGGGCAGAGAGAGAGGGAGACAGAAGTTCTGGATCCGAAGATCTACGCTGACAACAGAGTGCCTGATGCTGGCCTTGAACTCACGAACCCTTAGATCATGACCTGAACTGAAGTCGGACGCTTAACTGACTGAGCCACCCAGGTGCCCAGAAAGAAGGTAGATTTTAAATGGAGAAAGCAGGAAAGGATACTCTGAGGATGTGACGTTTAGGTAGAGACTTGACTTAAATAAGGGAATGGGCTATGAGAATATCTGGAGGAAACACAGTCCAGACAGAAGAACATCAAGTCTAAAGTCTCTGAGGCATAGACAGGCTTTCCATGCTTGAGGAGGACTGGAAAGGACAGGATAACAGGGAGAATAATGGAGGAGAATGTTCAGAGGAAAGTCAGTGACAGAACATATAGGGCTTTGTAGTTCAATGGTAAGGAGTTTTGATTTTATTCCGAGTGTGTTGGGAAGATATTAGATGATATTGTGCAAGGGAGTGATGTGATAAAATTATATTTCTAAAAGATTACACTGCTGCTGGGTGGAGAACTAGGTAACATAGAAGGGATGCAAAAAGGATACAGAAACAATAATCAGAAGATCCTGGAATTTAGGTGAGAAATCATAGTAGCTTAGTGTAGAATAGTAACAGTGAAAATGCTGAGTAATAAGTATTTTAAGGTAGACTTGAGAGAACTTGCTGATATGCTCTATGTGGAGTATGAGGGAGAGTGAGGGTCAGTGATTAACTCCCGAAATCTGAGCCCACAACCAGTGTCCTCAGTGCTCTACATATATTGATAAATACAGTCAACATCACAACATTATGCGATGTTACTATGATCATCATCCTCATTGAACACATGAGGAATGTAAGGCAGAGAATGGTTAATAACTTGCAGAGGCCACACTACTAGTACTTAGTAAAAGCGGGATTCAAAGCCAAGGCCTGGCCCCAGCGTCATCCTCTTCTGTGCAACCCTATTCTGAGATGCCTATTAAAGATCAAGTAGCAACATGGAATAAACAGTTGCACATACGAAGGTGAAGCTCAGGGGAGAATCAAAGTTGGTGACAGAAACTTATGAATCATTAGAATGTAGATAATAATCAAAGCCATGGGACAGGATGAAATCTCCTAGAACAGAGGTTGGTAAACTCGTTTTGTAATGGACCAGATAGCAAGTATTTTAGGCTTTTCAGGACAGACTGTCTCTGTCATGAGTACTCAACTCTGCTATTGTAGCTTGGAAGCAGTCAGAGACAATGGTCAATGAATGGGTGTGGCTGTGTTCCAGTACAACTCTCTCTGCAGGGGCAGATTTGGTCTCTGGTCTTAGTTTACTCTCCTGGTGCTGGAAGAAAACTGAGAGGAGGACCCTGCAAAGAAACCAGCAAAGGAGACTGAGGAGGGGAGGTGACAGAAGTGGGAAGAAAATCTGGAGTAACGAGTGGGGAAGTTCCATGAAAGGGAAAAGGAGAAAGGACACTGATTCCGAGAGGACAAAAGAGTTTGTCCAGAGGGTCAAATCCCAGAATCAGAGACATTGAAAGGCCTTTGGTTATTCACTCGAAGATGGCTAATTCTTACAGATGAGAAAACTGAAGCTCAGTGTGGGAGATGGGGGAATGATTTGCTCAAAGTCATTTAAAGATTACAATACATTTTCTAAGGCATCCACTTTAACAGATGTTATGGAGTTTAGCCTCAGATAAGACAATGTTACCAACACCACCACCTTGTATGAACACCCCAGTTTGGTTCAACAAATATTTGTTGCACACTTACTGTGTGTCTATAAGTGTATCTGGCCTTGGAGTCACAGAGCCAAAAGATGCAGGGATTGCGTTCCAAGTCACTCGTATTCCAAAAGGAAGAGCAGAAAAGAAAATGCATATGCAGTAAGTTAAGGTAAGATTTCTGGGAGAGGTTAGCCAGGTGCTATGGAGTGAATTGTGTACACCACCCCCCCCCAGATTCATATGCTGCCCCCTCCCAATGTGGTGATATCTGGAGGTGATGCCTTTGATAATTAGGTTAGATGAAGTCATGAGTGTGATGAGATTAGTGGCTTTATATAAAGAAGAGAGATCGCTCTCTTTCACCAATTTCCTAGAGGAGAGAATACGTGAAATGCCTCCTCCAGACTTATTAGTGTTCCTCATGTATGTTCACATATTCTCTAGTCTTTTCATCACCAAACACTTACTCTTCTCTAATTAAGTGACCCTGATTATATGTTCATCCATCTGCCAATGCCATCTTCCCACAAATTCCTTGAAGTCAGAGAGCCATATTGTTTGTAGTCACCTTTTATTGAATCACTACTCAATAAATTATAGTTCAATGAATGAATGAAGGCATGACCAAATGACTCAATGATGAAGTGAAGCATTAATTGGAGATATTTAATTGAAGAAAGAATAATGTTAACACAGGCAAAGGAAGCAGTTTTTCAGGAAAGGTGTGAACATAGGATACAACATGGCTCATGCAGCAAGCGACAGGTACACCAGAATGTCTAAGGTACAAAGCTGAGGTCTGAGGAATATTTAGAGTGCTTATTGTTTATCAAGTAGTATCCTAAGTTATTTACTATATTAACTCCTTAATGCTCATAACAACCTTTTAAGGTAAGTAGTACTATAATCTCCTTTTACAGAAGAGGAAACTGAAGCTAAAAGGTGTGGAGAAACTTGCCCAAGGTTACACACCAGTGAGCAGCAAAGCTGGGACAGGAACTCAGTCAGCTTCCAGTCCACTGTATGCAGATGAGGCTTGACAGAAAGGCAGTGACCACACTACTCAAGCCCTTTAAGATCATGGTAAGGAAACTGAATTTTAGAATATAGAATGTGGGGGGGCACCTGGGCACCTGGGCTCAGTTCGCTAAGCGTCCGACTTCAGCTCAGGTCATGATCTCATGGTTTGTGTGTTCGAGCCCCACGTTGGGCTCTGTGCTGAACGCTTGCTCAGCCTGGAGCCTGCTTCGGATTCTGTGTCTCCTTCTTTCTCTGCCCCTCCTCCACCACGCTCTGTCTCACTCTCTGTCTCTCAAAAATAAATAAATGTAATAAAAAAATTTAAAAAAAGAATATAGAATATTGGAAGCTGTTCAGTTGTGACAGCCCCTTGGTCAGCTTTCATTTCCTTAAAGAGAGATCTGAGCTAGTGTAGGACTAAAGGTGCAATACTTCTTTTGAGAAATGTTGGGAAGCTAGGAATTTTAAATGAGACAGATTTCAGAAATACTTATGGGATAAAATTGACAGGGCTTTGTGCCCATGGAGAATGAAGAGTCTAGAAATAGAATGCATCCAGGATGATACCTGGAATGTTAACTTAGGTGACTGGGTGGATGATGAGGCCATTAACTGAGACTGGGAAATCTAGGAAGAAAAGGTAGTAGGATGCATAGGATACATTTAGATTTGCCTATGTTAATTTGGCGGTGCCTTGGGGCATTCTCATGCAGATGGTGAAAAGGCAGCTGAATTAGAAGTCTGACACTCACAGAAGAGGTCTCTGCTAGAATTAAAAAGTTAAGAGCCATCAGCATGTAGGTGGTAGTTAAACCACGAGAGCAATAAGATTGTTATTGTCAAATTTATGTGCATGAATATTACCTGTCAGTGCACACACAACTTCGGAAGCCCTATTATTAAAAGCCTTCCATGGGGGCCTGCTGAGTTAGCTGAATCTGCAAAATATGTTAGAAGATGCCAAAGTCACTTTACTGGTTTCTGCCTCAAAATGTATCTTCAGAGACCTCAACAGGGAATAAATAAGAGTCTCCCTCATAAATGCCCCCAGAAAATATTTTTTTAAGTTTTTTTGTTTTGAGAGAAAGAGAGAGAAAGTGAGAGTGGGGGGGGGGGGGTGGGGAGAAGAGCAGAGAGAGAGGGAGAGACAGAATCCCAAGCAGGTTCCAAGTTGTGAGCACAGAGGCCAACGTGGGCTCAGTCCCACAAACTGTGAGATCATGACCTGAGCCGAAATCAAGAATGGTACGCTTAACCGACTGAGCACCCAGGCACCCCCTCCAGCAAATATAATTTTAAAAAATTAAACTAAATAAAAAAGTAAACAGCAATCCCTCCCACTCTGTCAAACATAAATGAAGTCTAGACAGAGGTTGGACTCTGATGGATTTCCAGTACTCTACTGTAGGGAATTTTTCTTCCTTATATGAATATTAGTTGTCTCAGTTTGCCTCAACTCTGTATCTTTGGTTGTTCCTTTTAAAAACTTTACGCATGGCATTAGGAGAGAGTCTTGAGGAATTTCTTATAAGGGCAGACTTAATTAACGTTTCCAGCTGTGTGGGACTTTCCAAGCCCCAGCTGGTAAAGACGGATTTATGAACCAGAAGGCCAGTCTGTCTTCATCCCTTCAGTGTAACAGCTCTTAATCACAGCTCAGAAAAGTGTTAAATTTGGGAAACAGGGAGGGGATGTTTAAAGTGTTTACCACTGTATCATGACTCACTTCTTTTTTCAGCCATTTTCAAAATTAAATGTTCCGATCAATTCCTGTATAGTATGCTCAGAACAAGACATGTGTGTATCACAGAGATAGGGCACCATACCTGGAAAGGGGCATGTAGAAATGTGCTTTTCACAGCATAGATCCCATGGCTTTACTCCACTCCAGGAGCAAGATAGCTGAGGCAGCAGAGAGGCTTGGTCACAATAATAGATGTCCTCCCTGAGGTTTAATACACTTTAAAAACAATCATGCTCAGTTTCTAGAAGGGCTTCTCAGAGTAAAAGAACATGGGGGTTTGAAAGCAAGAGATGCATTTATAGCCCAGTGGAATGCTGAATTACAAGTGATTTTGAGTAAGCCATTTAACCATTTGTAATCTCTGTATTGAGTTTAAGAAACCATGAACAGCCCAACGCTCCAGGCTTACATGCTGCAGAATCACTTAGCTTTTGCTGCATAGCAAATTATACCCAAATTCAGGGGCTCACGAAAACAATTCATTATTATTACAGTTCATGCAGTTGTAGGTCAGCTGAGGTTTCTGCTTAGGTTGGGCTTGGTTGGGAGAGCTTTGTAGGACATTTCTGCTCCATGTGTCCCTCATCCATCTCCTGGAACCAATAGGCTAGTCTAGGGATGTCCTCTGCATGATGGTGGCTGAAGCCCAAGGGCAGAAGGGAAAACCCATAAGACATCTTGAGGTCTAAGCACAGATTATGCATACATGTACCCTAACCTCATTCTATTGGCCAAAGCAAGCCACATGGCCCAGATCAAATCCACAGCAGGGCCACATGGCAAGAACATTCAGACTGGCATACATACCAGATGGGTGGAGAAATGGTCAACAGTTAGAATATAAAAGTACCTTGGTAAGTTTGAAAGACTATGTATTATATACTATATATTACATATACGCTATAATAGTATATATAGTATATAATTGACCCAATTCCAAAGGTATAATTAATTAGATTTTTTGTATACTTATCTTCTACCCGAACGTTCAGCAAATAAAAAATATTCTAATTTTTAAAATCTATACTATGTAGTTATCTGTTCATAATTAACTATTTCAGAAGCAGAATAAAAATTCTTTCATTATCATAATACCTTGAGTTATATAAAACAAGAATCCTTCATATTAAATGAAAAGTTTGATGTCTTTTAATAAACCAATACAAGATTGTCAAAGGGTGCACAACAATAATTTCAATATCCTCTGTGTCTGTTAGTAAATTACCTGGGTGACACTTAGTGCTGAAGAAATACTTTTCTTATTTTATCCACATTTTAAAGGAGAGGATCATTGATCCTTTTTTCCCCACTCTAATCACAGATGTGACAGGTGGAATCCTTTCCACTTTGGCATCCCTAGATCATTCCAGAGACAGGCATGCTTATGTGAATCAGCCTGGTTAAATGCCACTCAGAACTACACCTGCCCATAGCCTTTACCTGCAGGTAGATTTGTCTCCCTGTGCACAAATTCTAGTGAAAGAATAGGGTGTCATAGACAGAAACAGGTTGGGCATTTCTTTTTTTTTTTTTAATTTTATTTATTTATTTTGAGAGAGAGTACAAGAGTGAAAGCACACACATGCAAACACAGTCACACAGGGGAGGAGCAAGGAGAAAATCCTAAGCAGGCTCCACACTGTCAGTATGGAGGCCAATGTGACACTCGAACCCAGGAGTCATGAGATCATGACCTGAGCTGAAATCAAGAGTCACATACTCAACTGACTGAGCCACCCAGGCGCCTCTAGACTGGGCATTTCTAAAGCTAGCTAGCAAGAGATTAAGTAGCATTCACATTTCTATTGCTATTTGCAGTTTGTTTCTCTGGCTTCTTGGTTAACTAAATGTGTGTTTTTTCATTAAAGAAACAAACAATGATCCAATCAGAGAATTTCTTTGTTTTGGATTTTTAAAATTCTCTTCCTCATAGTGATAGATATAGGCAGTTTAGCTACCCCCATACTATCCAATTCCATATGAGGGTGGCCTTGGAAACCAGCCAGATTGCATTGTTATCCTTCTGTCAATTACAAATGTGCCAGACACCCAAAGCATTGGGGAGGAAGTGCAATTATTAGAAGCTACCCAAGAGAATATGCCCAATGTCATCCCTGACTTGCCAGGCGACCTTTAGAAAATCAGATGTGTAAAAGAGGGATGATAAATTGTTCTCTAGGCCAATCATGTAAATGAGTAGAAACACCAAAGATGGAAAGAATTAAGGTAAAAATAATTCCAAAGAAACCAGTTTTTTGTTCATAAAAGAATTGTCAACTATACAAAGGGAACCTAATCCAAATAATAGCTGAAGTCCTTCCCCAGATACTGGTAATAATTTACCACCCTATCCCTATTCATGTTTGTTAATCCCAAATGCCTTCCTCCTGCCAAATACCCATGTCTCTAACACCCATTCTTTCATTATTTTGGTGAAGCACTAATGGTTTCATAAAATAAGTCCTAAAATCCCCAATCCCAATGCCAGAAAAACATTTGTTTGCCCTTGGATGTAGGGCTGTGGGGAGCAGAGTGAGAAGAGAAATGAGAGCACAGACAAATCCATTTATAGTATGTGTCTATGGTGATCACAACTTCTCTGATCTGATTGGGGTCCTCCACTGAGGGTAGTATATTTTCAGAACAGGTATTAAAAATGGGATTTTTTTTCATCACTAGAGGATTTACTTTCTCAAAGTCTGTGCTAATAAGATATAATTTGAGCTACCAAAAGAGTTGGGCAATAGTCAATATGAAATGACCACTGAATTTGTATATAATACTTTCTTTGGAGGGCACCTGGGTGGCTCAGTCATTTGGGCATTCAACTCCTGATTTTGGCTCAGGTCATGATCCCAGGCTCTTGGGATCGAGCCCCATTTTGGGTTCTGCTCTGAATGTGGAGCTTGCTTGGGATTCTCTCTCTCCCTCTCTCTGTGTCCCTCTCCACCCCCCCCCCCCGTCTCAAATTAACTAATAAACATTTGTTTTAAAAAGAATGCTTTCTTTGGCACCTTATATATGTATCATTTAATAAGTACTAAAATCACTGACTAATTAAATTCAAGTTAGAAGTGAAAGGCACTGGGTATAAATCTCTACCATGGACAGAGCCAATCTAGGCTTCATTGCATATTGTTCTCAAAGAGTCTTGAACAACTTTTTAAAACGTATGTGAAATATTGGACATTATAAACAAAGCATTATCTTAGTATTACATATATCATTCAGGGTACCAGAACTTCATCCTTCATATATGTATACTGGAGCACTGCAGTTCAATTCTGAAAGTAACCGGTCAGAGTTAGCATCAAACTACCACAGGTTAAAGAACATGGTCCCCACTAAGACTTCCCTCATTTAAGATGCCAGCAGTGAAGTTGGGGGTTTCCAGGCCACCTGCTTTTGATCAACTGACTACAGAACTAGGAAGTTCCCACGACTCCCACTCATGTTCAATAATTCACTAGAATGACTCACAGAAGTCAGGAAAGTGTTTTCAATTACAAAGAATACAAATCAGGACCAGCCAGCTGAAATCAACTGACACATAGGGTGGGATCTGGAAGGGTCCCAAATGCAGGGCTTCCAGGCCCTCTTCCCAACAGGGCACTTTACTCTCTCAGCACATCAATGTGTTCATCAACCAAGAAGCTTCCCCAAGCTTTTGTGTTGAGGGCTCTTTTTGGGATTTCTTTTTGGGATTTAATTACAGGGCTCTTTTGTTGATGGAATCATTGGCCATCTTGTTGAACTGAAACTCCAACCACCCACTTCCACTCCTCTCTGGAAGGGAAGCTGGCTCAAAACCCTAATCCTCTAAGTATAAGCTTGGTATTTCTGGTGACCAGACTCCATCCTGAGTTGTTTTTTTAGCATAAACTGAGGTGTGATCCAAATGTAATGCATAACCAAAACACACATTATTTGGGAAATTTCAAAGATTTAAAATCTTACCTCCAGTAACGAAGGACAGAAGCCAGTCAAATTCTTTATTATGCAACATATACTTAACTATAATTTACATATGTAAATAAGTGTAAATCTCTGTCCATGCACATGTGTGTGTGTGTATTTCCTTTATATGTTTATAGATAAAACTAGACTATGGTGGTATTAACAGGAGAATGAAGAAAGCAGTTGTTAGTGAATGAGAGTCAAGATCAATTAACAAACAGATTAAAATCACTATAATACTTCTATCAGCTGAAACAAACATTAGGCACTGTTTCAGTGGTGTTATTCAAACTTAAATTCAGTCACATGGTGACTGAAAGTAACCAATACCAGGTTATACTCATGGATAAAATTTAGTACAGCAAACTTTATAAAGTAAAACCAGCAGGAGAAAGATATACATCAGATGGAGTCCACATATGATGGAGTCCTTCCCCATCATGGTTCCAGGATCTCTTCAAGACAAGCAAGGAACAAGCAACCACATTTTCTACGTTAACTCCTCAAAGTCAGTTACTGCAATCAAGGTCTATGAACACATGAATGGCATGGACAACTGAAAAATCTTAAAATTCTGAGAAGATGGGATTAGAAATGTAGCTGGATTTGAGCAAGGTGTGAACCAATACATGAAGGTAAAAAGCTTCCCATCACTAATAAGAGAAAGTATAATAATTAGTTTCTTGGTAGGAAGACATGGAGAAAGATTGACTCATAGATGAATGACATACAATCCCATTCAGTGCAATAAATCTATCTACACGTGTTATTCTAAAGAATTACATAGCAAGCCATCTTGTTACCTTGCTTAAAATCCTCCAGTGTCCTCCATTCTACTTAGAATAAATCCAAATCTCCCATTAAATCCTGCATGATTTCCCTCTAGCCTCCCTCTTGTACTTGTCCCAGTGTACTTGCTATCTCCCCTGATTGTACCTGCCACATTATCTTCTCTTGGTTCCCCATTGGTGCCAAGCTGGTTTCCCACCAAGTCCCCTACACACTAGGAATTCCCTTCTCTCTCCCTTGTGCCTGGTTCTTACCCGATGCCTTCTTACCTCAAAGATTGCAACTTGAGGGGCGCCTGGGTGGCGCGGTCGGTTAAGCGTCCGACTTCAGCCAGGTCACGATCTCGTGGTCCGGGAGTTCGAGCCCCGCGTCGGGCTCTGGGCTGATGGCTCAGAGCCTGGAGCCTGTTTCCGATTCTGTGTCTCCCTCTCTCTCTGCCCCTCCCCCGTTCATGCTCTGTCTCTCTCTGTCCCAAAAATAAATAAACGTTGAAAAAAAAATTAAAAAAAAAAAAAAAAAGATTGCAACTTGAATGCCCATTTCCCCTGAGAAGGCTTCCCTGACCATTCATTCAAACAGAGCCACCTCCCACCCCACCCCCCCCCCCCCACCACCACCAAGCCCTCTTCACAAAGTTTCATTTCCTCCTTTTCACTTGGAGTCACTTGATGCTTTCTTACTTTATTTGTATCTATTTAGTTTCTGTTTTTCATGATTAAAATGCAAGCTTTGTGTAAGCAGATAACTTTATTTCTTTTGCTCTCTGTTTGATCTCTATTGCCAGCATCTGGTTCCTATTAGGTGCTCAGTAAATATATGTTGAAATCATAAATTAAAAGTCCTATAAAGCCTGATTTTAAAGTTGGTTGTAGATTCTCTATCCTTGAGCTACTGAGAACATTCAGATAATGTAACAATCCTATGCCACCGTGGGAGTCACTCCAAAAACCATCTTAAAATAATTGAGTAATGTGGCTCAACATGTGGTTCACAGATCACTTGCATTAGAATGACCCGATTATTGGTAAATGTGTTGCTTCATGAATTCTACTCCCTGAAATTCTTGTTTAGTAGATTAAACTGGAGCTCAGAACATTGCATTTCAACATATTTTTCAGTGATATGTATATCTACAAAAACAGAATTTCTGGCTTAAATCCTGTAATGGTAATTGCCCATAGAAATAGTGACACAAAAACTAAATTGCCCAAGTTGAAGAAAGTCTAAGTATGCAACAATTATTGATACCAAAGCAGAATAAGCATGGACTTGGTCACCTTATTAAAGAGCATTAGTTCAGTTTGGAAGGTCATAGGTCATTGAGTGATACTGCCTCTGACTCTTACTAGATGTGAAATGTTGACTTTTTAAGCATTCTGAGCCCTGATTCCATCTTCTGTATATTAGGAATAGAAATGTCTAACTTACAGTATATTTTTAAAAATTAATGAGATAGGGGCACTTGGCTGTCTCAGTTGGTAGAGCTGGCAACTCTTGGTCTCAGCTTTGCGAGTTCAAGCCCCACTTTGGGCATGGGGTTTACGTCATTAAAAATTAATTAATTAATTTAAATTAAACTAAAATTAATGAGATAATGTATGTATAACAGCACAGTATCTAATAAAAAGTAGTTTGGGAAGTGACAAGAGTTTGACAGTGAGATTTCATGCAGGTAGAAACCAAAGCCAACAGACCACCGTCTGCTCAGACCAAAAGATCAAAATAAAAACAGAAGCTATCTCATCATTTCTTAAAAATTTATTCATTTATTTATTTATTTATTTATTTATTTACTTATTAAGTCTTTTTCTAAAGCAACGTTGTCAGTAAAAGCTTTATTCTAGAAAGTACTCATCTCTGGCAAACAGTGGAGATCTTTTAACTTTCCCATCCGTTCTGAGTTAATTTTTTAAAAGGAAAGAATTTAGCATGCCTGCAGTGAACCCACCTGAAGGCTTTTGTCTTGAGAGTTACGATTCAGACTTCCTGTCTGTCTGTCTTTTGGTTTTATTACACCCCTCATTTATTATTTTATGTTCATTCCCCATGAATATTAGCATCACCTGGGTCAAAGATCACATCTGCACATTTAAATCTTCAGCACATATTAGAGTGTTTGACACAAAGTAGATACATAATAAATATGTATTAAATGAATGAATAAATTAAGAATGAGGGATGCTCTAGGAAACATTTGGTCTGGACCGTTTTCCAACCTGGCTAGGGGACTCAACTAGAAAGCCATTTTTTCAGAGAAAGTAGGAAAGAGAGGAGTTTTCCTTTTTCATCTTGTGACATTTCATCCTCCCAGAATTAACCTTCTTCCTAGTTAAAAGTAATGATCTAAACCCACAGTGACAACTGATACAATTTACTTTTTTCTATCCTAGACATTGGCAATTTTAAATTCAGAAATCTGCCAGGCACTTTTCCATGTGCTGATAATATAACGATAGTGAGCTCAATAGACATTGCTCCCCTCCTGGTTCGATCCCTGTAGAGACAAAGGAACAAACAACCAGCATTGTATTCTTAGAACCTGCTCTGTCTTCTGTCTGCCTGAATCCTGACCTCTCTCTCTCTGTTTTAATTAGTAGTTAAAAGCACAGACATGTGGGATAACTGTGTGTCTGCTAGTCATTCTCAATATCTGGACCTTGTGAATAGAAAACAAGGGAAGATATAATCAGCACCAAAAGAGAAAATATTGAGTAGGCTTTGTTTCAATCTGCACAAAAGCCTCAGGTTTTGTTATAATATAAAAGGCACTGATGTAATGCTTGTTTGACTTGCTTAAGCAGGAACACAACATGAAAATTTCTTGAGCAGGGAAAACAGCTGCTTTGCCAAATCGGCACATTTGGCTGTGCAACTGGCTCTATTGGTAGCTTCAGGGTATCAATATTTTTTCCTGACAATTTACATGCTGCTCCAGCCCAAGGTGTCTGAAATGAAGTCTTTGCATATACCCAGGAAAAAAAAAACTTGGCTCCTAACCCTGGTCCGAACCCTGCTTTGAACAGGAAAGTCACACCGATCCATGGTAATGTGATAAGGTTGTGCCTTTTCAGCACAGATTTGCTCTGCAAGGCTCATTGTTTTATCTGCCGTTATGTAAAATACAGTGTCAATAATCCACATTGTTTGTTTTAATACCATTATTCACATTACAGCCTCACGCCTACCTTAGCCTCTTTGTAATCTGGAAACCGACACATGCATTAAGACAGAGATAACTGTGGAGGAACAGGGTTTCATACAAATTGTGCTGCGCTGGCATGGAGTTGCCTCTCTGCTTCTCTCAGACAAAGCATTTTAATTCCCTGGGTTTTGCTTCTTTTCTTTTTTTAAAGAAGGGAAACACACACACACACACACACACACACACACACACACACATAACACACACACACACACACACACACGCGCACACACCCCAGATCATTTTCTTGGATCTCTAAATTTCCAACTGCTTAAAAGGCAGATTTCATCAAACTAATTAAAATTTCTTTGTGGCTAATCACTTTGGGGGCTCAGTTAACTTCTGGAGAATACTTAAATAGAATTGTAATTTTATCTGATTTCACTCTAAAATGGAATTAAATAAGCATGTTTGAAACCAAATATGAGAACAATATATGCTGTCATAGGGCCACATTCCATTTTGTTAAACAATTGATTTTCCATATTATCCTTAGGTCCCAGGGCACAATGTGTAAATACATCTCAGTGAGATATAAAATGAGCTAGAAAATAATTGAATTTTATAGAAATTCTCTGAAGTGGTAAAAATCTATGACATCCATTAAAATTCAGAGATTGTACAAGCAATCAGAATTATTGCAACTATCTTAAAATTGGGAGAATAACAGATTTTATTGTGAAAGACTCTCCTACAAAAGATTTCATCATTTTTAAAAATTTGAAACAAACGCAGACTTACAGAAAAATTGTGAACCCAGTAACAGAGAACTTTGTCCTGAATCATTGGAGAGTAAATTGCAAAGGCTGTGCTGTACTATCACCTAGTAACGTAGAGACAAAGACATCCCCTTACATCACCACAATACACCCATCAAAAGCAGGAAATTGGAATTGATACATTGCTGCCATCTCATCCTCAGATCCCATTCAAATTTTACCAACTGTCTCATTAATGTCTTTTATAGCCATGGATCCAGTTCAGAATTACAAGCCACATTTGAGTGTGATTTAGATGCTCTTGAGTTCCAGGCAGTCTGTCTATCTTTCCTTCAATTCATGACCTTGACACTTTTGAAGATCCCAGGCAGATATTTTATAAACTGTCTCTCAGTTTGAGTTTGCATAATGTTTCCTCATGATTAAATTTAGGTGATGCATCTTTAGCAGGAATATCACCAGAGCGAAGCTGTGTTCTTTTCACTGCATCTATATGTAGCACATGATTTCTATTTGTCACATTGTATTTGTTCCTTTTAACCACTCAACATGATGTCTGCTAGATTCCTGTAATGTGAAGTTACACTTTTTCTTTTTGCAATTAATAATTATTTTTTATCGGGAGATACTTAGAAATTGTACAAATAGTCTGTTCCTCATACAACTTTCAATTAATTAATTCATTTGTTCATATCTGTATAAGGGACTCATGGTTTCCTATTTTATTCAGCAGCTTACAATTAGTTGTTATGT
The DNA here is from genome assembly GCF_018350155.1 of Leopardus geoffroyi. NCBI lineage: Eukaryota > Metazoa > Chordata > Mammalia > Carnivora > Felidae > Leopardus > Leopardus geoffroyi. The sequence continues at coordinate 42,504,322 of NC_059331.1, forward strand.
TTGTTTATTTTGATGCTCTATTGTCTCATTTGGCCAGTGAGAATTCTTTCTAGGTGGCTTCTGTAGTCTCTAGACATTTTTTTCCAGTGCTTTCATATTTTCTGGCAAACAAGACATTCCATGGTCATGTTGTACTTTATTTCCCTCCTTCAGCCATGGAATCAGGCATTTTTCCAAGGAGCCCTAGAATGATATTTAGAAACCAACATCTGGGCACTAAGAGTGCTCATTGCTGTTGGTGGAGAGTCACTGTTTCCAGGACCTCTAATAAACAGAACCAGGCAGTATACATATATATACACACAGTATATTCACAAGTGTATTTATATTTATTTCCATAGCCATCATATATACATCAGAAACCGTAAGTTCATACCGGCAATTTTAATCTAACACCAAAGAGTTCAGTCTAGTTCTCTTCCCCCCCCCCCTTTATTTGTATCTCCCCCTCTCTGATAGTGAGAAATCTAGCTCCTGTTGTTTTAAATTTACTTGTTTAATCAATTCTCCTGTATATAACAATATTCTGTCTCAGCCAGCATCCTGTCCCCCAAATGAATGTTCTCCTTAATCCACTTGGACTGAAACACCCCATGGTTGGCATCCTTTATGTGGACACCCTCAAAACCTCAATTGGGTCCCAATTACCCTAGCAGCCTATCCTACTACATTGATGCCTTCCTTGCCCACCTCCACAGGGTAACCCTCTTAGTTGATATCCTACTTTTCTTACATCCTTCTCTGGGTCACTGTGGTCCCTTCCCAGTTTTGGTACACACATTTACTTTGTTCTATTCTACCAAACCCTTTAAGATTGAATTGTTCTGGAAGAGAAGAAAGAAAGAAAGAAAGAAAGAAAGAAAGAAAGAAAGAAAGAAAGAAAGAAAGGAAGGAAGGGGGAGGGGAGGGAAAGAAAAGAAAAAAAAGAGGAAGAAAAAGGGAAAACCAAAGAGAAAGAGCTAAGACATCTTTTGAAATTTCAATTTATCTCTGTTGTTATATATTTGCAATATACAACACAATGTCAGATGGTATTCACGTACAAAACTTGTCATATATAAAGCTTCTATAATCTTGTATTTTTCCATATGTTCCTGAATACAATCAAATGTGTTCTTGAACATGTGACATTATTGAGTGTTCACCTTATTCAGATTGCTCTTATTTTGCCAGGTCAGTAACAAAAGTCATTCAGATGGTAGGGATCAAGGCACATTGTAATAATGATAATAGGTTGGGGTGCCTGGTAGCTCAGTTGGTTCAGTGTTTGATTCTTCATTTTGGCTCAGGTCATGATCTCAGGGTTCATGCGCTCAAGCCCCACATTGGGCTCTGCACTCACAGCATGGATCCTGCTTGGGGTTATCTCTCTCCCTCTCTTTCTGCCCCTCCCCTGCTCGTGTGTGTGCTCTCTCTCCCTCTCTCTTAATAAATAAACTTTAAAAACATGGTAATAGGTTGAACGGCACTAGGGTAGAGGCTAAGCTTATTTAGAGACATGCCAGTTTCCTTAGTTCACATTAATATCTCACAAATATTAAGAAACAATCTTCATTGGTGTGTAGTCTTCTACCAAAAGTCTTCTCAACATTGGTTTGTAGTCATACGTGAAGAATAAATAACAATAATTAAAAGGAAAGAGATACAGTCATAATTTACAGCAATCTGATTTTTTTTTTTTTTTTGAGAGAGAGAGAGAGGGAGGAAGAGAGGAAGAGTGCTTATGAGAGAGGGAGAGGGAATCTTAAGCAGGCTCCATGCATAGCATGGAGCCTGAGGTGGGGTTTGATCCTATGACCCTGGGATCATGACCTGAGTCAAAATCAAGAGTCAGATGCTTACTGACTAAGCACCCAGGCGCCCCATGATTTGTTTTTAATACACGCTAGCAATATATCACATTAAAACAAGCTATAACATTACTTCATATTGGGTATACAGTGGGTCATGCAGTGTATTATATTATGGAATTTTACTTATTAGAGCTTTGAAACTATTCAGAAATATTCTCAGTAAGCACTTTTTATTTTTGCTTATATCTTGGGGTGTGTGTATGTGTTTCTAGTGAAGTGAATCTATTTCAATATTTAATCACTGTCAGAATTTAGTAGGTGTAGAAGATTTATTATCTTATATGTTTATATTTACATAGATTTTTTTTCTCTTATCAGTGCCTAAGCTGAACAAAAAGGAAGAATAATAAAATCCAGAGTGGAGAGGTACTATCTTTCACTTAATTTTCCTGGAAAGTTGGGTTATTTTAGGAGGAAATTAGATTCTAATATGATCAGTTTCAAATTCTTACCACCTCAAAAAGTGTTTATTATATATCAATTATAACTACTCTTTACACAGTTGGGTTTTTGATTTATGATTGCATTTTATTGGGTTTGGAGACACTAACCAAACATGTCATTAGAAGACCAAAGCTCAAATCCCTAGACCTAACTAATGTTTTCCTTCCAATTTAAACCCAGCTCAGTTCTCTGAGAAAGATCTCTGTTCTTTTACAAACAAGGTGAAATAATGACTTAAGATGAGTGTATTGAAAATGTGTTCATAGCATTAAAATGCTGGCAAGGTTTTCCTCCCTTTCAACACACTCTGGCAAGTTTAAGGAATTGCCCAAGTCATTGAGAGCATTCAGTCACCTCTGGGTCTCTGCTGTCCCCTTCATAGCCACCTGAGTTGCTTGTGGATCCCCTAACAGGCCAGTGTGTTACTAAAGAAATGGCAAAGTAACATTTGGCAAACGTCAATATTTCTCCCCAATCACGAAAAAATAGTCTATCTATGCATGTTTCCTATACACTACCTTGTTATTGTTCCTCTTTAAAGCCTTGTCATTTTAAAACTAAAGACTAAAAGTGTTTTGTATCCTCTTCCTCTGTCTCCCCCAAATCTTCTAAACTCATGCCAAAATTTAGCCACATCAAAGGCTTAATTTAGTATTTGTATTCTTGATATTTATTGGTGCCTAAGAGATAAAACACTAACTGAGAAAGTGCTCCATAAAACACTAAGGTTTCGGTAACCTGCAGAAGTGGGAACAATTTGAGGTGAGGAAGATTGAGTGTTTTGTACCTGTTGGACTTAAATTATGGTCACTTTGTGCTGAGACATCTCAGGTCCTGATTCTCGTAAGTTAACCTAGCAATGTTCCCCTCTTCCCATTTCATTGCTCCCTCAGGACCTACGGAGGAATGAGCCTTGTTTGCAATCTTTCTTATTTCTTCCACCAAACACTTGTTGAAATTCATGAGTACTATGACCCATTTTCTTCTGACCCTCTTTTCTAAAGCCAGAGACAGGTATTCCCTGAGGATGTGTTAATGGATGTTAATGGATGAATGGATGGCACTCTATTAATGGGGTAAGGTGCAAGTGACCTTGCCTTAAATGTAAGAAGGGACACTAAGGGTGGACATTTCAGACCAGCTAGACTTAGAAGGCCAGCCCTTAGAAAACAAGATACTTCTGACAGACTCAACTACTCTATTAGCAATGAAAGCCAGTTCAAGTAGAAAATACGTTTTTACATAAAAACTAACCATTTTATTTTATTTTCTATTGTGGTAAAATACACATAACACAAAGCTTACTATCTTAGCCATTTTTATGTGTATAGTCCAGGGGCACTAAGTACATTTGTACTCTTGTGCAACCATCACCACAATCCACCTCCAAAACTCTTTACGTCTTGCAAAGCTAAAATTCAAAAACCAAGTTTTCTTGTTGAACAAAACATATACTTGTGTGCCCAGCTGAGGCAGGAGAGCCAGACTGCCTGGGTTCAAGTTCTGGCTCCCCTCTTATGCTACCTGAGTGACTTTGAACAAATAACTCATTCCTTTTGTGCCTCAATTTCCACACCAATAAGATGTAGAATAGCCAAATAAATAATATAAGGATAATGCCAGAAACTATTCTTTTTAGTGGAAAAACAATGTATTTCTTCAACAAATAAGGGAGAGGATAGAGGAGATGCTGGAGCAAGACTGCCTGCATTTAAATTCTGGTCCATCTACTATAGTAAGTGGGGTGTCGGTAAAGTTACTTACCTCTGCAAGTGCTTCAGTTTCTTCATCTGTAAAACTGCAGTTATTATAACACCAACTTCATAGGTTTACTAGGAGATTGAGGAAGTACATATAAAAATACTTGACTTCAGGGACCCATGGTGGCTCAGTCGGTTAAGTGCCTGACTTCAGCTCAGGTCATGATCTCCCATTTCAGGGGTTGGAGCCGAGCCCCACGTCAGGCTCTGTGCTGACAGCTCAGAGCCTGGAGCCCGCTTCAGACTCTGTCTCTCCCTCTCTCTCTGCCCCTCCTCCACTCATACTCTGTCTCTCTCTCAAAATAAATAAACATTAAAAAAATTAAAAAAAATACTTGACATCGTCTGCCCCATAGTAGGAGCTCAAAGAATATTAGCTATAACAATAGAAATACCTATAATCAAACAATAATAGTATACTTCATTCATCCATGTAAGCTGATGTATGAGAAATAATAATAAATATATCTATCTAATGCATTACTTTATGTCTTTAGCTCATGCTTTTTGCTTTCTTTATTTTTTAAAGCAAAAATAAATCAAATGAATAGCTCGTTTTTAAATGTAAAAGGCCATGACAGAAAGCGCAATATTGATGAAGAAAAATGTAGGTGAAATCCTTCCAAACGCGTTAATTTCAGAATTGGTTCTGAAAGAGCCAAGTGTAAGTAGTTTTTCTACATGTGTTGTGTTCACAGGTGGTAAATGTGGCTTTAATCAAAAAGGACCACATGCAAAGCACTATGGATTCTCTGCCAGAACGAGTATGTATGGTTATAGTAATAGCTGAAGTAATAGCTTTACAGTTTTTTGAAGTATTTAAATAAGGAGGTCACTACAGAGAGGTGGCTCCAACCCCCTGATAGCGTATGTAAACTAAACAAAATGGAAGCCAGTCATGCACTCAAATCAGAAAATAAAACTTAAGAACAACAAATCAAAACTGTAAATTCAAACAAGGCATCTTATTTGCCAACAACAATCAAATAATTGCTTTCCTCTCCTTCACTATCTTTATAAAAACCTCGCCCTTGGCTTCTGTTGGTGGAGGACCCCAAATCACCTTTGGTTTAGTACTACTCCTATTCAAACTGATGTATGCTCAAGCAAACTCTTGAAAATTTTGACATGATGCAGGGTACTTTTTACTAGTTCTCATCCCTTGATCAAAAGCAATGTTTCTCACAATTGATGGGCCAAAGGATATTTCTGTTTCCCAAATGTAAATTATGGCCAAAAAATAAAAATAAAAATATAGGACTTTCAGTGAAAGATTTGCCATTGACATGAACCAAAAATTTTATTTTTTATACTAAGTTTATTTGAGTTGTAGGATGGAGAAAGGCCGAGTCTTGCAATTTGAAGAATTTTAAGAATATATATATATATATATATATATATATATATGTATATATATATGTATATATATGTATATATATACATATATATATGTATGTGTGTGTATATATATACATATATATATACACATATATATGTATGTGTGTGTATATATATATATACATATATATATAGATAGATAGATATAGATATATATATTTCCTGTTGGACTCAGGAAAGTGAAAGACAAAGGCCTGTTGCTGCTTCTATTCTATTACACGTATTCAAATTCCTTCTACCTAGTATTCATAGTCATCTATAAAGGATGGACTAGATACTGTGTTAGGCACTTTGCCTATATTAACTTATTTAATTATCATAACAGCTCTGTGATGTAGAATCCGTTATTATTTCCGTTCTACAGATGAGGAAACTAAGGAATCAAAATCCAAGCATTGAATACCTTGCCTCAGGGCCACCAAGAAACAAATCAGACAATCTGTATCCAAAGTATTCCTATGCTATATTACTTCTCTATAGTAAAGTTGGGGTGTTTTGAGAAAAGAATTTGTCTATCATCCTTAATGATTTTCTTCTCTTATTTTGTCTAGCTGGACAAACACACTGTTCCTTGAAGAGTTATGTGCATGTGTGTATGTGTGTAAAATTTATAGCTTGAGACAATGACGTCGTCTATTTGCTGTTCAATGGTATGTGAAATCATCTGGTTGTCTTGGTCTAGTAGCCGAGACACAGGTGCTCACATTACAAATAAATAGTGGCACAGATTTAATGGCCATTTAAGTTAGCAGGCCCTGGGAAGAGGGGAAGAAAGGTGGGGACACTATAAATTGAATACTTTCACCCTTAGCAAAGGTCTCTGTTGTCTGGAGACATGGGTTAGTGGAATAAAGTTACTCTTTTTTTTTTCTTTTTTTGGTTTAGAAAGATTGCCTCTGTATCTTCCTTTCTTTTTAAATACTTAATTTTAAGAGCTTTTTTGCTTTACATCAAAATTGAGAGGAAGGTACAGAGATTTCCCATATGCCCCCATCCTCACACATGCATAGCTTCCCCATTGTCAACATCCCCCACTGGAATGGTGGGTGTTTTCACCCCAAAGATGAACCTGCATTGAGACATTATAATCATTCAAACTCCAAAGTCCATAGTTTACCTTAGAGTCCACCCTTGTTGTTTATATTCTATGGGTTTTGACAAATTTATAATAATCCATTATTACACTATTATACAGAGTATTGTCACTGCTCTAAAACTCTGTGCTCTGTCTATTCACCTCTCCTTTGCCTCCCCCAGCTCCTGGCAACTGCTGATCTTTTAACTGTCTCCATGGTTTTGCTTTTTCCAGAATGTCATATAGTTGGAGTCATACAATATTTAGCCTCCAAACTGGCTTCTCTTTCACTTGGTAATAAGTACTGAAAGTTCTTGCGTGTCTTTTCATGGCTTGATAGCTCATTTCATTTTATTGCTGAATAGTATTCCGTTGTCTGGATGTACCACAGTTTATTTATCCATTCACCTAACTGAAGGATATTTTCGTTGCTTCCAAGCTTTGGTAGTTATTAGTAAAGCTGCTATAAGCATCCACGGGCAGGTTTGTGGGTGGACATAAGTTTTCAGCTCCTTAAAGTAAATCCTAATGAGTGTGACTGCTGGACCATATAAGAGTGTGTTTAGTTTTGTAAGAAACCTCCAAATTGTCTCCCATTCTGTGTCTTTCCTAGTGTATAACTTTATAATTATGCAAAAATGTGTCCCTATCTCACAAATGCAACGAACATGAAGGTAGAGATGGACCATAGAATAGCATCTCACGTTGTCAAGTCCATCCCACTGGTGTCCAGTATCTGTCTCCTCCTCATGGCCATTGGTAGGACTTTGACTGATTAAAAATAAAAGACTTCTATTTGACAAGGAAACTGAAGGTGGTGAAGGCATACTGGAAGGCTACAGAATTTCAATCTATGGGTTAATTCTGAAACTTTCTTACCATCAATATTAACTTTTTTCTTTTGTAAATCCCCCCCTACAAAGAAAGGCGAAAGGGAAGGAAACAGCCTTCTCAGCATTGCTCAAGTCTGTGCAAAAATGTAAACTAGCACTTTTGTTAAATATCTTTTAATATATTCAAATTAGTTCTTCCAAATCCTCATGTTTTTTCTTTGGTGATTTAGTTGCACATTGCTCCTGGGAAAAAACCAGGAGGAGGGTTTGTGAACCACATGCATCTGTAATCCAAATGATAGCAATTTCGTGTGAAATGTTTGATAAATATTGGTAGGCTGATTATTTACCAAAAGCTATTACTGCTTTCGGATCAAAAGGGGACAATTTATTAATTAAATTGGAAGACAAAGTCTTCATTATCCTGCTATTATTAAAATGTGAGAAACCACCTGTTTTCTTCCATTTTAATCTCCTCCAAGGTTCTCATTAAGAATAACAAAAGCGGGGGGCGCCTGGGTGGCGCAGTCGGTTAAGCGTCCGACTTCAGCCAGGTCACGATCTTGCAGTCCGTGAGTTCGAGCCCCGCGTTGGGCTCTGGGCTGATGGCTCAGAGCCTGGAGCCTGTTTCCGATTCTGTGTCTCCCTCTCTCTCTGCCCCTCCCCCGTTCATGCTCTGTCTCTCTCTGTCCCAAAAATAAATAAACGTTGAAAAAAAAAATTAAAAAAAAAAAAAAAAGAATAACAAAAGCGGGACACCTGGGAGGCTCAGTCTGTTGAGCATCCAACTTCAGCTCAGGTCATGATCTCACGGTTCATGGGTATGAACCCCGAGTCATGCTCTGTGCTGACAGCTTGGAGCCTGGAGCCTGCTTCTGATTCTGTGTCTCCTTGCCTCTCTGCCCCTCCCCTGCTCACGCTCTGTCTATCCCTGTCTCTCAAAAATAAATAAATAATAAAAAATCTTTTTAAAAAAAGAAGAACAAAAGCATTGTAATCAAGCTAAAACAAAAGTGAATTGGCTAGTTCTATACACGCCCTATAAATTATCAAATAATTGATATAATAGAAGTGTGAAGGCTTAATTCATGATGGCTATTTACATACTTACATATAAAAATTCATTAGTTAAAAAAATCTCTTTATTTAATTTCCGAAAACAATCATTTGTCTCTATCTTTAATCCATTGACTAGATAATATTAGGAAAATAGCTAATACTTATTAAGCACAAAGGACATGTCATGTAAAAGCTTGATAGGAATACGTTCATTTAATCCTCAAACAACTGTACTTGAAGAGTAATACAATAACCTTCACTTTTACAGATGATGACACTGAGGCACATGGTAACTAAGTAAGTTGCCCCAGGCCATCTGGAAAGAATGATCAAAAAAGGGGTTAAAACGAGTCTTGCTCTAAGCCTTCACTTTTTTTTTTTTCCTAAGTAAATTTAGTTTGTTGTAATTTGAATATAGTTGACACACAATGTTACTCTAGTTTTAGGTGTACATCATAGTGATTCAACTTTTCTATATATTATGCTGTGCTCACTGCAAATGTAGCCACCACCTGTCACCATACAGTGCTATTACAATATCATTGACTATAGTCTCTATACTGTGCTTTTTATTCCTGTGACTTCTTCATTTTGTAACTGGAAGCCTCTATCTCCCACTCCCCTTTCACCCATTTTGCCCATCCTCTCCCCTCTGGAAACCATCACTTTGTTCTCTGTATTTATAGGTCTGATTCTGTTTTTTGTTTCTTTATTCATTTGGGATTTTTTTTTTTTAAGATTCCACATGAGTGAAATCGTATGGTGTTTGTCTTTCTGTCTGACTTACTTCACTTAGCATAGTACACTCTAGGTCCATCCATGTTGTCACAAATGGCACAATCTAATCTCTTTTTAAGGCTCATTTTTTAAAAAAATGATATATATAAAACACATCTTCCTTACCCATTCATTTATTGATAGACACTTTGATTGCTTCCATATCTTGGCCATTGAAAATAATGCTGCAATTAGTATTTTGGTTTCTATGGGTAAATGCCCAGTAATGGAAATATTGGATTATATGATATTTCTATTTTAATTTTTTTGAGGAAAGTTCATACTTTTTCCCCCAGTGGGTGTGCCAAAACAGTACATGAGAGTTTCTTTTTCTCCACATTCTCATCAATGATTGTTTTTTATTGTCTTTTTTATTTTAGCTATTCTGACAGGCATACAGTGATCTATCATTGTGGTTTTGATTTGCATTTCCCTCATGATTAATGATATCGAGCATCTTTTCATGTATCTGTTGGCTATCTGTATGTCTCTTTGGAAAAATGTTTATTTAGATCTTCTGCATATTTTTAATTAGATTATTTCTTTTCTTCTTTCTTTCTTTCTTTCTTTCTTTCTTTCTTTCTTTTTTTGGTGTTGAGCTGTTTAAGTTCTTTACATATTTTGGATATTAATCCCTTGTCAGATATATCATTTGCAAATATCTTCTCCCATTCAGCAGGTTGCCTTTTTGTTTCTTTAATGGTTCCTTTCACTGTGCAAAAGCTTTTTATTTTGATGTTTTCCAATAGTTTATTTTAGCTTTTGTTTCCCTTGCCCTAGGAGACATATCTAGAAAAATATTACTACCACAGATATCACTGAAATTGTTCCTTCTTCTAGGATTTGTATGGTTTCAAGTCTCACATTTAGGTCTTTAATCCATTTTGCATTTATTTTGGTATATGGTGTTGAAAAGTGGTCCAGTTTCATTCTTTTACATGTAGTCCAGTTTTACCAGCACCATTTATTGGAGAAACTGTCTTTTCCCCACTGTATATTCTTGCCTCTTTTATCTTGGATTAATTGGCCATATAATTGTGGGTTTATTCCCAGGCTCTTTATTCTGTTCCATTGATCGGTATGTCTATTTTTGTGCCAGTACCATACTGGTTTCATTACTACAGTTTTATAGTATATCTTGAAGTCTGAAATTGTGATACCTCAGCTTTGTTCTTTTATTTCTTAGAATTGCTTTGGCTTTTTGGGATTCTAAGCATTCACTCTTGATTTCAAGCAAAATGTGTTATGCGTTCAACAAATATTTAATGAGCTTAATTACTATTTTCTGAACATGGAATGGGAAATGACAGTCATTAAATTTATTATTTAGGATTCTGGTTAGACCTCTTGTGTCAACAGGATAATTTGCTTTTTTAAACCATACAGCTCTTTTATATTAGGTAATTTCCTATTCATTGATCAAAGACATAACAAATCAAACTTATCAAAGACATAACAAAAAACAGTTGGTTTTTAAAGAATATTTAAGTTTCATTAATGTTTGGGGATAGTAGAGGGTAGATATTGGACTAGCCCAGCTTACTCTTTTTTCTCTCTGAACACCAATTTCTTAAGAAGATACTAGTCTCCTTTAAGCAAAAAATTAGAATATGATTCGAGAAAAATCATAGTGAAGCACTATCAGCAATATTCTAAAGAAACTATATCATATTCAGGAGATACCTTGGAAATGAGCTATCTAGCATTTTTCTCATGCCACATGTAATCTCTAATATCTTTGACAAACCCATCTAGCCAATGAGAGCACTTACCCATATTATAGCCCATTCCTTCTTTGAATAGTTATAATTTTTTTAGAGTATCCCTTAAATTAAGCCCAATACCCCTCCCTCTAGTTTCTACCCATGGCAGAGAAACTCTGAGATGGTTTCTATGATCCCATATTCACAGTCATACCCTTGTGTAATTTCTCCCTTCCAGAGTGGGTGGAACCTGTAACTTCTAACCAAAAGAATCCAGCAAATGTGATGGGATGACCCTTCTGTGGTTATGTTATTTAGAATTGTAACATCTGTTTCTCTAGTACACTCTCTTCCTTGATGACTTGAGAAGCAAGCTGCTGTATTGTGGCCTGCCCTATGGAAAGGGGTACATGGTGCCTTTACCAATAGCCCAAAAGAAACCAAGATCTTCAGCGGCAGGAGCCAAGATGACAGAACAGCATGGAAGTTTTTTGTGTGTCTCACATCCATGAAATACAGCCAGACCAACACTAAACCATACTACACACCTAGAAAACTGATCTGAGGATTAACATAGCAACTTGCACAACCTGACCACAGAATTCAGCAGGTACACCGTGTGGAGAGCTGAACTTGGGGAGAGAGAAGCCGCAGAAGGCAGGGAGCCACTTTTGTGTGTGGAGAGAGGACAGAGTTGGGAGGGTATGGGAAAAGCACCCCTCCCCAAAAACAGCTGGAGAGAAAGTGGAAAATTGGAAACAGCCACAGGGATTAAACTAAAAAGGGAGAGAGGAGAAAGGAGAGGGTTTAAAGTCCAGTAAGACTGTAAACAAGGGGAGCACAGAGTCTGCAACTCTGCAGCTCAATACCTGGTGGTGCTCTGGTGGGAAGGGCAAACCCCAAGAGCAGAGTGGGGTCCAGGAAGTTCTTGGGCCACATGAGGAGAAGCTGTTCCACTGTTGGAAGTCATTTGGTAGAGGCTGTGAGGCCACCTGGGCCCAGGAGTTCCCAGAAAACAGACACATTCACTGATATTGGAACAAGGTCGTTGGGGGTGAGGTCTTATGCCAGAAGTTTCTTGTGATTTTTCTTTTTTTTTTTTTTTTTAATTTTTTTTTCAACGTTTATTTATTTTTTTGGGGACAGAGAGAGACAGAGCATGAACGGGGGAGGGGCAGAGAGAGACGGAGACACAGAATCGGAAACAGGCTCCAGGCTCTGAGCCATCAGCCCAGAGCCCGACGCGGGGCTCGAACTCACGGACTGCGAGATCGTGACCTGGCTGAAGTCAGACGCTTAACCGACTGCGCCACCCAGGCGCCCCGTGTTGTGATTTTTCCATAATCCCTGAGGCACTGCTGCTACACTGTCTCGCAAACTTTTTCTGGGGCAGGCTGGCACCTGGCCACAGTCTCAGGGTATCGGCAGCAGCATAGTCCCATGAACTTTCCTGGGTGCAGCCGGCAACCAGCCATTGCTCAGTGAGACCCTCCACAGAAGGGCAGAGCGGGTCAAAGCCGCAGTCCCTCAGAAGTGGGGAGCTGGGGAAGACAGCCTCATCTGAGACAAAACTCAGGAGGGAGGTGCCGTGTGGGGCTTGGTCACGTACAGTGTGCAAGCGGGGAGTGGATGGAAGCCAAAGATGAAGGACAGGTGCAAGATTTCTGATTGGGGAGAACAGAGTTCTGATACTAGAGACTGGGCAGCTGGGTGACACCACTATCACTAGTCCAGTGCATGTGCATATGCACCTACAAGAGCCACAACAATCCACCCCTAGCAGTGCCATCCAGTGGAGAATGGAGACTTTACACTAAGCCCCGCCCAACTGGGCCAGCCTCGCTCTACAAGAACACAAGTCTCACCACCTGCTTAGTTCATGGACTATAAAGCACTTCATAGTTTGGCTTCTAGGGGAAAACAAAGTAATTTTAGTCGTATTTCAGTCTGTTAGCCAGTCCAACTATTCAATTTTCTTTCTTTCTTTTTTTCTTTTTCGTTTTTCTTTTTCTTGAATACAGAAAGACAAAAAACTCATTTTTATTTTCAATTTTATTAATATTTTTCTTTAATTTTTTCTACTATATTTTTTACTTTTGTGTAATTTTTTTCAAATTCTATTTTACTTCCATCATTTCATTTTAGTCTCCTTCAGTGTATTAATTGTTTCAAATTTTCAAACGATTTCATTTTTTTTTCTTTTTTCCCCCTTTTTTCTCTAATCAAGCCACTTTCAACACCCGGACCAAAACACACCTAGGATCTAGAATTATTTATTCGATTTTGTGTGTGTGTGTGTGTGTTTGTTTTTAAATTTTTAATTTTAATATTTTTTTAATTTCAATTTTTCTACCTCAAATTCCTTTTCTCCCTTCAAAATGAGGAAATGGAGGAATTAACAACAGAAGAAAGAGTAGGAAGAAACAACAGCCAGGGACTTAACCAACACAGATACAAGCAAGATGTCTGAACCAGAATTTAGAATCACAATAATAAGAATACTAGCTGGAGTCTAAAATAGATTAGAATCCTTTTCTGCAGAGATAAAAGAAGTAAAAGCTAGTCAGGATGAAATTAAAAATGCCATAACTGAGCTGCTATCTCAAATGGATGACGCAGCAGCAAGGATGGATGAGGCAGAACAGAGAATCAGCAATATAGAGGACAAACATATGGAGAAAATTGAAGCAGAAGAAAAGAGGGAGATTAAGGCAAAAGAGCATGATTTGAGAATTAGGGAAATCAGTGACTCATTAAAAAGGAACAATATCAGAATCATAGGGGTTGCAGAAGAGGAAGAGAGAGAAACGGGGGCAGAAGGGTTATGTGAGCAAATCATAGCGGAAAACTCTCCTAAACTGGAGAAAGACACAGACATCAAAATCCAGGAAGCCCAGAGGACCCCCATTAGATTCAACAAAAACCAACCATCAACAAAGTGTATCATAGTCAAATCCACAAAATACTCAGGCAAGGAGAGAATCATGAAAGCAGCAAGGGAAAAAAAGTCCTACTTATTACCTACAAGGGAAGACAGATCAGGTTTGCAGCAGACCTATCCACAGAAACTTAGCAGGCCAGAAAGGAGTGGCAGGATATATTCAATATGCTGAATCAGAAAAATATACAGCCAAGAATTCTTTGTCCATCAAGGTTGTCATTCAAAATAGGGGGAAAGATAAAATGTTTCCCAGACAAAGAAAAATTAAAGGAGTTTGTGACCACTAAACTAGCACTGCAAGAAATTGTAAGAGAGACTCTCTGAGGGGAGAAAAGATGAAAAAATAAATAAACAAATAAATAAAGACCAAAAGCAACAAATATTATAAAGGACCAGAGAACACCACCAGAAACTCCAACTCTATAAGCAACATAATGGCAATAAATTCATATCTTTCAGTACTCACTGTAAACATCAGTGGAATGCTCCAATCAAAAGACATAGGGTAACAAAATGGATAAGAAAACAAGATCCATCTACATGCTGTTTACAATAGACCCACTTTAGACCTATAGACACCTTCAGATTGAAAGTAAGGGGATGGAGAACCATCTATCATGCTAATGGTCAACAAAAGAAAGCTGGAGTAGCCATACTTATATCAGACACTCTAGACTTTAAAATAAAGACTGTATCAAGAGATGAAGAAGAACATTATGTCATAATTAAGGGGTCTATCCAGAAGAAGACCTAACAATTGTAAACATTTATGAGCCAAATGTGAGAGCACCCAAATATATAAATCAGTTAATCACAAACATAAAGAAATTCATCGATAGTAATACCATGACAGTAGAAGACTTCAACACCCCACTCACAGCAATGGACAGATCACCTAATCAAAAAAATCAACAATGAAACAATGGCTTTGAATGACACGCTGGACCAGATGGACTTAACAGATATATTCAGAACATTTCATCCTAAAGCAGCGGAATATACATTCTTCTCCAGTGCACATGGAACGTTCTCCAGAATAGACCACATACTGGGACACAAATCAGCCTTCAGCAAATACAAAAAGATTGAGATCATACAGGGCATATTTTCAGACCACAATGCTATGAAACTTGAAATCAACCACAAGAAAAAATTTGGAAAGGTAACAAATACTTGGAGACTAAAGAACATCCTACTAAAGAATGAATGGGCCAACCAAGAAGTTAAAGAGGAAATTAAAAAGTATATGGAAGCCAATGAAAATAACACCACAACCCAAAACCTCTGGGACGCAGCAAAGGTAGTCATAAAAGGAATGTATATAGCAATCCAGGCCTTCCTAAAGAAGGAATAAAGATCTCAGATACACAACCTAACCTTACACCTTAAGGAGATGGAAAAAAAACAAATAAAACCCCAAACCAGCAAAATACAGGAAATAATAAAGATTACAGCAGAAATTAATGCTATCAAAACCAAAAACAAAAAACCAGAACAGATCAATGAAACCAGAAGCTGGTTCTTTGAAAGAATTAACAAAATTGATAAACCGCTAGCCAGTTTGATCAAAAAGAAAAAGGAAAGGACACAAATAAATAAATCAAGAATGAAAGGAGAGATCACAACCAACACAACAGAAATAAAAACAATAATAAGAGAATATTATGAGTAATTATATGCCAATAAAATGGGCAATCTGAAAGAAATGGACAAATTCCTAGACACATATACACTACCAAAACTGAAACAGGAAGAAATAGAAACTTTGAACAGACCCATAACCAGGAAAGAAATTGAGTTAGTAATCAAATATCTCCCAAAAAACAAGACTCCAGGGCCAGATGGCTTTCCAGGGGAATTCTACCAAACATTTAAGGAACAGTTAATACCTATTCTCTTGAATCTGTTCCAAAAAATAGAAATGGAAGGAAAACTTCCAAACTCATTCTACAAGGCCAAAATTACCTTGATTCCAAAACCAGACAAAGACCCCACTAAAAAGGAGAACTATAGACCAGTTTCCCTGATGAACATGGATGCAAAAATCCTCAACAATATACTAGTCAACCAGATCCAACAATACATTAAAAAAAATATTCACCACGACCAAGTGGGATTTATATCTTGGATGCAGGGCTGGTTCAATATCTGCAAAACAATCGGTGTGATTCATCACATCAGTAAAAATAGAAAGGACAAGAACCATATGTCAAAATACAGCATCCTTTCTTGATAAAAACCCTCAGGAAAGTAGGGATAGAAGGATCATAACTCGAGATCATAAAAGCTATTTATGAATGACCCAACGCTAATATCATCCTCAATGGGGAAAAACTGAGAGCTTTCCCCCTAAGGTCAGGAGCAAGACAGGGATGTCCACTCTTGCCACTGTTATTCAACATAGTATTGGAAGTCTTAGCCTCTGCAATCTGACAACACAAAGAAATAAAAGGCATCCGAATAGGTCAGGAGGAGGTCAAACTTTCACTCTTTGCAGATGACATGATACTCTATGTGGAAAACCCAAAAGATTCAACGAAAAAACTGATAGAACTGATTCATGAATTCAGCAAAGTTGCAGGATATAAAATCAATGCACAGAAATCGGTTGCATTCCTATTCACCAACAATTAAGCAACAGAAAGAGAAATCAAAGAATTGATCCCAATTACAATTGCACCAAAAACCGTAAAATACCTAGGAATAAATCTAACCAAAGAGGTGAAAAATCTATACATTGAGAACTATAGAAAGCTTATGAAGGAAATTGGAGAAGACAGAAAAATATTGGAAAAAGATTCCATGCTTCTAGATAGGAAGAACAAATATTGTTAAAATGTCAATACTACCCAAAGCAAGCTACATATTCAATGCCATCCATTATCAAAATAACACCAGCATTCTTCACAGAGCTAGGACAAATAATCCTAAAATTTGTATGGAGCCAGAAAAGACCCTGAATAGCCAAAGCAATCTTGAAAAAGAAAACCAAAGCAGGAGGCATCACAATCCCGGACTTTAAGCTATACTACAAAGCTGTAATCATCAAGACAGTATGGTACTGGCACAAGAGCAGACACTCAGATCAATGGAACAGAATAGAGAACCCAGAAATGGATCCACAAATATATGGCCAGCTAATCTTTGACAAAGCAAGAAAGAATATCCAATGGAATAAAGACAGTCTTTTCAGCATGTGGTGCTGGGAAAACTGGACAGCGACATGCAGAAGAATGAACCTGGAGTACTTTCTTACACCATACACAAAAATAAACTCAAAATGGTTGAAAGACCTCAAAGTAAGACAGGAAGCCATCAAAATCCTCGAGGAGAAAGCAGGCAAAAACCTCTTTGATCTTGGCCGCAGCAACTTCTTACTCAACACGTCTCTGGAGACAAGGGAAACAAAAGCAAAAATGAACTATTGGGACCTAAAAAGCTTCTAGACAGCAAAGGAAACAATCAGAAAAGCTAACAGGCATCTGACAGAATGGGAGAAGATATTTGTAAATGACATATCAGATAAAGGGTTAGTATCCAAACATCTATAAAGAACTTATCCAAGTCAACACCCAAAAAACAAATAATCCAGTGAAGAAATGGGCAAAAGGCATGAATAGACATTTCTCCACAGAAGACATCCAGATGGCCAACTGACACATGAAAAAATTCTCAACATCACTCATCATCAGGGAAATACAAATCAAAACCACAATGAGATACCACCTCACACCTGTCAGAATGGCTAATATTAGCAACTCCAGCAACAACAGATGTTGGCGAAGATGTGGAGAAAGAGTATCTCTTTTGCATTGCTGGGGGGAATGCAAGCTGGTGCAGCCACTATGGAAAACAGTATGGAGTTTCCTCAAAAAATTGACAATAGGACTACCCTATGACCCAGCAATTGCACTACTAGGTATTTATCCAAGGGATACAGGTGTGCTGTTTAGAATGGACATATGCACCCCAATGTTCATACGAGCACTATCAACAATAGCCAAAGTATGGAAGGAGCCCAAATGTCCATCGATGGATGAATGGATAAAGAAGATGTGGTATATATGCCACATCTTCTTTATACACACACACACACACACACACACACACACACACAATGAAGTGTTACTCAGCAATCGAAATTAATGAAATCTTGCCATTTGCAACTATGTGGATGGAACTGGAGGGTATTATGCTAAGCGAAATTAGTCAGTCAGAGAAAGACAAAAATCATATGACTTCACTCATCTGAGGACTTTAAGAGACAAAACAGATGAACATAAAAGAAGGGAAACAAAAATAATATAAAAACAGGGAGGGGGACAAAACAGAAGAGACTCAGATGTGAAGAACAAACTGAAGGTTGCTGGAGGGGTTGTGGGAGGGGGGATGGGCTAAATGGGTAAGAGGCATTAAGGAATCTACTCCTAAAATTGTTGTTGCACTATATGCTAACTAATTTGGATGTAAATTAAATAAAACAAACAAACAAATACATGATTCTCATGGTTGAACAATAATGGGGAAAAATCAGCACTGATGAATGGATAAACAAGGTGTGGTATATACGTACAATGGAATATTACTCATCAATCAAAAAGAATAAAATCTAGCCATTTGTACCATCATGGGGAAAAAACAAAAAAAAAAGTTAACGAAGATCTTCAGTTCAAAGGCTGCAGGGAACTGAATTTTCCCCACAGACACATAAGCATGGTGGCAGATCCTTCCCTTTTGAACTTGGAATGAGATGCCAGTCCTGGCTAGCCCTTCACTGCAGGTTGTAAGAGACCTTGAAGCAGAGGGCCCTATTAAGCTGTGCTCTTATTCCGGACTCACAGAATCTATGAGATAATAAATGTGTGGGTTTTTTAGCCACTAAATTTGTAGTGATACTGTTATGCAGCAATAGATAACTACTAAACTACACATCGTGGTTTGAATGATAATTCTCCTTAAGAAGCTTTATGAAAAGTAATAAAAGTATATTAGTATTATTATTTTACTACAATCACTACAGAGATCGCCCTTTATTGATTACCTACTACGTGTCAGACACGTTCACTTCACTAGGTTCTTTAGAGAAATTATCTCATTCATCTTCATAACAACTTTACAAGAAAGGCAATATTATTTTTAGTTTAAGACTCTGATGCTCAGGAGACATAAGCAATTTGCCAAAGATCACACAAGTAGTGTGTAAGGGAACTGCGATCAAAGCCAAGGTGCACTAATTTTTTCACAATGGCACCCTGCTTCCTATTATATTTGGTAAGACAACAATAACAACAACGAATTATTTAATGTTTGTTAACAGTTTCTCTATGGTGGACATGGTTCTAGAACCCAGAAGCGCCATGTCACAGCCACAGGACAATACAATATATTCAGATTTGGATGGTTTATTTTTTACCTTTCCCATCCCCTCACCACGTCTTATCAACTGTAGACTAAGCATTCCCAAGACTTCACCCAGTTGTACCATTTTACATACAAGATGTTTTGAGTTATTTTTACTCTTTTCTTTTTCCCTCTTCTTAGTGTTTTCAAGCTTTTATTTTTTATATCCCATTTATAATGTGGCATCATAATGAACACGTTAAATGGAAATACTATCTGCCAAATTAATAGAAATAAAAAGATTTGACCAAACACAATGAAAGTCATTTCCCTTTTAAAAATTGATGTATCAAGTTGACAATATAAATGAGTAGAGGAAGTGAATATGAAAAATACAATTGATAAGCTTCATAGCATTAATGTATATCTAGATTTTTTAAGTATAAAAAGGGGCATAACACATATTTTTAAACACATGAACCATTGGCTAAAAAATGCTGTTGTATTAGATCAAAGTAAAAATCTCAATATAGTCTCCAAAACAGAAAATATATAGCCTAGATTATTGAATTAAGAGGTAATACAATTGAACAATTAACAAATAAAGAGTAGCCAAATATAATACCTTGAAAGATTATAATAAACACACACATCTAAATAACTCTTGGGTGGTTCAGTCGGTTAAGCGTCTGACTTTGGCTCAGGTCATGATCTCATAGTTTGTGAGTTCAAGCTCCGTGTCGGGCTCTGTGCTGACAGCTCAGAGCCTGGAGCCTGCTTCCAATTCTCTGTCTCCCTCTCTCTCTCTGCCCTTCTCCCGCTCATGCTCTCACTCTCTCTCAAGAATAAATAAATATTAAAAAAAATTTTAAATGAGTCTTGAAAAGAGAAGATTAAATATATATATATGTATATATACACACACACAAATATGCTATATGTGTATATATATATTTCAACAAAGTAGGAGAACAGCAAAGAAAAACCAAGTAAGGGAGTGAGGATGCAATAATAAATGTAAAAGCATAAATTAATTACACTAAATAAAATGGGACACTCCAAAAGAATATGAGAGAGATGCCAGCTACATGTTGACAGGAATGACTATCTCCATCTAGCTACCGAATGCTCTGGTGCCATTTGTCAGTTTTGTGAGATATCAGGATATTGCTATTCTTTATCTTGTACACAGAAGCAAGCACAGTGACCACTCCACTACTATTTCTTGGCGCATTTTAGTATCAGTATATGAGGAAGGCTCAGAAAACAAGTGTTCTTTGTGTTAATGACTTTTAAACCCCAGGGATTTCTGTTGTTAAAGACCTTTCTTCATTATCAGCCATGAAAATTAGCATTCAGAAAGAATTTTGAAAGACAATTATTCTGAACTTTGGTAATTATAAATTGGAAAATGAATTTTTAAAAATCATTGTTCTAAAGATGTTTCTACAAAATACACTGGTGATATTAGACACTTTGATGGTTCTGTTTCCTTTTTCAAAATGTCTTCCTTTGAGCCTTTTTCTTCCTAAAGAGACATTTTACTTTAACATGAAAGTCATATTCTGTCTCCTCTAGAATATTTGCAGATGATTGTCTTCATTTATCAGGAAGCACATATTTAAATAGTTTGCAGTATTTCAGTTTTCCTTGTGAAGCAGGAATATTCATCATACTACTTAAGGTTTATATTACCCTATAGCCAAGTGATTTATCATATCCCTACATCAGCAACTTCTTTGATTATTAACATTCTCTTGCAGGGGTGCACTTAGGAGCATACCAAGCTGCTGTCTAAGGGATTTTCTTTATTATTTGACCTGAAATGCAGGAAAAAGATAGATTAAGACATATGATTTGGTAACAGTGATAGAAGATGCAGAATCAGATTAATTAAGTTAGTATCTGGAAATAGCTTACCAGAATTTAACACAATGCATATGTCATGCCAACAACCCTCAGGAAGCGCTAGCTAGTGAATCATTTTCTCTCTTTTAGAAATGATTTTTATTTCCCAAATTTGGGCTGTTCTAACATGGCAATTTTGTGAGGCTCCAGAACCACTTTTGAATAGTAACTATAATTAAGGGGATGTGTAATTGACTCAAGTTACTAATGACCACTTTCTTCCATGTTCTTCAACCATATTTCCATGAATATTTATTAGGCACTCTGTTTTGTCTAGCATTGCTGGTTTCTTTCAGAGATGTCAGAGAAGTTTATACAGTGCTTCTGGGCTTCAAGGAGTTTGCAGTCTAACTGGAGAGGGAATATTTGCCCTTGTAATAGAAAAGATAACCAGGGGAGCCTGGGTGGCTCTGGGGTGTCTGGGTGGCTCTGTCGGTTAAGCTCAGGTCATGACCTCCTGGTTCGTGAATTCGAGCCCAGCCGTCAGGCTATGTGCTGACAGCTCACAGGACCCTGCTTCTGTGTCTCACTCTCTCTGCCCTTCCCCCACTCGAACTCTCTCTGTCTCTGTCTCCCTCTCAAAAATAAATAAACGTTAAAAATTTTTTTAAGATAACCATATAAGAAATAAAGTAATTGAATATCAAAATGTAACATATTAGGAAACCAAGGAAAGAATTATCAGAGAATGCAAAATTTCCTCGCTCACAGGGGCCCTGGCAAGTAACCTAAACAGTGCTGGAGAAACAGAAGTGAGGGAAGTGGCAGGAGGGGTAGGGATAGGATGTATGGACATTTATTACAAAGGACTCTGTGTGTAAGGCTCGCTTTTGGCCAATGGAGCTTTACCTCCGTTTCACTTCCCTTTGCAGCCATGGTGTCCCTATAACTAGGTGGTTGTACAAATGATTGTATTATTTCCATATTAACAAAAATATCCTATCATTTAAGAGCAGTGGTCATCAATTTTTGCTGCATGCTAGAATCACCTGGGAAGTTTTTCAGAATTCCAATGGCTGGGAGCTAGCCCTTATCAATCAGATCAGAAACTTTGGGGGTGAGGCCAGCTCTGAGTATGGAAAGCTTTCGAGATGATTCCTATATGTGACCCGAGTGGAAGAACAGGTGATTTACAGCAGTGGTACTCAAACTCTGCTGTGCATTATAATCACCTAGAAAGCTTTTAAAACCTCGAATGCTCAGGTCATACCCTGTATTTATTGCTGCGTGACAACCCATTTTGTGACTTAGCGTCTTAAAATGGAAACCATATTTATTTGCTATTTGTGCTGGGCTCATGCAGCTGGCTCTTCTGCTCCTCTCATCTGGAGTCACTCATGTAGTCATCTGGCAGAACGACTGAATGTGGCCTCATTAACATGCCTGGTGGTTGGCAAATCATCAGACAGGCATACCTCATTTCCACTACCTGTGGCCTCTCTCATAGCCTAGCTTGGATTTGTTCACAGTAGGATCTCAGGTTTCTGAAAGTAGCCAAAGAGAGCAAGAAACAATAAGAAATAATGTGCAAGTCTTTCCAAGTCACTGCTTACATCATGTTTCCTAATAACCAATCGGACAAAACAAGTCACATGATAAAGTCTGGATTTTAAGAGTAGAAAAGTAAACTCCACCTCTTCATGTGTGGAGTGGCAAATGCTCCTGCGCTGGGGGAATAGGAGAATATGGCAGCGTCCTTGAGAACATTACCTCCCATTCCAAATGATTAGAATTTCTGGGTGTGGAATATGGATAGAGGTAAGAACCACTTTTGTCAACTCCAATTTGCAATTAAGTTGAGGATCAGTGATTTTGACTAGTACTTTTCAAACTCAAAGAGGTAAAAAAAAAAAATAGTTACAAACAGAGAGGGAGGGAGGCAAACCATAAGAGCCTCTTAAATACAGAGAACAAACTGAGGGTTGATGTAGGGTGGGGGAGAGGGGAAGATGGGTGATGGGCATTCAGAAGGGCACTTGTTGGCATGGGCACTGGGTGTTGTTTGGAAGCCAAGTTGACGATAATTTATATTAAAAGAATAAATAAGTAAAAAATGAAACAAGAAAGAAGAAAAAACAACAACGACGACGACAACAAAAACGAACTTCAGGGTGCATCAGAATCACTTGGAATACTTGTTAAACTACAGATTCATGAACCACATCCTCAGAGATACCGATTCAGCACTTTTGTAGTGGGGGTCAACACTGCAATTTTAATAAGGTCCCTCTCAATGCAGATTCCACAGGTCTTGTGTCTGCACTTGGAGTAGTGTTAACTTAAATAATGGCGAAATTAACTCTGTGTATGTGTGTGTGTGTGTGTGTGTATGTGTATGTATACATATACATATGTATATATATATATATATATACATACGTGTGTGTATATACACAATAGATGTGTGTGTGTATATATGTATATGTGTGTGTGTGTGTGTGTGTGTATATATATATATATATATATATATATATATATATATATATATATTGGTTTTTACTCTTTTGGTTGCATCCATGTTCCCAGTTTGTCAGTTCTACTAAAAGTTGGAACATGTGAACTTCCTACACCATACATTGAGACTAACCTTGCCCAGTAGTAAAGGGAAGAATAAGAAATCCAAGTCAGTAGCTCAAAGTTTAGCATCTTGTAATCCTTGATACCACTCCTACTATAATGTCTTGTCTTGTTGCTTGTAACTCACTGCCCAAGCCTCTTCCCCTTTATCTCACCATTTTGGACGCTGCATTGAGGATTTCTTATTTTTGATACACCTAATCCTTACCTCTGTCCCCAACCTGGGAAGTGGGATCATGCCTTGTTTCCTAGGTTCATTCAAAGAACTAAGCCTTCTCAGTTACTCTTGGAATTCTTCCTGCTTCCTGCTCCTAAATTCACACACGCAACCTACAAAATTCCTATTGTATTTGTCTTTTGGGTTTCTTTCATGCTTGTTGATGGTCTCTCTCTATGCTGGTGATTTTCCATCGGCTATCCCTAGACTCACACTCATTTTCTGCTCTGTGCCTGTCTGAGGAGGATGATTGCGTGTGCACTGCATCACCTGGGCTCTCTTGCTGGTTGGCTTCCTGTACACCCGCGTTCTCAGAGTAGGATCCCTACCCCAGCAGCATTACCATTACCTGGGAACTTCATGGTTAGTCCTGCAAATTTCAGGGCCCCACTCAAAAGCTAGTAAATCAGGAACTCTGGAGGTGGGGCCCAGCCGTCTGTATTTCAACAAGCCTTTCAGATGATTCTGATGTTAAAGTTAGAGAACCCCTGCCATAGGGTTTTGGCCAGTGGCCAGTACTGGCAGGAAATCTACAAACACACAGGGAGAGGAGTAAGCTTTTTTCTTCTATACTTGTTTCTTTCCCTGGGCCGAAATTTGGCAAAGGCTGCCTGCCTCCATAATTACAGAGCTCATCTCGTCTGGCATTGCTGCCTGTTTGTAGCTCACTCTGTTCTCCAACACTGTCATTTCCTCCTCTTCCCTCTTCAAACTTGAGTGTGCTAATGGCTTTTGCTGCTGCTAGGCTTTAGGTCTGAATGTTCAGTGTCGTTTCTAGTAAACTCATCTGTGCATTGGTACATTGTTTCTTCCTTAAATCACCTGACTGGCTTCTGTTTCCTACTGTGACCCCCGGAGAATGTTGTCTGTAGATTTCTCCTTCCTAGCTTTCTGTACCCTAACCCATCCCACCAGAGCCTGGACCAGACCTTGACAGGTAATAGAGTTGGAATAGATACCATTTACTTGAAGGTTTGGTTTCAAACAGAGGTAATGTTAAGATCAGAAAGGCCTTGCAGGTTGTGATATCAGGAAGACAGAGCCCTCCCTAGAGTTCCTGAAATGACCTGCACAGGCAACTTCTCACCTAGTACATACACACACGATTATATACATATATTTGTATATGCACGATGTGTGTGCAGTGTGTAGTTGTGCATGCCAAAAGAAAAAATGAGCTCTTCTGGCAAAATGAGAAGTGAAACCCTGAAAATCTCCTGGCAGCTGCTTCTGATGTCAGAATACATTTGTCAGAGAAACAATAGAATCTGGTTTGGAGAGCAATTCTGTTTGGGGGATGTGGGGGCAGAACAAGGGAGATTTAGCAAGAATGTGAACTAGATCATAAACCCAACTGAATGTTAATGCAGATGGTCTGCTTCCCAGTTCAGTGGTCTTGCCTAGTCAGCATTGTTCTGTTTGTGTCTTAGTCCATCCAGGCTGCTATAACAAAATACCACAGACTGGGGAGCTTATAAACAAGTGAAATTTATTTCTTACAGTTCCAGACGCTGGAAGTCTGAGATCAGGGTGCCGGCATGTCAGGTGAAGGCCTCCTTCTGGGTCACAAACTTGCTCTTGTATCCTCATGTGGTAGAAGGGGCAAGGGAGTTCTCTGGCCTCTCTTTTATAAGGGCACTAATTCCATTCGTGAGGGCGCCAACCTTATGACCTCATTATTTCCCAAAGGTTCCACTTCTTAATGCCATCACCTTGGGCATTAGGTTTTCAACATACGAATTTTAAGGAGACACAAGTATTCAGTGTCTGTTTTGTTTTTAATCTCTTCTGTATGAAAGCCTTCAGAGCCGGTTAAATGAAATAATAAACATGCACACAGAAGATTATTTCTCCCAAGGCAGGGTCCTCAGTGAGTGGGAAAATGAACTTGGCACCACATGCAGAGAATAGTCTTAAACATAATCATATTAACTATGCAGTCTGACTCTAGCTTAGGATCAAAATGAGAAAGTGCTGTAGTTACACAAACCAGGTCTTGTAAAGTATCTATAATAAAAGCAGACGTGACTTTTTTTCCCCCTAAAAGCACCAGCAATACTTGTCACGATAGAAACCCGTCTCCTAAGAATATGGTATGAATTGGCATGAACCTCATTTCACAGATGAGGAAACTAAAAGCAGGCAAGGGAAGTCCTAGTAGCAAATACTTAGCAGGAAATGAACAGAAAAAAAATTACTATCTCACCGTATCAAGGAATTATTATCTCTTATAGGTTTGTCTACATTTTTTCCTAACCAATCTGTATGTTTACGTTTTTGTTTTAATTTACCAGGGTCTTTATTTGAGTTTTACTCTGCAAATGTTTCTTATAACAATGCTGTTTTTAAAAAACATATTTTTTATTGTGGTAAAAACACATGATATGAAATGTACCATCTTAACCATTTTAACTGTTTAGTTCAGTAATGCTAAGTATATCATCATTGTTGTGCAATCAATCTCCAGAACTATTTTATCTTACAAAAGTGGAACTCTATATCCAGTAAATACCTCTCCTCCTGTTTTTTTGTTTGTTTGTTTTTTTTTAATTTTTTTTTTCAACGTTTATTTATTTTTGGGACAGAGAGAGACAGAGCATGAACGGGGGAGGGGCAGAGAGAGAGGGAGACACAGAATCGGAAACAGGCTCCAGGCTCTGAGCCATCAGCCCAGAGCCCGACGCGGGGCTCGAACTCACGGACCGCGAGATCGTGACCTGGCTGAAGTCGGACGCTTAACCGACTGCGCCACCCAGGCGCCCCTAATGTTGATTTTTAAATAAATATTTCTCTGTACTAAAATACATTTACTTTATAAATATTTTTTAAACTTGATCTCTGTGAGACACCATGTCTGCAATTGTAAGCAAAATAGATGCATTCCTGGTCATCATGGGGCAAAATCTGTGATGCAGTGATGATAAGAACATAAAAAATGGTAGTTACATTGACTGACATAACAGTATAAATAATAATGAAAACAATACCATTGAATCCCAGGATTTGTTTTCTCAAGAGATGCTATGAAATTGTGCCTCTTAAATCCTCAAACTTATAATTGAATATGTCAAGGAGAGATTTTGCCCATCTATTTTGATAGTTCTCACCTGCTCTAGAGACCTGCCCACCCCCCACATGACTCCCCAGTCTGCGCAATGACTACCTGCCTTGGCAGTTCCACTTGCAAAGCTATTCACTTTAGCTTCTAACGAGGGCCAGCCGGAATGGGATTGCAGGCAGACATAATCTTTGCACCCGTATCTAATGGCGCTCAAGAATGACAACACAATCTTGAAACGACTTACCCGCTTTCTACCAAAGGCCTCTAGAGTTTCCCATATCACCATGGATAATTATTACCTTGCTTCTCCAGACTACACCTCATCTACCTATTAAACACACACACACACACACACACACACACACACACACACACCAAGGACAACAAAACCCAGCCTGGAGATGTGTAACAGCGTAAGATACTGGAGTGAGACAGGCTGCCGTGTAGGTCTTGCACTTACTGTGTGACAATGGGCAAGTTGTTTAACCTCAGTTTCCTAAACTAGACTTCCCCTACTTCATAGATGTAAAGATCTTCGAATAATTCCTGGACCATTACCTAAGTCCTGTAAGCATTATATACGTATTCGCTAGTGGAAGCTCCGTGGTTTGGTGAACTAGATAGTAATTTGTAACTGGTGCCCAACTATATATAATTCACCATATTCCCCAATTCCACTGCATGCCTACCTACACTCTGTTTAAATGCCTAAGTTTACAAAACTTTTCATTCCACCTAGATGACATAGCTCTGAGTAGAAAGAAAACACTTTTAGCCAGTAAAATACCCTTGGGACCAAAGAGTTCTAGGCAGAAAAGTCCAGATGCCCTCTTAAAGCCAGATCACTGTCACAGAATGGGCTTTGGAAGGATGACCTAGTTTCTAAGGTCACAATGTTTTCATATCTATTCTTCTGGTTATCCCTGGTACCTAGAAAGAAAGCTCTTGTGCTTTGCCACTCTTACCACTTTCCATAGCTTTGTTCACTGCATGACTGCTGTTACCAGACAATTTCTCCTGGACGGAGGCATATCGTTCATGATTCTCATCTACTATGGATGGTCTCCAACATTTCTTCCAGTTAAAGTTCTTATAATTTTAGTAATTCTTTGTTTAGCAAAAGGCTGTCACAACACCTGTGACTTCCATATCTACATGTTAATAGCATTTCTGTCTTTGAATCTGAATGTAAAAGTCATATCCTCTAGAAAGCTTATGCTAAGTCTTCCCCCAACGTGTTTAAATTTGGTTGTTATGCTTTTCTATACCTAGTATTTGATGCCTCTTCATGGTTACATTGAACATATTTGCATTATTTGTTCTACTCTGTCTTCTCCATTAGACTTTATGCTTCACAGAGATGATCAAGTTTGCTGGTCTTATTTTATTTTATTTTATTTTTTGCTGAGGACAACTCTAACTTTGGTCATAGTTGCCAGAATCTAAAACATACCTTAATTTTTATAAAATGTTAGTGTTTTCAAGATTCTTCCATTTATTTTCTTTTGATTTTTATTTCTACTTAATGTTCATAATCCTTATCTCTAGATCAATTATGTAAGACAATCCAGATTGTGGTTTATTTTTGAAGAAATATGAACTGAATTGAGGGAACTCTTACACAAAATTCCCCATAGAAGCTCCAGTGGTTTTGCTATTACACTATAATCCCCGTTAAACATCTGACTCTCCATTATGGGAAATTTGCTTTGGCAGAATTCAAACAGAATGAACATAAATCTGAATGAAATATGTTCATGGGACTCATTAGTCCAGCTCCCTTGCCTCACTTAAATATATAGTACCTGTTAATTCCTACTAGGTTCTTTCACAGTTTTAAAGGTATCTGTGGACTCTTATCTTAAACATTATGTGCCACCTTCAAAATTCTTCAAGGCTTATGCCCTAGATTTAAACAGAATGTTCTTACAAGGCAATAATTTCTACAAAGACGTGATTAAAAAAAAAAAAAACATTTTACCCCCCTCTATTAACAACTTTCCAGAAAATCAGAAATAAGGAGATTATTATTATTGTTATTCCTGGTGAGTTAACTGCAACATTATATTTCATGAAATGATTCCTTTCTTATTAAAAATAAAAACATCAACACTAGCAACAGCAATTAGCATTTACTAAGCCCTGACTAAATGTCTAGGATTTATTTGAGTTTTATATTTTTTATGTATGAATCTCACAATAATTCTATTAAGCATATATTAGTGTTACTATTCATACATGAAGAAGTAGGCTGCACACAAGTAGAATGCACTCAATATGAGTTGGTAAATGAAAGGAGATTTCAAAACCAGTTCCTTCTGGGTCCAGGGTTCATGTACTTTCAGTAAGAGCTGCCTCAAATGTGTAATCATTATTTAAAGCTAGAAAACAAACAAACTTTGTCTGAGTACTTTGTAAAACTTTACAAATCAGAAAAGCATAGTGATGTAATGTTAACCGAGAAAGGACAGACTCCATCTGAGCACAGAATTGGGACGAAACATCCAGATGTAGCTTCTATGGTATCTTTTTACAGAATGGAAGAAGACAAAGACAGGGGTTTTATATAGTCTTTATGTAGTGCCCAATATAGTCTTATAACATGACATTTCATTCTATTCCTATTCTAAACTTAGAAGGATCAGAACATAGACAAATATAGCTGTTATGAGAAGAGAACAGATTCTCCCCTCATAAAAACTGATGTGTTAAGATGAATAATAGGTGAAAAAAAAGCAGACTTCTTACTTATAATGAGATCAGATAACAACCAAGAATAAGTTAAGTATTTTGCTAAATGAAAAAGAAAAAAAAGGAAAGAAGTTAAGAAATGATGGATAACAAAATGTTTAGTTATATACTTAAAGTTAAAATTCTTAATAGAATATTATTGAGTTTATTGAGTAGTAATGGTTAGGAATCCATTCAGCTGCAGGTAGCAGAAAAACCAACCACAAATAGCTGGAAGCAGTTCTTCTAAAACATGGCTGATTTTAGAATTCCCCAGATAGCATTTAAATTGAGTGAATATTGGCATCCACTTCTTTTTGTTTCTGGTGAAACTGGTCTCTTCCTGTATAAGTATTTTTTTTTTTTTTTGATTCTCTTAGTCATTCTATTGTCAGTCTATGTATTAGTTATCTATTGGTGCATAATGAATTGTCCCAAAACTTAGCAACTTCAAACAATAAATATTACTATCTTACATGTTTAGGCCATGAATCTTGGTACAGTCGAGCTGGGTACCTGCGGCTTAGGCTCTGTCCCAAGACTAATCAAGGTATCAGTTGGGACTACAGTTGTGTCCAGCTTCAGCTGAGGGAGGATCTGCTTCTTAGCCCTCTCACACTGATGAGTCTTTTGGGGTGATAGTGGGGTCTGGAGCCAACAGCCAAGAAAGAATTCTTGAAGATGACTTTTGTTCCAAAAGGTGATTTTATTGGGGCGCCTGGGTGACTCAGTCGGTTAAGCATCCGACTTTGGCTCAGGTCATGATCTCGCAGTTTGTGAGTTCCGGCCCCATGTCAGGCTCTGTGCTGACAGCTCGGAGCCTGGAGCCTGCTTCAGATTCTGTGTCTCCCTCTGTCTCTGACCCTCCACCCGTTCATGCTCTTTCTCTCCCTGTCTCAAAAATAAATAAATGTTAAAAAAAATTTTTTTTAAAAAGTTAAAAAAAAAACACAAAAGGTGATTTTATTAAAGCACAGGGACAGGAACTGTGGGCTGAAAGAGCTGCCTTGGGACCATGAGGAGAGACTGGTTATATACTATGGGGTTGGGGGAAGTAAAGTCCCGATGAAGTTTCCAAAGAGATTTTCATATGCTAACGAAGACTCCCAGGATCCCATAGGCCTAGCTATTGTCAAGCTAAGGTTGTTTTTCCCTCTAGCAAAGCATTAATGTTAAGACAGTGGGAGGTCATGGAGAAACATTTTACTCTGCCAGCCTCAAGTATTTGTCAACAGGCTGCAGGTTATAAGGAAATTTAATTTTACCTGCCATTTCCTTTTTGCCTTTGTTCCCAGACACTATGGAGAGAAGGGTTGGGGCTCCAGGAAACTGAGTCTACAGGTTCCTGGAGATTGGACTATTGATGATTGCCTTTTTCTTGTACTTTACTAAGATATATGTAAACTGATGGAGACTCAAGTCCTGCAGGACTGTGATCACCATCAGTTAACCATTTGTTTTTCCCCTTTCCTTTGTTCTTGGGTAGCCAGGAGTGCCCAGGGAATGTTGCACATATCCCACCTGGGGGTGGTGGGTGTCTGCCACCTTGTCAGCTTGCCTTATGCTCCCTCATTAACATGGTTGTTGGGTAGCCTCAATCCCTGAGTCCCTGTGGGTTTTTGCAGAGACACCAATGTTTTTGCCATGTGAGCCTCTCCAAAGAACAGCTCCCAGTATGACACCTTAAAATAGGTGATCCAGAGAGCAAGAAAGAGTACCCCATATGAAAGCCATGGTCATGTGTAACCTAATCTTGGAAGTGACATCCCTTCACTTTTAACATACTCTGTTCTTGAGAAGCAAGCCACTAGGTCTAAGTCACTC
This sequence comes from Leopardus geoffroyi, assembly GCF_018350155.1. Classification (NCBI taxonomy): domain Eukaryota; kingdom Metazoa; phylum Chordata; class Mammalia; order Carnivora; family Felidae; genus Leopardus; species Leopardus geoffroyi. The sequence continues at coordinate 42,535,822 of NC_059331.1, forward strand.
CCAAGGGGAGAGATTAGAAAAAGATTGGAATACCAGAGAGTGAAGACCATTGAGGGACATCTTAGAGATAGCCTAAGGCAGCCAGTAATCAGAATTGGCTTAAATAAAGAGAGCTTTTTCTTTCTCACATAACAAGAAGCCAGAGAGAGGCTCAGTAGCTGAAAATGTTCAGGGCTGCCAAGAAAGCAGAATGCCAGTCATCTCCTGGCATTTGACAGGGACAAGGGGAGAGAGGAAGAAGGAGGTCTATGCCAGACATGCCTCTCCTTTTTATTAGGGAAGCTAATACCTTCTTGTGTCTTCCTGGAAGACATTTGTTTGTGTCACTTGGGCTCCCGTAAATAGAGGTGGAAGTGAGTGGTGGATGTTTACCCTCAACCTTGATATAGGAGCAGCAAGGGAGCCTGGGGTCGTGAACAGCTTTTGAGTGCCCATCAATAGTGCATGCACACAGTGCATACATTTCTTTGTATGTTCCTCTTCACTGTATCTTAATTTCAGTTTGTAAACCGAAGTGCGAATTAGTGCTAGTACAATAAATGTACTAAAGTCCATTATTTCCCGTAGCTTCAAACATATCACAATATACTCTTGAACCAGAAAGTAGCAAAACACCTTCAAGCAGCTGAAAGAGCTCTAATCAAGTTCGTGCACCTAAATTTACAGGAAATGCCTCAGACCTTCATTTTCAGTTTCATTTATGAGTTTTTAATTCACAGTGCTAACAGAATTAATGATTAACTCATTCCACAGCTTGAAAAATAGGTTTGCCTCAGTTTTTGCCTAAAGGGTAAACTCAATATTTTAGCATTTTATAAAAGGGCTTTCCTAATCTGGTCACAACCTTTGTTCATTGTCTTACTCCTCACTGCTTCTTCCACACTCTCTTGTCTCCAGCAACTCATGTGTTAGGAGAATAACATCCTCTTCTTGACCTTGCTGCTCTCTCTCTGCCTGCAGTGTCCTTCCTGACTCATCTTTCAAGGTCTACATCACATCAAACAATCTCAGATGCCTACAGGGACAGAGAAACAATGCAAATGAGAAGAATGTGCTGGTGGATGCATATTAAACACATAGAAATAACTCTTGCAACAAGAGATATGCTCCATCCCATTTTTTTCTTAACATTTTCTCTCTTCTTGGTTGTTCTTTTAGACAAAAGAATTTTGATGGAAACATAATGATCAGCCTAGGCTCATCACTGCTGTGTGGGATATGGCTACAGTATTGTCGTATCTTCTATTTCCTTTAATTTGGGGGGGGGTAGTAATTAGAAATCCATAGTTCTGTGGAGTATTTTGTCTTGTTTTTGGTGTGTTTGTTTCTTTTTTGTTTGTTTGTTTTTAGAGAGAGATTGGGAGCACGGAAGAGCGGGAGAGGAGCAGAGATTGAGAGAGAGAGAATCTAAAGCGGGCTCCACACTCAGCGCAGAGCCTGATGTGGGGCTCAATCTCACAACGCTGGGACAATGACCTGAGTGGAAATCAAGAGTCAGATGTTCAACTGACTGAGCCAGCCAGGTGCCCCAGAAATCCATAGTTTAATATGAAGCATCCCATTTTAAAATCCAGGTATATGAATATATATTTATCATTTAATTATTTTATGGAGAAAGAGAACATTCTACATGCTGCATTAAATACATCTGTAGTCTGGAGTCAGCCTGCTGACTGCTAGTTTGCAAGCCTATATCAAAATAATTTCTTTTTTGGAGTCTTTCCTAAATGTCCAAGCTAGTTTCTTCCCCCACTGTGCTCCAGAAGTAGCAGGCTGACCTCCAAAATAACACTTTGTATATTCTACACCTGTGGTGTGTATGTAAGTCTTTACCAGGACTGTGATATTGGAGAGCTGAGTCTGCACATTTTGATGGAATTCCCAGCATAGCACATGGAGTTCATCTCATAGTTGATACCTTGTAAGTGCCTGATGCAGTAATACATCTTGAATGAATAAAGGAATCCAATAAAGAAATGGAGTTGATATGGAATTGATGTGGAGAGCACATGCTCTAGTTAGAGAACAAATAGGCTTTGATTTAGCAATGAAATACTTGCAGGAGAAATTTCCTGGATGGACTCCTTGGACAGAAGCATTGGATAGTGGCCCAAGATTCATGCATTTCACACATATGTGTTGAAAGCCCATGATTCATCAAGTTCTCTTCTTATTCATGGGAATTCAGAAAACAACAACACAGAAAAAAATCTTAGTAAGAAAGGAAAGATAAGAAAAGCAAAAAATAAAGCAAGTCATGTTTTCAATTGTTATCATGTATTTTGGGTGGGGTGTAAAATGAAACCAGGATGGAGGGAAATGCTAGCAAGAACCTGATGAATGAGATTGGGCTGTGTACAGATTGAAATAGGCTAGTCATGTTAGCTTTCTGTGAGAAGGGGAACATTTGAGTGAAAACCTTAATAAGGGAGCCATGCAAGTGGGTATCTGGAATAAAAGTGATCCAGCGGATGGAACATCAAGTTCAAACCCTGAGGCAAGAGTATACCTATTCAAAGAAAGAAAGCTGGTGGAAGGAGGAGAGTAGAGAGTAGAGATAGGGAAGAAGCCAGATTAGACACATAACAGGAGGCTAAGAGTGAAGATCTCTTAGGACATTTATAAGCATTTTGTAACAACTTTAAGTTAAAAAAAATTTTAAGATTTCTTTATTTTTAGAGAGAGAGAGAGAGAGAGAGAGAGAGAGAGACTAAGCACAAGTGGAGGAGGGGCAGAGGGAGAGGGAGACACAGAATCCAAAGCAGGCTCCAGGCTCTGAGCTGTCAGCACAGAGCCTGATACAGGTCTTGAACTCACAAACTGTGAGATCACAACCTGAACTGAAGTAGGATGCTTAACTAACTGCACCACCTAGGCACCCTGTGACAACTTTGACTTTTACTCCAAGGTAGATGGAAGCCATTGGAAGAGCAGAAGAGTGACACGATTTGACATATTTTCATGAGATCCTTCTAGTGATTCTGTTGAGATTGGACTGGATGGGAATAAAAGAGGAGAAGGATGACGACTGAGACAGTGATTGAGGTAATGCAGGCAAACATGATGGCAGTTCAAACCAGTGCTGTGGTCACAGAGGTAAAGAGGCTGATAGACAACTTGGTTTCATACCTCCTTAGGTTATTCACGTAACACCACACTCACTGCAGAATAATTGGGTCACAGTGTGACATATCAGCTGACTCCATGAATATCTTCTCTGGGATCTTTCTAATTTCAGCACAGCCAAAATGAGAATGAAATTGCCTAATCACCATTTATTCCCAACATTTAAGACAATGTTTACCGCATCTACATTAGATGGATGGGTGGATGGATGGATGCATAATCTGATTGACTTAGAATTTAAGAATTATTTATATTGCTATTTCTCACCATTCAGTGCAATTTGTATTCTTGGAAGCATGAATTGAGAACAGCCACAAGTGCTGATTGTGGCAAATGTGCTGCTGTAAAGCTGGGCTACAAAGACAGCCATTTTGTCCTGTCTGGTGATAAATAGGCATAGTTTGAGTAATGGCAATTAGAGCCAGAATTCAACTGGTGAGTCACTGTGAACACTACTTGAGTGAACTGACGGATTGTGATCATGACTATTCCTCATTTGGAAGCCTGGGGACTTAATGCTTTTGTTTGCCTGTGTTTTCTCCCTGGCACAGTCTGTGAGCCTGGAATGAAAAGATGATTATCTTTAACCAACATCTCATATTCTTTGATTTTCATCAAGCTTTTCACATTTTCATATCAAGAAAATTGAAAATGATTTTTATATAAGACTGACTCAATGACGCTTTTGCAACAAATTGTCTTTTAAAATATAATATGCAGACCTTTTTTCAAAAAGTAAGTCTTGTAATAACTTCATAAAGCAAGAATGTATTAGTTCTTCATCTTCCAAAAATAAATTGAAGCCACTGTCCCTATTTTGATTAAAATAGTTTTATACACACTTAGATACATAAAATGCTTTGTGAAGGGGCTAACACAAGATTCCACTATAAATCTTAAAACTTTGAAAATTCTGTCACTATTGGATCATCCAAATGAAGAACAATGTCTTTTTTTAGGTATCCCTCGTAAATTTTTTCTCTTAATTTTTCTATAAACAGTTTGGTGTGTTTTGCTATCGAGCAACTTAAATGTATATTTTTTTAGGTCTTGTGGTCATTATTTAAAGTAGGCTGATAAACAACAAAGGCAGTTGATGTCAATAAAACTTAGAAGAATAAATATAAGAACAAAGGGAGAAGAAAATGTGCATCTGCTGAAAGGAAAGATACTGTTGAATACTGATTAGGAAAGTGGTCTGGGAGTTGTTGGAGAAAACCTCTAAAGCATGCAGCTTAATGTACAGCCGCAGTGAAAGGGCAGGGAGAATGCTAGGTCATATGGCTGGGGAAAGACAATATAAATCAGATTTGGCATCGTTAATCTAAGTTCAAGTGCTAATGTCACCTAAAGAGTTGTTCCCTACTTTGCTCCTGGTCAAGAAAGGTGCAGAACAATGCATTTGCTGCTGAAATGGTGTAGTAATGAGGCAGCTACAGGAATTTAGTGGTCTGTGGTTGGCAAGTAGGAGAAAAAAAAAGAAGATTCACAACCCTGCTGGTAAGTGCACGCTAAGATGGGTGTCACTGCTCTTTCTCTTCAGATGAGCCATTGGGAGTGAAATAAACAAGAGATATCATCGAGTTCATATTAAACTAAACCCCAAGCCACTTCAGCCAGACTTGATGGAGACTTCCACATTCCCCAAAACCCTCAGATTTCTACCCTTTCAGTTTGTCTAATCTTTCCCTGGAGGATACTTTGCTGCCTCACTTGACAAGTAGTTCTCTTTATTTGGTTTTCTTCCTTTCTTCTTTTATTTATCTGCCTCTTCTCTTATTGGTATGTTATGAGAACTAAAGAGGATACTAAAAATTTTTTAAATTAATACAATCCTTGGTACATATTAAATGCTCAATTATATGTATTATTATTCAAACAACTACCCATTCTTACCTTTTCTTTATCTCACTGCAGTCCTTTTTACTCTGGCCATTCTTCCAGTGTATTGTATTCTAGAAACCTACATTTCAGAGCTGAAAGCCTCTATTGGTAATGTGTTTTACAGGTGTAAAAAACTGGAGTTTCAAGGGAAAAGATGATGAGCCCCAAATCTCAGAGTTGGTGCTTCTATGAAGACTTCTCTCCCATTTTCCATCCAACTTGAATCCTTAGTTTAGGGTTTCCTTACAGGGAATAAAAACACTAGATTCTCTCAATTCTGTCTTTGGAGTATTTTTTCCTGTATATCACGCCCTCCATCCCCATCCTGCCCCCGTACCAACATCATGCTTGGATCATTGCAGTATCTCCCTAGCTCATTTTTTGGCTCCTCTCCCTCTTCGAATCCATTTACTCATCATGAAAGGTCACACTTCTAGAGCCATGACACTTCTGCTGTCACTTTAATCTTCCATGAATGCTCTAACCGAAATTCATATAAATACAAACTCCTTTGCTTCGTTCTGAATACTCCTCATCCACTGCCTCTCTTCTTGCTACCGCTCTTCTCCAACACACCTCTCAATGACAGATGGCCCACTGTTCTCAATATATAATAAATAAGCTACAATTGTGCCCATTTATATGCATTTGCTTAAGTGTTCCCACTACAAAAGTATGTTATAGCATACCACACTATGTTATATATATTATTCTATTTCTTCCTTGCCTAAATTTTATGTATCCTCAATCCAAGGTAATGTGAAATTGAAAAACTGAAAGGGCCAGAAAACCCCAGAAAGTTGTTATGTGTCCATATATACAAGCATATGTATGCTTGTAAACAAGCATACTGGTATTTTTTCCTCTGAATTATTATTCCAAAAGCAATATCCTTCACCATCTTGTAAGGAAAAACTTCATGTGAGGATAGGTTCAAAACAAAACAATAATCAAAGCAATTCTTATGTCTGAAATTACCCTACTTGCAGGATCAGTTCTTTGATATTAAAAAAAAAATGGATTCATTTAACTTGATAAATAAGAGGTTACTAATACCCGATATCCTCTCTTTGCTTGCAAATTGATTTTCTAATGAATTGGTGGAAACTTTGTTTGAATCTTTCTGGTACCATTACCCTTTTCACCTTCGCAAATCTGAGTTGACAGTGCTATAGAATGCTGCAGACAGCAGGATGCATAGTAAAAGATACAGCCATTGGACTGGTTGTCTTATCCACACAGAGCCATCAACAGGCTATCAACAGGCCCCCATAGATTTCCTCTTCCCGACACTTTTGGCACATAAGATCTTCCTCTTCCTAGTGTCTTTATGATTATGTTTATGGTTTTTAGATATTATGCAAAGTATTACAGTACTAGATACAGTCGTAGAGGATGCATTAGATATCAGTGCACTTAACACATGTAGGCAAATTTAAAATGATCTGTAAAACATTGGGGTGCATGGGTGCCTCAGTCAGTTAAGCGATGGCCTATTGATTTCAGCTCAGGTCATGATCTCACAGTTCATGGCAATGAGCCCTGCATTGGGCTCTGTGCTAACTGCATGAAGCCTGCTTGGGATTCTCTCTCTCCCTCTCTTTCTGCCCTTCTCGCACATGTACGATCTCTCTCGAAATAAATAACCTTTAAAAAATAAATAAAATATTGATAGTATACTGAAGGGCGAGGGGGCAGTTAGGTGAGGCATACCATGAGGACTCAGGTGCTTCTGCTGCCAACGGGCAGTGAGCTGTTGGTGCATGGGTGGCTTAGTGCGGCTCTCCAACTGTAGCTGTGTCAGCCTGTTATGATGCTCTCTCCTACATCCTGGCTGCTGGAATCCTCAATACTAAAGTGAAATATTCAAGGCTCTCCAGCACAGATAATGGCTACATTGACCTTCAGTTTAAGAAAAGCCCTCCTGGGGTATCTGGTGGCTCAGTCAGTTAGTTAGGCGACCGACTTAGGCTCAGGTCATGATCTCAGAGTCCGTGGGTTCTATCCCTGTGTTGGGCTCTGTGCTGACAGCTCAGAGCCTGCAGCCTGCTTCGGATTCTCTGTCTCCCTCTCTCTCTGCCCCTCCCCTGCTGGTGCTCTCTCTCTCTCTCTTTCTCTCTCTCTCTCTCAAAAATCAATAAACATTAAAAAAATAAAGAAAGAAAAAAAAAGCCCTACTAAGATCCCATATAAGGTTATTATGCTTGCTACAGCCCTGGTTTGGATTGGTGCCTTTCTCATTGCCATAGGCTCCCTTCTGCTGGTGGGCTATATCAGCGAAGGAGTGGGGAGTGGGGGGAGGGAAAACAGACTTGTCCAGTCCTGATCCTTGGCACCCTGGTGCTCCTGCCAGAATTTTACCACCTGCGCATGGCCTACTATGCATCCAAAGGCTACCAGTGTTACTCCTACAATGACATTCCGGATTTTGATGAGTAGCACCCATCCTCAACCCTGAGGGGATGAGTCACAGATAGGACTGAGTCCAGCTTTAAGATATTGAGTAGAGGGGCGCCTGGGTGGCGCAGTCGGTTAAGCGTCCGACTTCAGCCAGGTCACGATCTCGCACTCCGTGAGTTCGAGCCCCGCGTCAGGCTCTGGGCTGATGGCTCAGAGCCTGGAGACTGTTTCCGATTCTGTGTCTCCCTCTCTCTCTGCCCCTCCCCCGTTCATGCCCTGTCTCTCTCTGTCCCAAAAATAAATAAATGTTGGAAAAAAAAAAAAAAGATATTGAGTAGAAACTGTGACTAAGGGCTAAGGAGTTCTGCACTTTGCAGATGATAAATGAAAAATGGCCAGATTTTATGGGTCCAACCCCAAGATGTCAGCTGAGCTTACAATAACAAATTAACTGATTAGGACACGCTCTAGTTTTCATCTTCTGGCCCTGGCAAAAGCTGACAAGTTTTTCCACATGTATAGGTATCTTGCAAGAGTAGCAACATTAGTGGTGTGGGAAAGCAGGAGGTTATTCTGTCGTGGAAAGTGTCATTGCTACCTTCCTCTTTGGAGTTGAGCATTTCTTTTAAGTAGTCCTCATTGTCAATTTGTTCTGGCGGGAAATGGAAGAATTTAGTATGTCAAATTGCATATCATTAGTAATTCATTTTGAAAACATTTGAGTCTCTTACCCGTGTACGCATCTCTAACTTTGTGTTCTAGTGGAACACCTTGGCAAAAACAAGTGTTGGTGTGGGTGTATCTGTTAATATTTTTTACTTGCTTCCTTATTAACAGTAGCCAGGATTTTTTTTTAACCTCAGAGCAAGTTTCCAAAAGGTAAACACTGTCTCTGTTCACCAGTCCTTGGTCAGCTTGATTTGGTCCACCAGTAAACTGGCCAGCATACAATTTGGGTCATTCTGTTCTTTGTTGTTCATGATGTTCTGTATATCATGCCTTTAAGGGCTGGACTTTTGGCTGTTTTCTGAGGGGAAAAAATGTAGATAAGTGGTTATTATTTACCGATTACAAGCCTGTTGCTAGCACCTTGTATTATGATGTCATCTGCTGAAGATCACAAAACTCGGCCTAGATCCCTAGAGGACTAGACTGCCTTAGTTTGATTCTGTTTTCTAGCTTGCAAAAAGTGACATATTCAAAAGAAATTAAAACGCCGAAATCTAAAAAATACAAATAGTAATAACAAAACATTGATAATATAAAGTCATTACTGTCTTCCTCCTAGGCAAAGACAGAGACTGTTTCACTTCACCTGAAAGCAAATTTTAAAGGTGTAATTTTTTAAGCTGATAAAATCCTCAGGTTTTATAAAGTGTACCCTGGGATAGTGTGCTAACATAGCGGATTATTCAGTCTTCGAATTTGAACTAGAACTTATTCCTGAAGTTCACTGCACAGGGTAGTCTGTTTCTCAGTTTTTCCTTGCCAAGTGACATGACCTTGAATTGTTCCCAGCTCCAGGTTTGCAAATAAAAAGCACTAGCTGATACCCAATGAACTCTGCAGTGGTAGACTATAAGATAGCTTTTTGAAAATTCAAAGGGTGGTTCTTAACATTTTATCTGACATTAAAGGAGGCGTGCCACAATCTGAAAATAGACCTTTTGGTCTTTAAACAGTAGCTATGAAAAAAGATATACACATCATCCCTACCAACTTAGCAAAATGTGTTTCTGTTTTGATATATGGTGGTCCTTTCTGCGGTTGTATTTCACATGGACTGTAGCAATATCACCAGGATATTTTTTTAATGTGTTCATTAATTTTCTTTATAACTAATGCTGTTTCTGGGCTCATATTTTGAATTTAAGGTAGAATACTAAAGAAATTTATTTTTCTTATAATGTAACTTCAAATGCATTTGTACATAGCCTGGAGTTGGAATGACAAATTACAAGTCAGAATTACAAATTGCAAACTTGGAGGACAATATTAAAGATTTATTTAAATATATGAGATATAAAGAATGCTGATAGTTTGAGGTGTGTTTTTTTTCTGAATTAAATTAAGTAAATTCTATCCATGTCCTATTTTTAATTTTTTTTCAATGTTTATTTATTTTTGACACAGTGAGAGAGAGAGAGAGAAAGAGCAGGGGAGAGGCAGAGAGAGAGGGAGACACAGCATCCAAGGCAGGGTCCAGGTTCTGAGCTGTCAGCACAGAGCCCGATGCAGGGCTTGAACCCATGAACTGTGAGATCATGACCTGAGCCAAAGTCGGAAACTAAACCAAATGAGCCACCCAGGTGCCCCATCCATGTCCTATTTTATTCAGGAATTAGAGCCATCACTAACAGAGCATCATAGAGTCTGATATCCTGGATCAAATGCAGGCTCAATAATTTTGTAGCTATGTTACCTTGTATGAATTAAATATTTTATCTCAGCCTCAGCTACTTCTTCAAGATAATGTGTGAAATGTAAGTATCTGCCACCTTGATTAATTGTGTACTGCATATAATAGGTTTTCAATACTATGATTGTTTTATTGTTGTTTTTATTTCTACTGCATGCAATTTCATCCTATGTTACCCTTCATGTGTCCTTTGTTCCTACCCATTTTCTTATAATTCTGCATGTTTTATTTATCACCCCCCACCTATCTGTTTAACTCCTTAAATGTAGAGTATAAATTATATTCCTAATTTTGTATGCCTTTCTTGCAATGTCTTGGTTATGACAGTCAATGATAATTTATTAAATTCAAGTTTAGCCATTGAAATTTAGATCTGGATCATGACCTGATTCAATTGTTAACTTGTAAAGGATTGGTAGTTTTAGCACATTTCCCTCTCTTCTTTGGAGAATACTGAACATTTTCCCTGGTCGTAAGGGTGGAATTTGAACTGGGCTGGACCCGTTATGTAAAATCTTCCTTAGCTATAGATTCTGTCAGGAATTTAGGCAAACAAGATCAATTAGAGATTTTCCAAATTTTCTCATGGACTTAGCAAAAAATATTTTTCTTCCTGGGATGCCTAGGTGGCTCAGTGGGTTGAATGTCTAACTCTTGATTTTGGCTCAGGTGATGATTTCACCATTCGTGGGATTAAGCCCCACTTTGGGCTCTGTGCTGACAGCACGGAGCCTTCTTGGGATTCTCTCTCTCATTCTCTCTCTGCCCCTCCCCTACTCATGTGTGCACTCCCTCTTTCTCTCCCTCAAAATAAATATTTAAAAATATTTTTTCTTCCCTTATCTGTAAAATATGAAGAATAATATACCTCTTCATAAAATTCTTTTGATTACTACATGAATATTAAACAACCTAAAAATGACTTGGCATAAAGTAAGTTCTCAGTAAATGTAGCTGATCACCAGCTATCATTATTGTTGTTACCATTATTGGTATCACTTTGTTCCAGGATTGCCAAGAGAATAGGTTCTGGATCGGTAGCTTCAGAGACCATCTTGCTCATCACACAGGGAATGACTGAACAAAAAAGTAAAGCCAAGCAGAAGAAATTCTTAGGGATGAAGAAGGAGAAAATGGCCAAAGCTTACTGAGTGAGTCCATATATCCAACCATACCTGACTGCCAGGAAAGTCTATTGGAATTCTGAAATAAATGAGCCAATAAGTTTCCTTTAAAAAAATAATATGAGCTTTGGATTTTCTCACTGTCATCAAAAGAAAATTAAATGATATTTTCACTAAGCCATGTAGCCATCAAATGAGCAATTTTCTGGCAAATTTGATTAATTTGAAAGACAAACTTGATATTCAAGACTGGATCTCTCTCTCTCTCTCTCTCTCTGTCTCTGTCTGTCTCTCTCTCTCTCACATGCATACAGGCAAGATTTCTTTTGCCTGAATTATCCACATAATTTATTCAGTTAAATGCTTGACTCGATCTGCATAGCCATAATGAATTAATAATGGAAATGATGCTGAGATAGAAGAAACTTTAAGATCATTACTATTGTTCCACCTAATTAAGAGACCCAGAATGACCAATGAGGGTCTGCAGTTAGTATCATCATGATTTGATATTCTGGATATTCACATTCAGTGTAAACAAAGGAAATGGAAGCTCCTTAAAAACAAAAACAAAATATGGGGCTTAGAAAGATAAAGAATTACTATCCCGGGGTGCCTGGCTGGTTCAGTCAGTAGAGAATGAGACTCTTGATCTCAGGGTCATAGGATCCTGAACTCAAGCCCCACATTGATCATGAAGTCTACTGAAAAAAAAAAAATTACAAGCCTTAAGCATGGCTTAAGATCTAAGCATGAGGAGCACTCTCAACAATAGCTAAATTATGGAAAGAGCCTAAATGTCCATCAACTGATGAATGGATAAAGAAATTGTGGTTTATATACACAATGGAATACTATGTGGCAATGAGAAAGAATGAAATATGACCTTTTGTAGCAACATGGATGGAATTGGAGAGTGTTATGCTAAGTGAAATAAGTCATACAGAGAAGGACAGATTCCATATGTTTTCACTCCTACGTGGATCCTGAGAAACTTAACAGAAGACCATGGGGGAGGGGAAGAAAAAAAATGGTTACAGAGGGAGGGAACCCAAACATAAAAGACTCCTAAAAACTGAGAACAAACTGAGGGTTTATGGGGGGTGGGAGGGAGGGGTGGGTGGGTGATGGGTATTAAGGGCACCTGTTGGGATGAGCACTGGGTGTTGTATGGAAACCAATTTGACAATAAATTTCATTAAAAAAAAAATCTAAGCATGAGGAAGTAAGTGGTCTTGGGGCACAAAATGGAGATTTGTGTCTTCTGCATTGTGCATAACTTGGATCATTAAACAACTAAAAATAAACCTTCATTTTTCCTTTGGTTACTTGGAAACTTCATAATAAAATAAGCTCAAGTAAGCTATATTTCAGAAGCTTACTAAGTGAACAATTTTCTTAATAATTTCTACATGATTGTTACTGTATTTTATTTTATTATTATTTTTAAATGTTTATTTTCAGAGACAGCACAAGCAGGAGAGGGGCAAAGAGAGGGAGACAGAATATCCCAAGCAGGCTCTGCACTGATGGTCAGAGCTCTGCAGAGCCTGACGCAGGGCTCAATCCCACAAGCCATGAGATGGTAACCTGAGCAAAATCAAGAGTCAGACACTTAACCGACTGAGCCACCCAGATGCCCATGAATGTCGCTATATTTTAATTTGAATTTATGTTGGATTTATGGCCAATCAGGGTAAAAATAGGTGATTTGCCATTAGGTAATTTTCATGTTACAATCCCCATGTTTTTGATTAGCATTCATAAACCTTATGAATTTTTAATTCAAAGCTAATTTTACCAGATAAAGATCTTTAAATAGGAATATTTCTATTCTGTACCTTTTTGCAAAAATAATATTTTACTCATACATATTCATGTAATGCTAAAAATTTTTGCCAAACATTTCTCTATATAATACTTGGCCATAGTCTGTAATCTGCTACAATAATAATCTGTAATAGCTGATACTATAAATAAGTTAATACTTCTCAGAACGTATTAGCTAATTTTTCGCCAGAATTATAAAGGATTATGTTATAAGCTGACATATCATGAAGTAAATAAATATCTATTTTTCCTAGTGATTCATATATATATATATATATATATATATATGCCTAAATGATTTGAAAGGTGGTATGAAATATCACCTTGAATTAATTCTTCACATAGTCACAAATCAGCATGAATAATGCTTCCAATTATTTGTGAAAAACTAGTCTGCATTTAGCTTGTGGATGCCAGGCTAGCACATTTCCCAAAACATGCGGAAGCTTTTGTTTTTCACTGCTCGCTTCCACTGATTCCCCTCTGTCTCCGTTTTATGCTGTTCTTCCTCATTTCTGCTTTTTTTCCTCAGGTTGGCTCTCTCTCTTTTTCTCTCATGCTATATCATTTTCTCTTAAGACAGTTGGTGGCATTTGAAGATGGGATTTAACTATTAGCACAATCTTGCCTTTGCATGGCCGCCTTTCCCCCAAGGAACTGGCTTTCCTTTGAAATTGGCTTTAGATCTGACAAGGCTTCTGCAGTTTCACATTACCGCTAGCCCAATAGAGAAAATGAAGCCAAGAAATTTGATCAGGTTATCCTAGGGCAAAAGAAAAGGTTGGTTTGGGGAAATGCTTAATTTCCATGATCCAGCAGGGATTTATAAGCTGATTCTCCTGAGGAAAACAGAATCTGGTTTTCCATTTATCTACCCAGCTTTTCCGAATTACCAGCTCTAGGTGGTTTTAAAGATAAGGAATTGGAATGGATTCTGAATGTCGAATTCAATGCTTGATATGAGGTTATCTTAAAACATAGGTCAGAGCAGCAAGCCCCCCACACCTCACCACCCCCCACCTCAGCTACCACACCAATTTGTATCTTTCTAAGGTCTTTAGTAGATTTCCTCTTGAAAAATCTTGGAAGAAACTTAAATGCTTCAGAGTAAGAGAGTATGTTAACCAAAGGTCAAGAAGCAGACAGTAGGTTAATTGAGAAAGGATTTTCAAAATTTTATATTATTTCTATCTTGTATCTTTTAATTTGTCTTGTTTCATAAGGAGAATGTTGAACAACAGGCTGTTTCTTTAAGCAATAAGGAGAAAATAAATCTGGCACCTTTCCTTACATCATTAAGCATAAGATGAACTAATATGCATAGACTCTTGGGGGCTGTTACTGCCTCTGAAAATGATCAACATTCACCACCATGATTTTTCTGCTCTGTGTTTTTTAATATTATATATGTGATGAGTAATAGATTCAAGAGTAAATAATTTAATTTTGTAAAGGAATTAGATGTGTTATGTTGTGTCTGTTGTCCAGAATTCTTATGACCTTTTAATACAAATTTGAGTTACATGTGGAAAATTGGAAGCAATAGCTCTTTCTTCATTTTCACAAAACCAATTTAAATTTGTCATTCTTGTGTCCTCAATGGAGCAAAGAAGCTTGCCTTTTGCATTACTCAGACTATAAAGGCCAATGTGGGGGTGTCACACCAAATGCAGGTGAAGAGGAGAATGCTAATTAAGAATCATCATTCAATGTCATTTCCACATTAGATTAAGAAAAATCCATTAGAACACTCTATCTTATTTTTCTGGAGAGGTCATGATCCAAGCTACTAACCTCATCAAAACAAACAGTCATAATCACTCTTTATCCACTTCGCCACCATTCAAGCTAAATTTAGGTCTCATTTGCCTTTAGCTAACATGTTTTCTAAATGCATTGTAATCATTTCTTCATTTTCAAGAACTTACTAGAGCCGTCCCATACATCTTTGCCCACAAGCATTTTTGTCAAACTAAGGCAGTTCATTGGAAATGTAAGCATTTTCTCTTTGGGCCCAGAGACTAATTTTCCTTCTATGGACTGCCCAGAATATACCTGAGGAAAAGAAGTTTTATGGATGGAGTCTTTAGCCCTTGTTAACTTGCTGAGAAACCATGGAAAAGGGGAGATTCAACTCCATTCATGCAGATATGTTTGTTGTTTCAACTAAATAAACAAATTTAGACAACCATTTTCATTTCTTTTGTTACTGTATTGATCATAAAATTAATCTTCCAACAGAGCCAATCCCTTAAGTACATGGTCAGCACCTCATTTTCTGAGCTCAGAAAATATATTACTAATTAATGATCCAGACTTAATAGTAATATTGATTTAGAAATAATGCTGTTTCTACACAAGTAAAGTGAAGTTCAGAGAACAAACAATTAAAAGGATAATTTAGAAAGGAAGATTATTTGAATATTGTGTGCTAAATATTGGTATGAATTATTCAGATGACTACCTCTGTTATTTACTTTACCTGGTATAGATATGGTTTAAGTCATGGCATTAAAATGAATGGTCAGGATTTTTACAATGAATAAATCAATGTATAATGTTTCAGATACTTAGTTTAGGCAACTTCAGGTGCCTGTTTATAGGCATTATGTATATAGTTTAGTAATTATATATATTCATCCTAATATGTATGTGTGTGTGTGTATGTGTATATATTTTTTCAAACAAACATGAATAAGTCATGTATATAATTGGTGGCTTAGTATTTTATTTAATCTGTTCACTCTGTAAAAAAAGAAGCAGAACATATTTTGATAGTCATGTATGTCTGACATCCTATGCAAGAGGAGAGAAATGACCAAGAATGAAATACATAAGAGTAAAACTATAACATGAGCTTCACTTCTGGATAATTTTTCCTTTCCTTTTTTTTTTCAGTAAATGGATATTCATTATATGTGAGCGTGATAGTCTTCCTGGATAAAGTTGGTAATAGTCACCATTTCTCCATCTGATTTGCGCATTATTTTGTGTAGTAGACACATATGCAACACACAAGAGCTGGTCGACACTACGTGTATTACCAAGGTGACCTTTGATTCTGTCATCAATCAAAAATGAGCTGTACGCTGACAACATGGCAAAGACCAAAGTGAAACTGTATCACATACTATCTGCGAGTGGCTGGCAGAATTGATGTGCTTCCGTTTTGTGAAATGGCTTTGACTACATCCACCAAGTCCGTAAGTGAGATGTTCACAGAGAGACAAACTTCTGTGCAAACATTCAGAGGTTATATATTATATGTTTAAAATCCCTAGAATCAGCAGACACAGATTTAAGTGCGTGCTTTTCCGCTTTTTAATTGTTGTCTTTGAGGAAGATATTCAACTGTATAAGAATTTGTTTTTTGCATCTGTAAAATGATGGAAATATTTGTAGATATCAAGGATGAATTTGAAGATGAAATAGGTAATATATGTCAAGCATTTATCACAGTACCTAACGTAAAGGTATTACAATAATAATACGAAATAGACTACAACTAGTGTAAATGAAACCCAAGTTGCTGTGGAAGTTCAGAGAGGAATTTCTGTGGAACACCTTGGGAGATCAGAAGCATTCTAGTGGAGAGTTAAAAGGTACACTGACTTAAGATTAATCAAGATGACATCACAGGTGTTTCAGGAGCAGTGAGTGGAGAAATTAAATGCTGAGTGAGTGTTAGGAAAAACCAGATGTGATTTGGGGGACTAAATGTGGTCAAATTTGAATGAAAACAAGTGTAAGGATAGAAGACTAGAAACATTAGTTTGAAATGCGATCTTCAGGGCTCTTGAATGACAGGCCTAAAGGTGTGATATTTATTTTACAGGACAGTTGAAAGACTTTGTTGATTTTTGCAAATTTGGTGGAATGGATTGGAGGTGGAGATACAAGAGGATAATTTAGAAGATAGTTACTAAAGTCCAGACCAACAGAATTACGTTGTGGAGGACTAGGTGGTGGTAGAAATGGAGATAAAGTGACAGAAATGAAAGATAATTCTGGAATAAATGTAATCAGACTTGGCAAATACATGAGGTGATGCGAAGGAAAGTATCAAGGGTCAAAGATTGGATGATTCTTTGTGCTGGTTATGGGCTGAATTTATATTTTGAAGCTTTAACCCCACTACCACAGGATGTGACTATATTTGGAGAGTGGGCCTTTATTTTTCTTTTTTTTTTTTTTTAATTTTTTTTTTCAACGTTTATTTTTGGGACAGAGAGAGATAGAGCATGAACGGGGGAGGGTCAGAGAGAGGGAGACACAGAATCGGAAGCAGGCTCCAGGCTCTGAGCTGCCAGCACAGAGCCTGAGGCGGGGCTCGAACTCACGGACCGCGAGATCGTGACCTGGCTGAAGTCGGACGCTTAACCGACTGCACCACCCAGGCGCCCCTGGAGAGTGGGCCTTTAAATAAGTTTAACATTAGATTAAAATGAGGCCACTACAGTGGACCCCATCCAATTTGACTAGTGTCCTTGTAAGAAGAGGAAAGTTGGCTACACAGAGACACCAGGAATTCACGCTCGTGCACACACACACACACGCACACAGAAGATTGATCAGGTGAGAATCCAGAAACAAGGCAGCCGTCTGCAAGCCAAGGAGAGAGGCCTCAGAAGAAACCAAACTCTCAACATATTGATCTTGGACTTCCAGCATCCGGAACTGTGAGACAACACATTTCTTTTGTTTAAACCGCCCAGTCTGTGGTGTTTTGTTATGGCAGCCTGAGCAAACTAATACAATTCACTCACAGAAATAGAGAAGATAGTACAGCATATTTGGATAGACATAGACAATTGGTATAAGCAAGGTCATGTCGACATGGCTCATGCTTTCTATATTAAATTTAATGACTGCCTTCTTATGATCTGATGGTTATATTATAACGGTTAAAATATGATGCTCTCGGGGTGCATGGGTGGCTCAGTTGGTTAGGCATCTGACTTCGGCTCAGGTCATGATCTCATGGCTTGTGAGTTCGAGCCCTGTATCAGGCTCTGTGCTGACAGCCCAGAGGCTGGAGCCTGCTTCAGATTCTGTGTCCCTCTCTTGCTTTGCCCCTCCCCTGCTCATGCTCTGTCTCTCCTCTCTCTCTGTCACTCTTTCAAGAATAAGTTTAAAAAATGTTTTTAATATGATGTTAATCATTTTATTTTGAGAAGAATGCTTATCTTATAGACTACATAACTATTTTATATTTTTGTATACATTTCATACATAAAATACATATTTGTAGAAATGTATTTAAATACATAAAAATATTTATATAAATATTGTAGAAGTATTATACTCTATATATTTTATATTTTTATAGTAATTGTATAATTACTATAAATTAATGCTAGCTAATACAACATAAATTGCTGTCCCTAATAGCTTCACGGAATAAAAATCTCCTGTTCGTATAAAATGACTATAAATGTTGCACGTTGGATTTCTCTTCTCTAAGAGTTAATCCAGAGAGTGCAGCCCCTTCACTCTTAAAGCTTTGCCATTTTCTCCTTTCCTTCCAGTCACATGGGTAGGAAGAGAGAGAACTTGAAAGCTTGTTTTATGGCCATCCGTGGAAGTGGTGGTACATATTTCTTCCTACAATATTCCACTGGCCAGAACTCAGTTACATGATTCCACCCAGATGCAAGGGATCCTAGGAAATCTGGTCAACCTGTGTGCCCAGGAACAAGAGGAGAATGGAATGCTAACAGAGAC
This sequence comes from Leopardus geoffroyi, assembly GCF_018350155.1. NCBI lineage: Eukaryota > Metazoa > Chordata > Mammalia > Carnivora > Felidae > Leopardus > Leopardus geoffroyi. The sequence continues at coordinate 42,554,329 of NC_059331.1, forward strand.
TAACATTGCTAGTCTCTGCCTCATGGCCTACCAAATTTTTAGTTTTCACAGTTACGTACAGTGGGGAGAGGAAAAAAGTAACTAATCTGATATAGGATACGTTTCTATCAGGATAATTCAGAAGACCACCTGGACTTGGGGATTTACTCTTAACAATGTAAACATTTGCTGGCAACTTCAAAACTCTAGGACAGGAGTTGAGAAACTTTTTCTGTATGAAGCCAGATTGCAAATATTTCAGGCATTGAGTGCTGTATGGTTTCTGTTGAAACGACTCAAATCTGTCACTGTAGCATTAAAGCATGCATAGAAAATATGCTAACACTGTAAATGAATGTGCATGACTGTGTTCCAATAAACCTTTATTTACAAAACAAGTAGCAGACCAGATTTGGCCTGAGGCCATCAAGGTTTATGAGTCTTTCATACAGTATATTAGGTAATCTGTCATTTTGCAAGAATTTTAGTCTAATGCTCAGCAGCTAACTGTGCAGAAGCAGTGAGCCTAGGTGATTGCCCAGCAGTAACGTCAAAATAAGTTTTTGCTGTGCTCTCATTTACTTGGGCAAAGTTCATGGATTATCATCTGTACAGTAATAAGAACAAAGTTACTTTGTGAAAAGTGGCCTCCATCTCAAAGGTGACTAGTTGAACTGGTTATAAAAGTAAAGTGAAAGAGACAGGCCTAAGACAGTGACGGAATATAGCTAGAAGATGTGATATTTAATTACTCTTACGTTGATTTATCTTAGAGGAAGGGCGGTTCTTTCTGGATTTCAGTATTTCTTCAATCTCCAAGAATCTTATATTCATTCTTGTTTTTAGCCATCATCTCTACTTGGTCCATCTCTACTGGCCTATCTCCTTCATATTGTAAATGCCATCTGGGGGTATTGCTGTCTCTTCCAGTACAGTCTTCAGATCTGCCAAATTGTATACTGAAGCATGTGTGAATCAGATCCAAGTTCCAGTCTCTAATCTTTCACTCTCTAGCCATATGTCTTAGCATTTCACTTTGCCTCCCAGAGGCCCGGTTTCTTCATCCTTAAAGTTGGAATAATCACAGTGTCAAACTCAGGGACTTTTTGTTTTTGTGTAGATTAAATGAGCTAATCTACATAGATTATCAAATACACTTTTTGGTACCTGATAAAAGTTTGAAAATAGTTGATTAATATTTTAATTTTCTTTAAGAATCCCACCTATAACACAATATGATTTCTAAAACCATAATTCTGCCAACGTTTCACCAAAGTCAACAATTGCTTTTTTGGTGGTGGTGGGGTGGTCCTAAAGCCTTTTATTCTTTTTTGTTTTAATGTTTATTTATTTTTGAGAGAGAGAGAGAAAGAGCGTGTATGTAGTAGTGGGGGAGGGGCAGAGAGAGAGGGAGACAATCCATCAGAAGATCAGAAGCAGGCTCTACACTGACAGCAGAGAGCCAGATGTGGGGCTCAAACTCATGAACCATGAGATCATGACCTGAGCCAAAGTTGGACTCTTAACTAACTGAGCCACCTAGATGCCCCTCATTTGATACTGTTAAACATAATTTTTTCACATACTTTTCTGCTATAGTGTTCGTGGCTTTGTACTTTTCTGCTTATCTCTTACTTTTTGATACTTTACTATTCATATAATTTGATATTTGATAGTTTTCTTTCTCTGACTTAAAAAAAAATTTTTTTTTATGTTTATTTATTTTGAGAGACAGAGCAGAGGAGAGGAAGAGAGACAGGGAGAGAGAGAATCCCAGGCAGGCTCTGTGCTGTTAGGGCGGAGCCTGATGGGGGGCTGGAACCCACAAACTGTGAGATCATGACCTGAGCCGAAACCAAGAGTTAGACACTTAATTGACTGAGCCACTCAGGTGTCCCTTCTTTCTCTGACTTAAAATATGAGGGTAGACATGGCTTCTTCTCCCCACGCTCCCCACCCTTGAGGATCCTATCATAGCAGCAACTCTCAACAAACCCCAGAAACACATAAAACAAAGTCCTTAATTTCAATGCTCTAAAAGCCCACCTTTGCAATGTTATGAATATCTGCTCTTTCTATGAGTACACTTCAGCCATATCACAGTACATCGAAACCGATCACATGGTCTGGAACTTGACTCATGTTCCTTACTTGCCATCATCGTGTCAGTCTCCCAGGCTTCAAATTCTAAGTCATTTTCTACTCTCCTGCTTCTTCTTCTTTCATATTTATTCATTTCTCCAATACTGCTCTTCCCTCAAAGTATCCTTTCTTCCCCATCTCCTTTGGAAAAATCTCAGATCTTATCCTTGAATTAATTTGTGCCCTCAGTGTCTCTCCATTTCTTCTTCCATCTATCTATCCAGGCATTTATTCAACTACTATTAAGACCCTACTATGGCACCAAGTAGTCTCTGATCTTTGCTCTGAGACATACACAAAACATCAGTCCACTCCTAGCTTTTTAGAATGTACATTCTCTTGGACACTAAGACAATAGTCATGTTCATATACTACGGAATCAAACTGCCTTACGTCAGAATCTTGGATCCATCCCTTCCTGTAACTTTAGACAATTTACTTAATCTCTCTGTGACTCACTTTCTCATCTGTAAAATGTGGATGATAATAGTACATACTTGATAGATGCTTTGTGAATATTAATTAGGTGGTGGTACATGTAAGCCTTAACATTGTGCAAAACCTTTAATAAACCCTCAATAAATGTTAGCGTTTATTATTGTCACTAGTTTTATTAATAAAAACTGAAGGGAAAGTTGCTGTAACAAGGCTTCACATGTTAAGAGCCAAGATGAGTCATCTAGAGTTATAGCGATTCAGGGAAACTGGGCTTTTCTAAAGCCAGCCTACTGAATATCCATCCCAATGCAAACACAGGCCTGGTGTTTGTGAGTTTTGCTGGTAAAACTGATTATGATAGGTGATGGCCCTCTAATAGTAAGCCAAGAAATGTGTCTTTCTCCTGTTCACAATGTGGAAACATTGTAGCTTTTTGAATAAGGAAATAAGTAATATGCAAGACTCAGTGTTTTAAAACACCTTTAAGTTTTATGATGATCTTATTCGTGTATCCATGTCAAACCTGACATCTGTTAAGGCCAATTATATAATTTTCCCCATTTATATATTACACGGTCCCAAGTGGAATAAGAATGAACTATGTCTTATTTCAGGGTTCTTTTTTTTTTTATGTATAATAAGTATTCAGAAAATACTTGATCATTTTTTTGAAATATAGCTTTTGTTATCAAAGCAAATGATTTAGGAATGTTTGGATCACTTCATTTTATGAAGATGTATTCATTTTGCCACTTTATTCCATCCTTACATTCTGCACCATTAAATCAAGGCTAATTAATTGTTTAAAATGCATGTGGTGCTGTGTTATGAGACAACAAGGCTACAGGTAACAGCTAACTCATCTCCACTACCGTAGAGTTAAGTACAAAATCAACTGATTACGATTCTGAGATACAGTTTTCATGATGATTAAGAACTCGATTATTCTCCTGGATTCTGCTTACATATGAACATCACTACTGTGATTTCCATTGTGAGAATACATCATTTACTTTACGTGGAAACATCTTATTTGGCTCTCCTTTGATGGTTTTGTTGTTTTGATCATATACTATGATTATAAAGGCCAAGGAGCCATTTAAACTTGTTTACCTCTCAGAATGAATATTTGATTCATAACTTGGGTAGCTACTAAGCCACATCCATATTTACACTGGGCCCTAATGAAATGGCCGTTTGCAAGAATTGGACTGTAACTGCACTGATGCATGAGGGACAACAAATCTGCTTTACAGGTTACAATTTACTGGTATGATTTGCATGTGCCAGTGATAGGAAAGACCCCTTTGTCTTTGGAGGCTTGGCATTGGCCTGGCAGAATAGTAAGGGTCCTGCTGCCTGTTTATTCTTTCCTCAGAGCAGGATGTACCCCTTCTATTCATTTTCTGAGCATCCTGCAAGCAGTGCTGTTATCAGAGCTACAGTTGAGATGAAAGGGATCCCTATTATGGACCGTACTGAAAATCTCCACAGGACACCACTCTGCTTGGATTAGGCTGCTATGAAGGCATTGAATCTCTCCAACTTTAGATACAGAAGGGAACTCTTGCTTCTGTATTGTATTCAAGGTGGTCTTGTCTATTCTCTTCCTTACTGCTTTCACCACTGAGGGCGTTTTAAAACAAGTCAAGTTCCATGTATTCTAAATATTGGAAAATTAATTATACTGGTTCGAGGAGAGATGCCATGCTTCATGTTTATCGTATGCAGATTCTGTACATGTGTATATATGTATGTCCATATGTGTGTCTGTATTAGATGATGACTCAGGTGGCATTACAGGCTGTCCCTTTCTCCTAAGATAATTTATGCGAACAATGGTATCATTAATACAATTTCACCTGATTCTTCACTTGCAGGTTTCAAGAAATGCTTGCAAAGTGTGAGGTTCACAAAATTCACCTGGTTGGCAACTGCATGTGTGTGTGTGTTTTCCAATTCCCATTTAAACTCTTAATGACCTTTTTAAAGTTTACTTTAGCATTTTGATCCCAGAAAAGCATATGTTTTTATTGATAGGGCTATTTATTTCCCAAGGAATGTGAAATGAAGGTATAAAAATTTGTTTTCTGGATGGAGCATTCTTTAGCATGCATAATGAGATTCCTCCCCCCCCCAACCTTTTCTCTCTCTCCATTACATCAGTTTATTTAGAGAAGTAATGCTTGCTCATATTTTAGGCTTGTTATTTTTATGACTTTATTATGCACTTTTCTTACTTTAATATGCACCACAGTTGCCCCATTTAACAACACTTTCTGTATCCTTTTACTGAAGTTCAATCTCTTAGGAATCAAGAGCAAAAACAAAGTCATCCATCTTCAACAAATATACAAGATTACTCCTAATGATAGTAGTAAGTACAAAATTGGTGATGCTCTCCACAAGTAGAATTCCATTTAACTACCAATTTCCAAGGAGGCCAAGGATATGAACATAACAACCATTTCGGAGAATGTATTGTATTTTCCTTCTCTGAGATAATTCTGACAAAGGGGTGTTTCACCTTACATCTTAGATCACATGATGGTGAGAAAACTCTATAGCTTAAAGGATAGGAGTTTATTACGGTAAGTATAAAATAGAACAAAACACTTGGGCTTCTACAGCATTTTACGGGAAAATCTCTTCTGACCCTTCTAGAAACAGTCCCTTTGGTAAAGTCCCCATTTTATGTTGGTTTGCTCTGTCATGGGTGTAGAGTTATAGCTTGAATAAATTCTTCTTGAGGGTTTGAAGGTTGGCATGGGAATGCCTTTCTTTCCTAGATCTTATAATGGATGTGTGTAATTCGTCAAGTGTGGAACATATGCCTTGCTTTATTCACAAACTTTTAGAGAAGTTAATTGCCAGCCATCACCTTCAAAATCTGGCACCAGATTTTGATATTTAAATCAGTTGAGTAAGAATTAGTCAGTATTTAAAGCTTTGCAATTTCTTCCTAGTAAATACATTAATTTATTATCAAAATGAAATTTATTTCAATAGCATTTTAAGTTTTTTTAAAACTTAGTATTATGCTTCATTAAATATCTTGGTAAGCATTTTAGGTTTTCACTGTATCTACATTTCAGAGTAGATTGTGAATTAAAGACATAAGTAGGCTGCCAGATAATATTAGTTTGTAAAAATTTTATTTGCGTTTTATTTGAGTAGCATTTAATGGAAAATGTTTTCTGTATGTTCATTAGATTTGTGTACTTTTATGTGTAGAAAAAAAGCATACTATCCTCCATGTGTTTACTTCATAGAGAAAAAAGTTTAGAACTACAAAACAAACTTACTTTTATTTATTCCATCTTGTCCTCCCTTTTAACTGGATTGTTGGCCCTTGTCAATGCCTTGAAAACACAAAAATGCATTGTGCATTCTGCTTTTACGACTTCTGGTTATTAGGTCTTCATGAAGACTTAAAAATAGCATCTTTCTTTCTCTAAGACACAAATAGCATCTTTCTTCCATTCCTGATATTCAACTGTTGCATAAAAGAACAGATATATGATATTGGATGAAATATCAAAAGAGAAACCTTTTCTTGGTTCATAATAACTGTTTCTGGTACTCTTATAATCATCAGTCTAATTTTGAGAATCAAAACTGAGCTGCCCTCAAATGTATTTTTCACTGGATAAAGCAAACATGTTTGATGTACAAGAGTTATTGTTAATTACCTTGTGTGTAAGGTATTTATCAATTAATCAGTCTTAGATTTTTCCACCAAAAACAGTTTTCTTCTGGGCGTGCATAATAGAAAAACACATTATTCGGGACAGAGAGTTGTTTTGTACTTCCTCTTAAACAATTCATTCAAATTTAGATAAATTTTAAGTTCTTTTATTTTTAAGTGGACTAGCTATATTTATTCCACTTTGCTTTTTCAGATGCAAATGGTTAAGTGTTCTGCATTCTAATCAGTAAAGAACCCGGTGACTAAATCATAATTTAATGATCTCTTCCTAGAGTGGTAATGATGCAAAATTTAGATCTGAAAAGAGAATTCTCATTTTTATCTAATTGGGCTGATCTTTCTGCAAAATCTCTGCAGGCCTCTATAGTTGTGCTAATAATAAAACACTGGGTGAAGCTGACATAATGAAAGATGCTATATTTTACTCAGGAATATGGATAATTAAAACGTATCTTCATATAAGAAATGACATTTTTGTGCATGTGATAATGTTCATTTTTTATTGAATTAGGGGAATTGTCAGTTTTACTAGATGTAAGAAGTAGGCGTTTTTGGTTTAAATGGTCTTATACACTTTGAGTAAATCGAAAGAAAAATAATCTTTTATGTTTACCTAGCTATGTACCATTTCCAGTGTTCTTTATTTCTTTCTAAAGATCTGAGTTTCATCTGGTATCATTTCCCCTCAGCTTTAAGAACTACTTTTAGCATTTTTTGGACTGCAGCTCTGATGTCTATAACCCTCTTTAGTTTCCTTTATTTGGAACTATGTTTATTTTGCCTTCATACTTGAAGAATATTGTCACTGAATCCAGAATTCTAGGTTGATTTCTTTTTTTGCTTCAGCACTTTAAACTTGCTCTTTACCTGTATGTAATGTGCTGCTTTTCTCTCTGTCTTCTTCCCAGGTTTTATTTTTATCTTTGCTTTTTTGAAAAGTTGATTATTATGCCCTTAAGTGGGGCTCTCTTTGCATTTATCCTGCTCAAAGTTTACAGAGGTCCTTGAATCTATAAGTTCCTGGCTTTCACCACATTTGGTAAAAATTTCTGCAATGATTTCTTCAAATTTACTTTTATGTTCCATGTCTCTCTTCTTTTGAGACTCCACTTACATACATATTAAATATGTTAATGCTGTATTCATTTTTCTGCCTCTAATCTCTCTTTCATGCTGGAAAATTTATATTGATCTAGCTTCAGATTCACTGACTCTTTTCTCTGTCATCTCTAAACTGCTATTAAGCAAACTGAAAATTTTATATTTTTATGTTATATTTTTTCATATCTAGAATTTCCATTCAGTTTTTTTTTTTTTTTTAGAGATTTTATGTCTCTGCTTTGGTTGTCTTAATTTTATATTCATTGTGAGAATATCTTATTTCTATGATCATAATTATATTTGTGCTTTAAATTCCTTATCCACTATCTTCAATGCATGGATCATCTCACGGTTGATCTCTGTTGGCTTCTCTTTGGGTGCAGATCACATATACTTTATCATATGTTGAGCCATTTTGGATTGTTTCTTGGGCATTGTAGATAGTCTGGATTCTGTTATGTTCTCCAAATAATATAGATTTTAATTTTATTTTTCTTATCAATTTTATTACCATAATAAATGTAGATAAGATCAAACTATAGTCTCCTTTGTAGCGGATGGTTGACATCTCAGTTCATTTCTTTTGGAGTCTCGGCAGAGCTGTTTCAAGACTTTCCTACTAATGTGTATTTCAGAGGATAGCAAAGGTGGGGCAGTGTTAATACACAGAATCTGGGGTTCATTCTCCCTGGCTCTCTCCTTTATGGGATTCCCCCTCTTCTTTTTTAGTTGGTCTGGTTGTACAATCTCTGTTCTCTGTTTCTTCAAGTTTTCTTTGTCTATTTTACCCATTTAGCATGGACAGATTGGGTCCTGCCCTCCAGCTCAAACCTGTAAACCAGGAAACTCATTCAATGTTGTCTCCTTCCTCCAACTGTCTCCCCTCTCCAGTACTGTTTGTTTGGGGTCACAGTGCTTTCAGGTATTATGTTTTATATTTTTTCTGTACTTTGTAGTTTTTTTACCTGCAGGAAGGTTAGTTCTAGGAAAAAAAAAAAAAAGACATTACTAGAGGTCTACAAGTTCACATCGGAAAAAATTAGTAATTTTTATGCTTGGTAACTTCTGTATGTCTTCTTCAGAAAACTGTATCAGAATATTTTAGGGACCCTGGAAGAGTTCAGATTTTCATCATTAAATTTCCTTCCTTATTCATATTTGAGAAATTAAAATCTGCTTAATTTTAAGAAACTTTGAAGATAGCTTCTATGTGCAAGATAGGAAATCCTGCAAGTGTGTTTTATATTTATATTAGTGTGGATGTACGGAGCTATAGGAAACAGGATATGAGCTGATAAATTTTGCCTGTGTGGGGGAAACACTATATATGGGCAATAATAAGTGTTATGTAAAACTCATGCCTGCTTATGAGCCCTTAAATATTTTATGGTGAGCTGCCAAAAAACTACCTAAGTGAGGTCCACATCAAAAAAGGTGGCAGCCCCTGGGTTATCCTGGGTTTCTGGGCTGCTACATTGGTTTACGGCACAGCGGGGGCAGTCCATGTCAAACGACCTCCATGGTGAGGAGGGATCTGCTGGTATGTGGAAGGCCCTCCACTACTTTGTAGTGCTCCCTGGCCTGGGAGTGAGCAGGCTGAACATCTTCCTGAAGTCACATCATGGAGAGTAGAAGAAACCCACGTTGGTCGCCAACCCCCATCTCGGCATCGGGTCCAACCCCTTTCCCTGGGGAGATGGTAGTCCTACTCTATTCCATAACTCTCACATGAATCTACTTCCTGTCGGCTAGAAAGTTGAACAAAGTGAACCTGGACCACTACCCAGTGGGAACCACGGCACTGGTTTGGACCATGACTCTGCACACAGACAAGTTTACGGGACCTTAAGCTAACCTTGCTTGCTTGTATCAAATGATGACCAGTATACTGATCTTCCATCCCTTTGCTTATGGCCGGAGATGGCTTAAATCAATAACTTAGATTGGTCCATGGGGGATAGAGGGGACACACCAAAAAACTACCTGACTGAGAAAGTTGCAGAAGCTTGAGGAACCAATGCCCATAAGATGAGGGAAATATTTCTTGTCAATATAAACAGGAAATTCAGAACCCTTGCTGTGGTGTATTGTACTGTGGCATGGAGTTTAAATGCCTTATTGGGTTTGTCTGTTTACCATATTCTTTTTTTTTAAGGTTTATTTTTATTTTTATTTATTTCTTATTTTTGAGAGCGAGAGAGGCAGAGGTGGGAGGAGTGCAGAGAGAGGAAGAGAGAGACCATCTCAAGCAGGCGCCGCACGGTCAGCACGGAGCTGGATGTGGGGCTTGAACGCACAGACCGTGAGATCATGAGCAGAGCTGAAATCAAGAGTCAGATGCTTGACCAACTGAGCTACCCAGGTCCCCCTGTGTACCATATTCTGAAAAACAATATGAAAAAAATAGATTGATAAAAAAATAATAAAAAGGTTTTAAATTTAAAATATAAAGAAATAGATTGACAAGTCTCATTTAACCCCTGAAAGACAATAAATTCCATGCAATGCCTGTGAATAACTGAGTTTGTGAAAGAAGATTTTACCTCCATTTTGACCTCAGTCTGTACTTTCTAGCAGATTGAGTTCTTTCCAGCTAATTTTTTAACTCAGGCAAAAGACCTGGTGTGCAAAGTATCCCATGATGGGAACCCAAACCTCAAACAATAACAACAGCCCTGACATCAGCAAGACCCCATGTGATTGACTCCAGGATGACTAATGTGACCTTTACTGCTCACCTGCAAGTACCCACTGACCTTTGTCCCGCATTTTCCTTATATAAACCTAGAAGTACTTTCAGCACTCTGGAGACCGTCTTTGAGATGTTAGTCCACAATCTTCCAAGTGTTGGCCTCACTAAAATAATCCCTTTTTTGTTTCACTGCCACTAATCTCTCAACCTTTGGATTTTGTCAGTAGCTGGCTGAACGTGTTCTGTTTGGGACCCCCAGAGCCAGGTGCTCTTGCCCCCTGGGGTCTCAGTTACATTTGGGTCTGTGTTAACACAGTATATCACATATTAGCAATTTGTGATTTAAATGCATGTCTGCTAATTAATTTATTTTGTAGGAAACAAAGTCCATTGAAAGTGTGAATTACGGCCCCTAAACACGATGGCATGGAAAGGACTAGTTGTTCCATGGCTCTTTTTAAAACTGCTAAAAATATGCCCCCCCCCCAAACGTACCATTATATTGTAATTAAAAAAAAAAAAAAGCACCTGGGTGGCTCATTCAGTTAAGCATCTGACTCTTGGTTTCATCTCAGGTCATGATCTCATGGTTCATGCGTTCAAGCACTGCATCAGGCTCCATGCTAACAGTGCACAGCCTGCTTGGGATTCTCTCTCCCTCCGTCTCTGTGCCCCTTTCCCGCTCGCTCTCTCTCTTTCTCCTTCTCTCAAAACAAATAAAGTTAAAAAAAAAAAAGCCCCTATGCATGTTTAGATTTATGCCAAACTTTAAACTAAGAACAGAAGGATGGCAAATATCTAGCATGTGAGAATCATTTCTTGTGTAATATCAATGACAGGCATCATTAATAATCACTTTGTGTTTTTTCCAGCCAAACTTAGATACCCGGTTGGAACCCTTTGGACATAGTATTTCAAGGAGTCACTACCAGTCAGAAGAGTTATCTCATGAAAGGAAGACTTTTTGTCTAAAGAACCTATCCAAAGGGAATGATTTTACTTAGGAATCTATGGCGAATAAAAATGATTTTGATGTCAGGAATCAGGAAACTGACTCAAACTAGTTGATTACTGTATTTTTTCATTCACTTAGCTACCTAGTCAAGGTGCATTTCAGTTTAAGCTTTTAATAAACAATAAGATTTCAGCTATTTGAAGAACTAAGTCTTCAAATAAAGTGTCAAGTATCCATCTTTTCTTTTCTCTGCGGTGGTTTTATTCTCAGCCATGCTTCTTCTAAGTGGTGGTAAGCAGCCACCTTCTCTATATCATGCCTCCTGAGCAATCTTGTGCTTTTTCCTGATAGTTCAAGCATACATCCCTTGTAGGTCTTTCAGTAGCTACTTCTGAGTTTGATGCTTTTCATTGCTCTAATCACCATAGACAGAGGGATGGGAAATATGTGGTTTGTACCTGTGTCACTTACCTGGACTAGCGGTAGATAGGGAGTATTGGCATCAGCCTCTGTCAGCCCACATAAACATAGATGTTATTTCCTAGGATTCGCTGACTTGTACAAATGTCTAGAAATGGTGGGCAAGCAGAAAACAATGGAAACCTATTGTACCATCCATTCTTATTTTTCTTGACTGTTCTGAAATTGTTCTGATGATAGAGATTACAATGGCATTAATTAGGTCAAAGACTAAACAGTTATAATATAGACACTGGCTTAAAGAATAGGAAAGTTCACTTCTTTATGGTAATATGTGGGCTCTGATTCCTACAGTCACCAGGGACTCGGGATAATGGGGGTTCTTTTGTCATCATCAACATGCATATTTCATTCTTTGAGGCTAGCTACAAGGAAAAAGAGGAGTGAATCTAGATTATCTTTAAGATGACCTTGTAGTTGTCAATAGGATTTCTCCTCATGTCCCTTTCTTGAGAAGCTAGCAGTGGAGCTAAACTTGGTCACAAGGGTAGGTGGCTATGTGCCCAGGAAGTAAAAGAGAACAGATTGCAGGGTGAGGGGGTCAGGGCAAAGAGACAAGCAACCAGAAGCCTGCCACAAGCTCTTAAATGAAGGAGAATTAGTGGGCCTCTCCTTTTTCTCTAGCATGTTTCCTTTATCCTGAGAGTGGGACAACACCAATTTCCAAAGTCAATTGGACAAAATAGATGGAAGAAAAGGATCAACTAAGACCCTCATTTCAGCTATTTGTCTCTCTAAAGATTAGCCGTTATTCTTCTGCTATCATTCACCATCTCACTATTCAGCATTTATCTTGTTGGCTGTAGCAGAATTGGAATAAATACAATTGTCCTTCAAGATGGCAGTGGCCTGTCATTTCTAAAATCATACATGATTAAGAATATATTGTATTAATTATTAATGAGATTAAGAATATATGTGTGTGTGTGTGTGTGTGTGTGTGTGTGTGTGTATACATATATATAAATTCTAGGCCACTAACCTGTTGTATAATCTCAAGAAAGTTTCTGAACCTTGCCCTCCTCAAGTATAAAAGGAAGAATATGCTTTCTGAGGTAACTTCCAGATTGAAAAGATTTTATATTATGTTGGATATAGAGAGGTTTAAATGAAATTCTCATCCTCCAAAAATATGAGAACTTTTTCCAACAAATATGAATTCATACTATAAACCTGTTCTCAGGCCTTTGAGATAAGAATCACCAATAGGAGAGTAAGCTAGTCATAAAGGGCATTCGAGCATTTCTGATCGGAGGACCAGAAATCTTTCTGATCTTTTACAAGTAATCAACAAATGCCTTAAAGTATGAGGTTTGATAACACTTAGCATGATCATAGGTACATAAGTATAATGTTATTAATGGCCATAAATTACCTAGCCCTTTAAAAAATCCGTCTAGTGAAAATATCTGGTTCAGTGACCTCCTAAGGCTGAATCACACGTATTAATGATCCAGGGCGCAAAAGACAAGATTTCACCTTTTTATTTGTTTCAGAATGATTGCCCTTTGATTTTTAATACATGTCTTTTTGTTCTTGTATTAAAGGGCAAGTTAAAGGAGTATCGACACTGTCGGTTTAACTCTGCAGAATTAATATGGTCTTCTTTAGCTTTCTTAATATCCAAGCTGAGGGTAGCTGCTTTGCACTTCCAAGGTTGCCTTTGAGGACCTATCCCTCAGTGGAACATCGTGATTTCCTTTATTACAGTAGTTGGCCAGAAAACCCCTGTGGATGTGTGACTATTCAGAACTGCTAGACTGAAATGCCATTTCAAAAACTACAGCTCTTCTGCTAAACAATTTTTCTAGGAACACTGCCATATCACTAGCTACTCGGCTTTGCCAAAAGGCAATACTCCTCCAATGGTCCCAGCTCTGGGAATGATACCAAATGATGGTTCAAGCTGGGGATAGGCAGTAAATCAGCAGTAAAAGCTGAAAAATACTCCAGCTTTTAATACCCTTTCTCTTTTTTCCAGATGACTGGCCTATCTCTCCCACCTTCTGCTTCTATTCATGAAAGACTTCCTTTCTCCCCTTCATTTGTGGTTTGATGGTCGTATTTTTATTTTACATGGCCTCGCTCAATTGTGAGTGATAAATTCACACCTTTCAAAGCTAATGCAGCCCTATTTCCATGTGACTGGTAAGAATCTAGTCTTTCTCTAGCACTCACGTGCAACTGTGTGATGCCTGATAGATTAGGATTGTTGAATGGGAACTGAGTCTGAACAAAGTGTCAGACAGGAGGATGGGAGCCAAGAGAGGGTTTCAAACCAGCAGCAGAAGGTAGCTTCACCAAATATCCACTCTGGTTGAAGGCTGCCTTCTGGTCTTGGGCTCCAGCCTTTCAGGAATCTGATGCTGTGAGCTGTTTAAGTTCCTTGAGTCAGAAAGCCTACATTTGTTACCTGCCTTTGGAAATGTGTGTGTGTGTGTGTGTGTGTGTGTGTGTGTGTGTGTGTGTACATTTATACATTATCCTATGTTATCCTTGGAGATAACATCTATGAGGTGTTTCTTGGACGTGGAAATTTAAATCATCTGCTTCTCTTTTTCATTTCTTTAAAAAGGCTTATTTAGTTGCCTGAAATTCTCTGTTTTAAATATTGTTTTCCTTTGTTGGTTAACCATTTGTCTTCCTTCCTCCATTCCTTCTTCCCTTCCTCTTTCCTGCGTCCTTTTTTCCCTGTGTATTTTTCCCTATTTCCCTCACTTCAGATTTACTTGACTGGGGTAAAATGTGTTGTGTATATACAGACTTCATGGCTGTCCCTTGTAAGCTTTGGACTTACTATTGGGCTATTATTTCCTCATTTATATGCAGTGTCAGAGACTCAGAAGTCTGTTGTTTCCTTTTGAAGAAAACTCATATTTAAGAATAGACACTTCATCTTTTTGTTTCAAGTATTATGCCTTGGAATCCTTAACACATTTTTGGATATTTGACTTAAAAAGAAGCAGGTAGCCTTGTTGAGTTTTCCACTGTACCCTAGCACCTTGAACACTAACTGATCAATACTAGGATCTCATTCCTTCTTTCCCTAGATATCTTTTAATAATGATCTTAATGTCAAGCAAACAAATCATAGAGAAAAGGAGAGCTCTATGTTGAAGAGTATTCTGTTGGTCTGGCCAGGAATGAGTTCTGAATCTTTTGTTCAGAAAACGTTTACCCAGACGGTGCTCACCTTCTGAGATCAACTCAGCTTTTATGTCTCCTTGACTTTGGAAGTATTTCCCTATATTTTCCCTGTAGGAATTTTATTCAATATTCTATCTTTGTTTCTACTTTACAAAACATGCCATGTGAATAATGATGCCCCGGGCAAAGAAATTACTACTCTAGCAGTACAATTTAAGCTCAGGACAAATCCTGCCCTCACTTGCATTTGCAATTTGCAATGCAGTCAGTAAGAATTGGGCCCACACATGAACTGACAGAATCAGGGCTCCAAGGTTAGTAATTATTAAAGTTTAAAAGTCCATTAATTCATTTTCAAAATATTTTATTCAGTTGCTTCTGAAGCAGAATTCTGAATTGCCTTCCCTCTTGCTGCTACTATAGTGGTATCCAACTCTGAGGGGAGCTCACAGCTCTAAATGTCCTCATTGTTCAAGCACAAGAGGAGAACAAAACCCGACTGTAAAGTCAATCTTACTGCCTTAGTGGAGTAAAAATTAGAAGTCAATGATTCTCTTACCATCAAAGAGAACTTAAATTCAACAGAATTTTTTAAGTGGTATTGCGTGAAAAAAAAAAAAAAGATGTATAAATAACTTACTCTGCAAAAGCCTGTAACTTTTCCAAATCAATTTTGGAATCCTACAGTAAAATTTACATGCTTTGGTGGAATTGATAAGGGATCAGAAATGGCCTTTTACATTGGAAATGAGCACACCGGGCTTTCTTCTACCCTATAGTAGTGAATTAATACAGAATAGGTACGAAAAAAACTTTACGGAATAATGTGGTAAAAATACAGACCATAGGTATTAAGACAAAAATTTTAAAAGTGGTTAACAGTGAAAGGTGCCCAAATTTATGTATGTAATAATTTGGCAGCTTACTGTAGTAGCATCTTTTGCAAATTAAATAGCAAGCCCCATCACACCTATAAATGGGGCAGGAAAACAAAAAGAATATTTTTAATAGGTACATGGCACCACACCCTTCCAACATGCAGCGATGAGGGAAAACCAGACCGGCGACCCGTGTCTAGAATATGTACTGAGTGAAACCATCGGGAGGGGGAGGGCTTTTTTTTTTTTTTTTTAATTCCTTTTTGCAGATAAAAGGGACAGCGATCCTACCGCTTTTGGCCATAAATGTTGAAAACGACGAGCGAAGTTTTGGCTTCGTCCCTTGCTTTTCAGCATGGAATACAAAGTCTTAAGCCTGTAGCTCTCCCTGTCCCAAGGGAGTGTGCTAAGGGAGGGAAAATAGGCGGCGTGGGTGAGGGGTGGCGAAACAGAACCGAGGGAGAGAGGAGAGGCGCTAGCCAGCCTCTGCCCGGAGGGCGTGGATCCCAGCGCAAGCCAGAACAGGTCCTGCGTTCTCGCGGCCACTGCCAGCAGCGGGCGGGGCCCGGCAGGATCTCCGCGGGCAGACTCGCGTGTGGATCAGCAGCGAGCAGCCGGCAAGAAACTCCCTTGGATCCGCTAGGAGCTGTTGGACCCTGCACGTCTCTCTCCCACAGCAAGGCAGCTTGGGGGAGAAGTTTCCCCGAGGGAAGGTACGGAACCGAGCTAAGGCCGAACGCTCA
The DNA here is from genome assembly GCF_018350155.1 of Leopardus geoffroyi. Taxonomy (NCBI): domain Eukaryota; kingdom Metazoa; phylum Chordata; class Mammalia; order Carnivora; family Felidae; genus Leopardus; species Leopardus geoffroyi. The sequence continues at coordinate 42,570,593 of NC_059331.1, forward strand.
GGTGTGCCTAGGTGGGGGTTAATTTGCATCTGTTTTGCTTCCCCTGCGGGTTCTCCCAGTTCGCCGGGTAGTCAACTCTCTGGGCGTGATGGAAGGCGGATTAAGGGTTTGCGCCTGGGAGGGGTCAACTCACTGTGGGTAGGAAATGGTGCGCAATCTGGGCTTCATCCTTGCCTAAAAGTGGGGTGGCCCGAGGTCCCTCAGCCCTAACCCGGGAAGAGACACCCCCTTTCCCAGCCCCGCCCCCTGGTGGCTGAGGCTGTATTCAAACACAGCTCTGTGTTATTCGGATAGAGTGAACCGGGTCCGCGAATCCTCCGGCTCCCACTTTCTCCGCCTGGTGACGGGTAGGTTGACCCTCGGTCTTTCTTCCAACCTCCTCCCCTCAGTGCTCCCTACCCTCTGGAGAGGATTCCAGACCCTCCCAGAGACTGCAGCCCTCTCTTTCCAGTAGGGGGTCGGCGGTCTAGCTGGGTTTGGGATCAATCCTGGTCTCACTCCCCCCTTACCCGGACCATCTCTAGGGTCGTAGAGCATTTGTTCTCTTCCGCACCCCATTCCGCCCCTATCTTGATCCCATTCTCAGGGGAGAATCCCAGGTACTGGTTGGGGTTCTGTATACGCCGCCAGCTTGGAAAGGGAGCTCTGTGGACAGCAGGGTTAAGGGGGGCAAGAAAGCCGGGAGGTTCAGGACTTCCACCTCCCCAGACCACCGTGGGGGCTAGAAGCCAGGCCGGGGGCGTGGTTGCCATGGCTCCCTGGTAGCTGAGCCGGTGGAGCTAGAGATGCCAGTCACGGATGGTCCCTTCTTCCTCTTTGTGCCTCTCTCTCTCTCATTTTTTTCTTTTTCTTTCTTTCTTTCTTTTTCCTTTTCTTTTTTCTTTTGAGAGTATGCGTGGGGAGGGAGAAAGTGATTAATTTGGAGAGCAGGGATTGGAGCCGGGAAGCTGAGAGGCTGGGGGACGCCGGCCCCTTCATTCCCATTCCTCTTGCTCGCTGTGGGAGCCGCACTTTGGAATTCCAGCGAAAACCTGAGGGCCAAAGAAGCCGCTGCCGCGCGGCCCAGGTACCCACGCTCCGAGCCGCGCCCTGGGGCGAACGCGGGGTGGTGGTCCGGCTGTCAGCGAGAAGGCGGGCAGGGGATGGGGTGGAAGGCGAGCGGCGGAGGGCAGGTGTCTAGTGGCACAGCGGGGCTAAGCGAGGGGCGCTGGGGTTCAGCCCCGCCCTGGAGAACCTTTTGAGGGCACCCCCCCGCCAAGGGCTGGCAAGTGGCCGCCTGGGCACGCGCGTGCGTGACGGCGCGCTCTCTGGAACGCCCGTGCTGAGAGGGGGGTGTGGGGGGTGTGGGGGGGTTGGCATGTGCGCGTGCGCGCGGAGGTGGGCAACTGGTGATCCACCTGGGCTCAAGCAAGGCAGAGTCTCTGGCGGCGCCCAGGTGGGTTCCAATTCCAGCTCCAACGTCTGTGATGTGTGATTTTGGACGAGCCATTTAACTCCCCCGGGCCTCGGTTTCCCCTTTTAAATAGTAACGATAATATCAATACCTTACTTTTTGGGTTTTTGCAGGACTGGAATGAGATAATCCAAGAAGATAGTTTAGCCTAGTGTTTAATGCTTAATAAGCACCTTGGTTTAGTTATGATGGGGTTACTGTTATTAATTAATCTTCAATTTATTTAGATAGGGTGCATTCTTATTTCTCCGCATCTTTATTTAAGACAAAGTACTGTGTTTTCTAATTTTGGAGGATACCGATAGATATTAAATATTTCTGCCCCGTGCAACTACCTGCATAGCTTTGGAGTGCAGCAGATTGGAATATACAAAGTGACCAACTGCTGGTCAAGATGGCTTGTCAGACGTTGTTGGAAAGAAAAGCTTAGAAAGCTATTTGGGGAAACTTTTAGTGACAAGGAAAAGAAAGAGTTTATTCTAGAGCTTGTGTGTAAGATTCCATTTCCTCTTTCATAGGCTGATGTTCTAGTTGGGTTTGTCTTAATTCCAGTCTCTTGTGATGGACCAGCCTCTGGCTTTCATAATTTAACTTGGTTCTAGAGTCTAGTGTATAACCCAGCTTCCCTTTTTATGGCCTCAAGTGCTGCAGTGGATTTACTTCTAGTAATGGCAGAGCACAGTGTGTAATCATTCCTCACAAGCACCTGAATATTGTCAGTGAATAAATAGAGACAAATAGTTATTTCTTGGCAAGTGTGAGTACTGGCTATGGCAGTTCATTAAAAATCTCTTTCTGGGCAAGTATTTACCCACATCGCTGTAGAAGAGTAGGACTATCATGATTAATACATGTTTTTTTTTTTCAGTTTCTGCTCTGTTGCATCTATACTTACAGATGTGTTCCTTAAAAAAAAAAAAAAAGCTGCAGGTTTTTATTGGTACCTCATGGTTTTATTAGGTGGTCTAACCTAGTGATGAGCAAAACATTCCATGAACCTAATTGTGAGACTGACAGGATTTGATATTGTGCATATGTTTATTACCTTTAAGTTAATTAATCCCATTTACTGAATTAGCTTTAAATACATTTTAAAAATATCACTTACTTGTTAAGATGTAGGCATGTCTTGGTGGATCTGAAGGAAGTAAAACCAGACAGATGTCCCCATCCCCAAGTTCCTTATGATTTTATAAAATAGACCTCACCTTGGAAAATATTTGCTGGATAAACTATAGTTTACTTTTGAATATTTTGAAGATAGGTTCTTTGACCTAAAATTGCTTTGTTGAAATAATTAGGCTGATTCCTTTTTTTAGGGAGAATTAAGTAAGAGTAGTGATCAAGATTGATTTACAATTCTACTAGTTTTTTTTTTTTTTAATCTCATAAAAGAAAATTAAGTAATAGAGGGGGCTGAATGTCATCAGATTTGAAGGAATGAGTGTCAGGAAGCCCTGTGAGTATCAGTTCAGATAGTAGAGTATTGCTTTAAGTTTGACTTTTGCATGACAACACCCTCTTCTTCATCGTGAATATGTCATCTTTAAAAGGTACCTTGAGGAATTAGTGTGACAGCTTGCCTGAAATTCATGTGATCATTTACATATTGTTTCCCTGGAGCCTTGGCATTAAATGTTTCATTTGTTGGAAATTATTTTGCCCTTTGATTTATGACAGCCAGCAGTGCCATGGAGCCTAATACATTGTAGAAACCAAAATTTGGCTTTTCACTGTTTTGTATTTTCCCCTAAAAATCTAAGCAGTGATGCGTATGGATAGCTTAAGTTTGGCCAAAGACAAAGGGTAACGTGGAAAATCATGACACATGTGGAGGTACTGAGTCCTGAATTTGGGAAGCTAATTGACATGCAAAGGTATAAGCTAGAGGAGGGAGTTGTCTCCATACTAAGGGTGTTTTCAATGATGTGCTGTATTATCTGATTCAATCAGTGTTGCTTGTTACTTTTTCAAACCGAGACCTAGAATAGTATATTTTCAATTATGAACATTTTGATTACAGCTTCATTGTAGCTAACTAATTTAGTCTGAAGAGAATGCAATTATTATGGTGATTTACATACAATATGCTAAGTTAACACAGCTAATGAGTGAAAGCATAATATTCTTTCTATTCATTCCTGGAAAAATATTGTGCTAAGCATTCTTTCAAAGAAAAGATTACATTATTCGCCAGCATTTTATGTCTACCTACAAGTAGGATTGGCATTGAGCCATTTTTTCTGCTATTGAAGTGAAATCTCTCACATTTTGGCGACTATGCCTCTCCCCCTCTTTGGGGTGGAAGGGAGAATGGAAACAATTCCCAATTTAATTAGATATGGTGCTTTCTCCTTTCTCTACATCTTTATTGGAGGAAAGATTCTGTATTTTCTAATTTTGGAGGCTGGTTAACACCTTAAACATTACTAATTACTGCAGTTTATTTTATGTGTGTCGCAATAGTGTAGTTAGTTAATTATAGCTTTCTCATTAGCACCATGTAGAGAATAATGAATTAACACATCCCTTTGATCGAAAGAACATCTAAGTTTATCTTCTGAGAATAAAAGTGTTATTGTGTTACCGAAAGTCACTATAATTTCCCCAAGAAACAAATTGGTTGGAATTCTCTAGCACTGGGATAGGAAGCTTGATGAATGAGTTGGATTGATCACAAACAAGAGGGAGTAGAGCTGTGGTTGCTTGGCAACCTAACATTATTCTGCAATTTCCTCTGGTATATTTATCCAGTAAACTAGAAAATTCTGTTTTGTTAACGAATGTTTTTAGTCACTGCACAAATAGACCATAACTAATTGAGATTTTATGTATTGTGGATAAAAAATGATCCTGCTTACCTTCCTATTGTGTTTAGATAATGAAAATACAAAGAGAATGCATATTGTTTTCAGTTTGTAAAATCTTGTGAAAAAAATGTTATTTTAATTTTCATAATAGTTCGTTCCTACCAAAAGATTACAACTTGTTTATCTCTTCGGAAGTCAGATTATTAGGAGTGTGTGTGTGTGTGTGTGTGTGTGTGTGTGTGTGTGTTTATGTGTATTTATACACAATTTTTCAAGAAGAATCAGAGATAGAATTTGAACTGAGATGAAGTCTTCCAAAATTGTGGTTTGTTGCTTGAACTGGCAATATAGGTAAATTGAAGAAGGTATAAATATCCAATCTGAGTGATACTAGCAGATGATGATAATAATAAATGTACTGAGTTTGACAGTTATAGACGTGTGCTCTGTTCTTTGACCAGAGTTGCTTTTCCTGGTGATCATAATCATTCTCCCTTCTGTTGCATCTCATTTTCACCATAGTTGCAAAGTAGGAGCTCAGCAAATCCATCATCTGCCCATCTTCTAATCTAACTCTCCCCAACTCCAGGGTTTGGGATAGAACACTTTGCTATTCAGCCTGTGAATTTTAGTGTGCATCAAAATTCCCTTCTCAGATCTTAACTTTCTTGAGGGAATACGTTCCATTTTATGCATCTCATAAACCTTATATTGTGTGGCACAGTGGGAAGGAAGCAAACTGGTGTGGTGGTTAAATGCACTGGCTATAGTAATCAGGCTGCCTGGGTTCAAAATCACAGTCTGCTTACTCCTTGGTATGTGGCCTTGGCTAAGTCATTTTAATCTAACACTGATTTCTTCTATGAGATGGAGGTTAATATACATGCCCAGCTTGTGTGTGTTATTATGAACATTATGTGGGGCAATCTATATAGACAGTTTAGTAGAACTTATTAAGCACTCAATGAATTCTGGCTTTTAATTATAATTATTATTATCCATCTATTCCATATTCAGTTTATGAATGGATAAAGATACAGAGATGTGCGTGTATACCTATGTATATGAATCAGTGTGAACCATCATCATGGCACAATCAAATGGAAAACTGTTGATACTTACATCAATTATGCACACATAGACTAATAGTGGTTGTTCCACATACTTCAAAGATTCTAAGAGTTCTGGTTCTCAGCCTTGACTGAAATGAGAATCACCTGCAGATCTTTGTAAAACTACCAGCCCAGATGAATCCCATCAGCATCCCTGGGGATGATGACTAAGACTTGTGGATTTTTGAAAGCTTTTGGTGATGGTAATGTACCTTGGGGTTGAGTACCACCAACATAGATTGGGGTAGACATTCTTTAACATCATGTTGGCCTGAGGCATGTTGGCCTTGGTGTTGTGAAATGTGGTTGGAAAAGAAAAAAAAAAAAAAAAAAAGCTTTGGCAAACCTCTGAGGTTTTTCTTACTAATCCCTTTGGTTTAAACAGCACTTTATTCTCTGAAGAGCTCAAATACACTTTTCATTTACTGTGTATTATTTCATTTCTCAGCCAAATGTCTCTGTGAAGATGGTAGGAAAGAAGTCATTATCCTGATTTTGCAGATGAATGGAGTGAGCCATACTGAAATTAGATGATTTGATTAGATTCATACATTTCGAACAGACCCAGATACCCAGATTCCTGTGACTTTCGAGTCTGGATGCTTCTGTGTTTTACCTCAAGTTTTCAAATAAGGGAGAGAGAATTATATTTTTAGGACTAAATAATTATGTAATAAATGGATGCTAGAGATGTGAATTTCTACCTTGTTGTAATTACACACTGCAATGAAAAGCACATTTTTTTTTTTTTCTAAAGAAGACTCTATTTAGGTTCCAAACCCTGAACCTAGCCTACACATGTGTTTTGTTAGGAGTGTTTAAGAAATATTTCAGCCAATATGTAAAAACCAGGGATTTTACGTAAAAATTTGTATTTCTGATTTATCTTAAAAACCTTGACGTTCTCACAGTCTTGAACCTGAGTGTCCAGAGAGTGCTGTTGGCAGTCTTAAAGGACCCAGAGTTTTGTGTCTTCTCTGGATAAAACTTGGTCTCTTCTTGTTCTTACTTTTATTTTTTTCTTATGTATAAATCATACTCAAAGGGGTTAATTGAAGGGAGTTTCAAGAAGCAACCACATCTTTTTAGACAGGCTTGAGAGAACTTAAAAAGGGCTGCTGAAGAGCTGCCCCTCATCCAGTGAGAGAGACAGTAGATGAGGGAAGTTACTAAGGAGGTGAGAGCAATAGCCTAGGGAAAGGCCACCAGACAGGACCTGTGGCTTTTTGGAGAGAAACAGCCACGGTCAAGTGGGAGATGCAGATCTTCTCCTTTCTCAGAGTAGCGGAACCAACCAGAAGTCAGACAGCAGGGGAGCCTGAATGAAGTGGTCTGCAGAGACTGGTTTCCTCTGCACAGAGGAGGATGGAGGAGGGTGGAGAATGGATTGGAATCTGGCAGGTTAATGAAGAACATTCCGCACACCTTGAAGCCTTAAAATGTATGGAACAAGGGGTAATGAGGAAGGAGAAGGTTTGAATTGCCAAAAGTGGAACAAAATGGAGAACCATTAAATGTGCATTCAGTACCGTCTTCTCCCACTTTCCTTGGTCGTGCTTTCTTTGCCCTGCTTTCATTTCCCTAGGTGGACATGCTCCCATTCAGAGGTAGGTTTCAGCTGCAGCCTCCAGACTTCCAAACAATTTTGTCCGTTCCCCTGCATATAATCTCCCCTTTCCAAGATGAGAGCTGATACAGCACAGACACTAATGCAAAAGGCTTATTATAGCCTCTATGGTAACAGGTTTGCATTTTTAGCAGAAGTTCTTCCTTCACAAAAGCTTTTGCTGTAAGTGGTAAATGTAAGACTAGAGATTGCAGATATTATGCCTGCGAAGGAGACACACCCTCAGATAACAGTCCAGCAGCTTAAAGTCATTGTAACCTGGACATTTGAATCTCTGGAGCGGTACCCCTCTTCTTTGGCATAGTGGCAGTAGAGTGAAGAGGGTGAGGAAATAGATCGGGGGGGGGTGGGGGGGCATTGGTAGCCTATTGATAGGAAGCATTTGTGTTTCCTGGGGCTAAGGGGCGAAATCCACAGTGTAATAGTAGGTAAGGAAGGAAGGAAAATGTGGCTTTTTTTGTTTGTTTGTTTGTTTTGGTCATTCCATGTAGTTAGAATTGATTGTGAGTTCAGTTTGTCATCACATTGAAGACCTTTGCTAAAGAACGTAAAGGGACAGAATATCAGCTTATTATGGGATGTTTTGTGTACTGATGTGTTCAAAGGACACAACACATCTCATACATGGAAAATTGCAAGGAGAAGTAAATACTGACCTTTTCTAACATACTCAACACTATATTTCCATCTGTTCAGAAGATTACTTTGGAAGATTTCTATTAAAAAGAAAAGTTATTAATGTCTTGCATTATTTGGGTGCTTTCAGTATTTTAGAGATTTTCTTTTTTTCTTTTTTTTTTTTTTTAACGTTTTATTTTATTTTTGGGACAGAGAGAGACAGAGCATGAACCGGGGAGGGGCAGAGAGAGAGGGAGACACAGAATCGGAAACAGGCTCCAGGCTCTGAGCCATCAGCCCAGAGCCCGACGCGGGGCTCGAACTCACGGACCGTGAGATCGTGACCTGGCTGAAGTCGGACGCTTAACCGACTGCGCCACCCAGGCGCCCCGAGATTTTCTTTTTACCATATCATCTTATTTGATTTTTACGGTGATGTGCTGAACAAAAAGGAATAAATCGTTAGCCTGTTTTAAAAACAAACAAAAACAACTGTAAACAAACAAATACGGTCTAATAGCTGGTTAGGCAGTGGTGAAACCAGAATTAAGGCTCAGATATCCTGATTTGTACCCCAGTTCAATACCCACACTAGTACTTTGAGATTTTATTTGAGACACAAGAAAAATACGGTATAAATGAGTTTTTTTAAAAAGTTAATATGTAAACCGAAGGATGTAATGAGTTTAGGGGAAATAATGAAATCTTAACCAGTTATATTCCAAGGTTGAATGTAGCCATGGCCAAACATAAGGAGATTTGATTTTCCATAGCTTCTTTAATTCAATGATATATTGACTGATTGGTTAATTGATTATAGGTCCTATGAGATATTGACCAGTTATTTTAAAAAGCTTTTATTAAATAATTGCTTTATCCTACAGACAGACTAAGGCTGTGTGCCAGGCTGATGCTTAAATAGCTACCACCTATTAAATGTTTATGATATATTTTCATTCTCTGCGTAAGTCATTTACGTGAAGTACTATTATTTGTTTTTTTTTTTTTCACTTAAAATTTTTTTTAATGTTTATTTATTTTGAGGAACTGGGGGAGATAGAGCATGAGTGGGGGAGGGGCAGCAACAGAGGGAGACACAGGATCTGAAGCAGGTTCCATGCTCTGAGCTGTCAGCACAGAGCCAGATGCAGGCTTGAACCCATGAACTGTGAGATCATGACCTGAGCCGAAGTTGGATGCTTAACCAACTGAGGCACCCAGACGCCCCGTGAAGTACTATTATTATAATGCACATTTTGAGCTGGATGGCACAGACATTGTGAAGGTTTTGTCCAAAGTCACCCCATATGGCTTAGAACTGGCAGAGCCAGAACTCATCCGGACTGAAACTCAGAAGTGTCTGATTCCCAGCCCCAAGTCCCTAACTGCTACCTTGAACCCCCTTTGATTCTTTCATACACCATCAGCACCCTGTGTTAATTCAGGGTGCTGTAACAAAGTACTCTAGGTAGAGAGGCTTATAAACAAGAGAAATTTATTTCCTATATTTCTGGAAACTGGAAGTCTGAGATCAGAGTGCCAGCATAGTCTGCTTCCTCTTGTGAGGGCCTTCCTCCTGGTTGACTTTTCATTGTGTCTTCACAACAAGAATGGCTGAAGGAGGACAAGAGAGCTCTCTGGAGTCTCTCTCATCAGGGAACGAATCCCATTCATGAGGGCTCCACCTCACTACCTAATTACCTACCAAAGGCCATACCTCCAAATAGTACCACTCTGGGGTTTGAATCTCAACATAGGTATTTTGGGGGGAGCCACAACCATTCAGTCCTTTGCCTACCCTTTCTTTTCTCTCTAGGACTTCATTTCCCAAGTGTGCGGTGTCAGTGCCCCCTTGGTTAGCAGGATTCTCTATAGTCTATGGAGAATATTATATCCTCTATAACTACAGTCTTCATCAAGAGCTAGCACGTGTCCCTGTTGTTTATCCAAGTTTACCTGTACCGTGTCTTCATTATCTCAGTTAAACATGTGGAAAAGGAGATCTAAAGGATTCTTCTTAAGGTATGACATGAAAATGCATGCTTAATCCCAGGAATGGCAGCATTTAAAAAGACTATCCAAAAGCCTTAATGCAACAGATTAATTGTGAGGGGCTTCCATGTGAGCGATAAACTGGGAGAGGAGGATGTTTGTATTCTCTCCAAAGTCTTGTCGTAAAAGCATTTGGTGCCTGACTCTTCCTGTCCCTGGGCACCAGTATATGTAAAATTCAACCTTTACCCTCCCCATAGCTTTTGCTTGCCCACATTACCATTCTTCTGTCTTGGCAGAAATGTTTCTGATGCTCTGTCATACTGATATGCATGGACTTCCCTCACATCTGGGTGTTACATGTAACCAATTACATTACACGGTTGGCATTTCAACAAAGGTGTGAGTATCTGCCATGCCAGATTAAGATAGGAATAGTTGACTATGGCACATGTCGTAAAGCAGCCTGACTCTTCTTAAAATGACACCAATCTTCATGATGGCACTATCTTTATTCACAGCTGTCAATTAAGGCTTTAGAATTAAAAAAAAAAAAAATTAACCCTATCCTAGGCATGGTCAATATATTTGGGATTTTGAGAGGTATTTGATTTCTTGGTTTGGGGTATTTAGAAACAGATGTTATTATTTTCTTTTAATGTGCAAAATATAAACAGTGTTTGTATTCTCAGATACTAAGGAATTCCCATTTCTTTTTGTGTAATAGAGGCAAAAATGTTTGCTTTTTGCTTTGCCTAGACAGTTGTTCTCATTTCCTTGGACATGGGAAATGGATTTGTTGTAGGGCTTTTGTTGGACCCATGTCTGCTTCTCTAGAGTACAGTACTTGGCTTCTCAAGAAATATATTCATTTTTGTGTTATAAATCCAGAGACTTACTAAACTTGTTCTGTAAAATGTATCTGATGGCACAGTGGAGAATTCATTGGATTAAAACATCTAAGGCATTATACAATGGCAATAAATTGTAACATGGCCCACAATTGTAAGCAAACAAAGAAAAATAATAACAATTTTAACATCTATGCACTGCACCAGAATGAATAATAGGCTGTTTGGATTATTTTTTATTATTGGCTAATTTGAGATGGATACTATTTTTCTATAAAGGAGATCTGAGTGAATGGATAAAAATAGAAAGCCCAAATAAAGGTGTTTAACTTTGACCTTGATTCAATTTTGCTTTGTAACATCTAGCAATTAATTCTCAGTGGTGCTAGATTTCAAAGGGTATCAACAGACCACCTTTCCATGCATAGAAGCATCTGCATGTAATTGATTTGGGCTGCATTTTTTAAGATAGTTGACTTGCTTGAAATAATACTAAAGGACCACCAATGAGCAATTCGGATTCAACTCGTGTGCTTTTGTGAGTCAGGTTCAAATAAACTGGATTTGACCTTAACCACTAACCCCTGAAAAAGGGGCTGGCAGTCATCACAGTGAATGCCATCCAATTATGTATAAAAATTGATATGAGTCCTCTCTTCCTCTGCGCTGCCTGGGGAGCCAGCAGCCATCTCCTGCTCAGCACCATGGCTGCCCTCAGACCTCTGGTGAAGCCCAAGATCATTAAAAAGAGGACCAAGAGGGACGCCTGGCTGGCTCACTTGGTAGAGCTTGCGACTCTTGATCTTGGGGTTGTGAATTCAAGCCCCATGTTGGGGATAGAGCTTAATTGAAAATAAAAGATTTTACTTAATTAAATAAATGAAAAGAGGACCAAGTAGTTCATCCAGCACCAGTCAGACCAATATGTCAGAATCAAACGCAACTGGTGGAATCCCAGAGATGTTGATAACAGGGTGTGCGGAAGATTTGAGGGGCAGATCTTAATACCCAACATTGGTTAAGGGAGCAACAGGAGAACAAAGCACATGCTGCCCAGTGGCTTCTGGAAGTTCCTAGTCCACCATGTCAAAGAGCTTGAAGTGCTGCTGATGTGCAGCAAATCTTCCTGTGCAGAGACTGTTCACAGTGTCTCCTCCAAGAACCGCAGAGCCATTGTGGAAAGAGCAGCCCAGTTGGCCTTCAGGGTCGCCAGTCCTAATGCCAGGCTGCACAGCAAAGAAAATGAATAAACAGCTTCTATGCAGGTTGTACTTGTATTAGTAATATCATGACACTATTACAAAAATGATATGAGTTGTTTGAATTGGAAATTGACCTCTATACCTAAAACCTCTTTTTGAAAACTTGCTTACTCCCTCTATTTTCCTGTTTCACCAGCTGTAAACTGAGGACAGAAACATTTACCACTGCCTCCCAGTGTTGGAGGATTAATGAGCTAATATTTGTAAAGTGCTTTGAAGATAAAAGTGCCAGCTATTATTATTACTAATAAACCATTTTTCTCCACTGTAATTTTGGACAGCAGCCATTAAAAACTCATTACTGTATTTAACAGTAAAACAATCTGCTACAGCCCTGTATTTACTGCCTCAATTAAGCATGCATTCCACTTCCTTGGCCCCTCAAAATTCAGAGCTGATGAGGACGGACAGAAAGGTGTATGTTGTTATTTCCCAAGTTCATTTAAATAATGGGTTTAACAGACTGGATGCTTATAGTGGAGAGTAGGTTGATGGTTTCTGCTGAAAACCAGACTATGTCCTTAACGGGAGGCTAATTTGGCTGTGCATTTGGTTCTGTGCCCTATGAAGGGAATGGAGTGCCTACTTCTGGGTTTTTATGCAACTGGATTCACATCACATTTACTGCCTTTGAAGATTGTATTCCAGTGTCCTTAGGGTTGTTTCAAACTGGTTCCATGAATAAAGTATGTTTATTTGAGTAGTCTTATGTGTGTGTGCACACATGGTGGAGAGCAGGCCAGGGTGTGTGCTGTTTATGACTGATCCTAAAAATGAAGTAGAAAACTGAAGTAATGATGCAGCTACTTCCAGTCCACAAATACTGAAAAATAAAAACGGAGGTCTTGAATAATGCAGAGCAGTTCATTAATTTGTAATTAGCGTGTTGTATTAAATTTCTTCAATACTAATTTATTTTGATCTATGTAGATGTCCTAAAATACTGAATGGCATTTCTCCCCTATTGCCAAAACGATGCTCATTTTCCCCTATGCTGTTGTACTACTGCAGATAAGAGTAAGAGATTTAAAATAAATTGGTGATTAGAATGACAAGTAAATTTGAAGTGTACTCAATAGCTACCTCCAGTGTCTAAATCCTAAACTAATATATAAAAGTTGAATGAAGAGGCCTCATAGCAACCTAAATTCACTGAATTCACTACCAGCATTTTCGTATGGAAAGACCTGTCTCAGTGACTACTTACTCTTAATTTAGAACCATTCTAATAAGCATAACGCTCTGTTTTATTTTAGTGGATGACACATATACACTGCAAGTTGGAACAGATGATGGAAATTTTGCAGATTCGTTCACAGACAAAAGAAGTTAGAGCTAGCGTGTCCTCAGCAAGGGAGGAGAATGGAGAGGCTGGAAAAAGGCAACTCAGAAATCATGATGGCTCTATGTGTGGTCCTGAGTCATTAAGAAGTTACTACAAAATAGTTTAAACTAAAAAATATTTTGGTATATCACCTATACGTATATAAATCATTAATTTGAAAATCATGTGAAATCATCTTTCATACTGACCTGTTTAAGAATGTTACATATAAATACAAAACAGCAATATTAAATTCCCCAAACCTCTTACAAGATGTTCTTCTAGAAGCAAGGCACTAATAACTGTCCAAGGTACTATCGTTTGGAGATAAGATTTTGCATTGCAAGCGTGTCATAATGTATTTTTTTTTATTACTATCACTTAGGGAGGCCATGCTTTGTAAATACTATCACCATTCCATTGACTTCTGAAATTGAGCTCATGCTATTTTCATCATTTATTTTTGTTGAATTGTGCATGGGGAATTCACCATATGGCTTTAAACTGCTTTAAGACCTCAGTAGGAATGTGCTTTGCATATGAGATTCTTGGGGGAAATACACAAGTTGCTTATCGTTTGGAAGAAAAGTACCTGGAGACTTATGTGTAGCTAAGAGGGAAAATGATGAAAAATTAGTTTGAATTGTGACTATGTAGCAATTTATGTAAAATGTAAAGGGACACTGTCGGGTTATCTTTTGGCACATTATTAATCCGTAACTTAAACATCAATTTTATAAATTGCTTTTGTGGGTCATGCTTTTGTGGATTAGGAACTCAGGGAGGGCTAAGGTGGTGACCTACCTGGTGACAACCGGGGTGACATGGTGTTCAGATGGTGGCTTGGCCGGGCTTCCCTAGTGGCCCCAAGATGGCTTCACTTGCATGTCTGGTGTTATGCACATTCAAGCAGAACTGAGTTCAGTTGGGCCCCTCTTTGACCTCTGTTTCTTTTCATGTATAGCACATGGTCTTTCCTCTGGTCTCTCAAGTAGGTCATTAGACTTCTTACATGATGGCTCAGAGCTCCACAAGTCCAAGTTAGAAGATTGTTGGTTTTTGTAAAGACTAGGCCTGAAGCAGGTTCAGCCTCCCTTCCACTGTAGTCCAAACAATCAAACACCAGTCTCTTTAATAAGAGAATTCTCTTTAATAAGAGAATTATTAAACCCACTCTGATACCATTTACTCACCACATGACCGGTACCAAAGTGGAAGAAAACATGGAACAGGTGGAACAACGCTGTGCCCCAAAGGGACACTCCTTTCTCTTCCTACTTCCTAGATCTCTTAACCGCAGGAGAACACACGACTTTGAGAAGGGAATGTGACACGAGAGTGAACTTTGGCTAGCCAGAGGCCCCCGTGCCTGGAGGGAGAGAGAATAGAAGTGAGAGGCTGTGCGGCGAGTTAGGTGAGGACACTTCAGGCTCAGATTCCTTAGTGGGATGGGCTTTTCTGATGCTCTGTATCTGCCATCTGTTTGCATTTATCCTACTCTTTTCCATTCATCTTGGAAGTGGGTTGACCTCAGGAAAACTAAGGGTACCCCAGCAGAGTCAGAAGGGCCATGGTGAAACTCAAATGCTAGGAAACAGGGAGTTGACTACTTAGATTGCACAAGGCACTAGGCTTGAGGAGGGATGGAAAAGAGCCTCTACGTTTCCTTCTGTTTATCTGTCATAGCCTCTAACAAACAAGGAAGCAGGCTTCATGCACCACAATGATGATTGTGCATTTGGCTTCAGCCTTTCTTTACCTGTAACTTCCAGAAGCAGGATTGTAATGGAAAGGGGACTAACAGGTGACAAATACTAACATTATTCTATCTTCCTGCAGTGCTTTGCGAGCACAGAGCAAGAAGCAGGTCAAGAATATACAGCAAGGGAGCTGTCTTGGGCTGTTTCTTTCTCTTCAAATGCTCACGGATAATGGATAGAGAACAACTACTGTGGGGCCTGATACGGGTTCAATTTGTGTTCTCAGTGCCTCTACTTCTGTCTTTCCTCACACCCTCCCATCATATTCTTCCTGCTATGGCATGCCATTTTTCTCTCAGTGCTTGGGAGCCATGCGTACTATTATTCTTCCACCTCTGTTACATTATCCCACCCTTCTGATAAACATGAGTGGATGTTTTTCTCCTGCAGTCTTACCAAAAGCACTTACAGAGTATTGCACTATATTTGTCATATTTCAAAAACTCTTTCAGCAGGCAAAATGCAATATATGTAACTCTAAAGTGCTATGGTATGGTGAATTTAATTCTATATTGCTAATGTTGGCAATTGCCTTTAAATAAGAGGCACACATAGATATGATTTAATGTGACGTTTATAAAAACAAGGTGCTTAAGTAAGGTGGGTATTAATCCTGTTCAGAGAGGTTAAAGGAACTCATGTTGTCTGATTTTGTCTTAAGGTATTGCAATGACAAATCGTTTAGCCATTGATAAAATGTTTCCTTGTTCAGAGAATGTAAGTTTTTAGATGATACAACCTGTAAAGTTGTATTAAAAACTGTTGGGACTGTTGAAACACAGGCAATCCTCAGAATTTTTCTGTGGTTTCTTTTGGTCTAGCAAAATACATTTTTACTATAGCAAAGAGCACCTCTTGGCCAGTCTTGCTTTAGCAGTTTTCCATCTGTCCTGTGCATCCTTTCTCTACTTTTAACTGACCACAAAGCCTGCTTCACCTTTCTCCTTGACACACCGAGACTTATTTCTCATGAACTATTCTGGATAGTTCCTTGTTCAGCTTTTGAATCATTAGACCACTACAGCCTCCCTCTCCCTGGATTTCTGCCTTTTGTAACTATTCTTGTTCACTAAGGTCTAAATGTCACTGTTAAAATCCCCTTTCTCGCTTGTCACTTTGACCATGATGTCACTTACTTCCCGAAAATTTCCCCTGGCTCCCCACTACTTTTCAGGCCAAGTAACTGTCACACTTGGTTTCCACATTCAGCCGGACTCAGCCTTCATTATTCCCTTCTGCTTTCCTGTATCCTTAGAGACCTGTCCTTTTACCCAATAGCTTGCTGTTCCTGCCTTCTTAGCACTCCTGTCTTCCCAGATAGATTTCCTGCTGTTCTTTCTTCTTGTAATAACTGGTCACTCATTCATCTCCCATTCTCTGAGACTCCCTGAAATACACCATCTTCAGTATTGTTGTCATAATTTACTTACATTTTTAACGGCACATTAAAAAAAATATGTTGCCTTAAGCTGGAGGTTTTATTTCATTACTGTAAATGAAACCCCAGTGTCAGTGGGAAACAAGAGAGGTAACTACAAATGTTAAAACTATGAAAACAGTCCAAGGTCATTAAATGCTAGCTAGATAGTGTTGCCTGCCGATGGTTCCAGGTTGCCTCCATAAAATAGCAAGATTAGTAAAGTTAGTGTTGTTAGTGTTATATTAGGACCTCCTGGAGACTCCTACTTTTTTGTACAGTCAGAAGGATTACAAGAGACTGCAAAGGGGATGTTCACTTAGGTCATCCCAAAGGACTTCTTAAGATCACCGCAGGACTGAGAACAGTGTCTGGGACATGCAGCCCAATTCAAGGAGGGTGAAGACATCCCTTAGAAAAACTCAACACACTTCTATGCCTTTATCCTATGACGTTCCTGCATTTAACCATTAGATGAAAATTTGTGAAGTTTTTGCAGTGTGAAAATCTCTCTGCTGGATGGATGAATTCCAAGATGAATCAGATACAGTAGCTGGCCTGAAGATGCTTGCAGTTACCACTGAATATATGCCCACAAAATAGTATTAGTGTTAACATCTATGCGGTTTTTGCAGTCTGACACTGTGAAATGTTACAAACCTCCAGTATAATTAAGGACATGTACTCAAGTGCAATGTAGAATAGAGGACCAAAAATGCCACAAGGAATGTATAGACAGTATATGATCAGAACAGGAAAGATTACTTCCAGTTTATGCACTATTAAAAGTGTCAGGGAAGAGGTAGGATTTGAAAGACAAGGAAGAAATTCCATTGAAATTACCATTTCTCTGTAGCAAAATAAATGTGCAAGCCCTAATTAATGAGTAATTAATTTTTAGCAGGATTTATTACACTGTAATCTTGTGCTGTTAGAGAAAACCTTCTTGTGTGATAAAATGTGATTTGATTACCTTTCTCAAGTTCTGAAAGGCTTATTTATCCATGTATTATATAAAACAGGAGCCCTCCCTAATTTGGCATAGGCTTAGAGAAAGCCACACCTAGGTGGAAGATGGGTACTTTCACTGTATTTCTATTTTAGGGAGCCAACCTAATACCTGCTTGATTGGGAAGTCAGGGGATATGGACATCCAGAGCCATCATAGGGATGTTTGAGTCCTATGACCTTGGGACGTGCTTTTCAATTCTGAGGTGACCAGGAAATCAGAGGTTCCCAGCAGAAAAGCACAGCACTTCCCTGGCTATTCAGGTGCATTAATTTCTCCTTTATGTCTCAGCGCGCTGCCGACTCTGTGCTCTGTGGTCCCTTCTAGGACCTGGTTCTCAGTCCTAGAAGGTCAGATAATGCAGAGAAGGCTGTCGTGTGGTTGGTTCTCTAGACTTAATATGCTTGTGAAATGAAGAAAAGGGAAAAAATAAAGGAGAGTAATGATATGGTCATCAAATATTAAGAGCTGATCATGAAATACCAGGATTTTTTAAATTGTGTAATAGTCATCCATTTTTCAAGTGAAAATATTTTGTGCTTTTCTTAGAGACTTGAGCCCATGTGGTACATTACAAATATCACTTCTAAAATTTTTTTCATTTAACAATTTTTAAAGTTTTATTAATTTCAGTAATCTCTAAACCCAACATGGGCTTTGAACTCATGACCCCCCAAGATCAAGAGTTGCATGTTCTTCAGACTGAGGCAGCCAGGCACCCCTCCTTTTTGTTTTCTTATTAGCCATACTAACACTTACATAATCGACTTCTTGAATCTTTTATATATTGCATTTTAATTACATCAGTAATTTCACTTTTTAAAAAAGGTAGGGAAATGAATATCCACAGTATTACTCAGTGATGAATGTTCTTGCTTCCGATAGCATCTTGTATAATGCATTCTTCTCTTTCATTACTGTGGGTATTTCATTAATACCTAGAAATACAGAAAATATAACTTTTTAAAGTTCAGTAGGAGAAAGCATAGTGTGTTAGTAGAGTTGAAAAAGCAATAGTTGCAGTGATATGAAATATCCTGGCTTTATTTTCTGAACTTACTCCTTACAAATGTTAATCATGTGCACCTAGTCAGTAACAGTGACAAGGCATATAGACAGAGACTATAATGTTGAGAATTTGAACACATAGCATGTGTTCATATACATAACATACATGTACATAACTGCTCTTTTGTAAATCTACATAACCTCACTTATGCTGAATTCACTGTCTTAGGCTCTGCTTTCTCAGCAAGCATGTATCAGCAAAATGAAAACCTTGTAAAATTGTCATGGATTAGCTTATACTACTGTATGTTTGTTAAGTGTGAAAAGTGACATTTATTTCTCGGCCTCATACTAAGTGACTAATTATAAAACCTTGCTGTGCATTGAAGCGTAACTCTCAAAAGCTTTACAACTTGACTTTTGACAAGGATGCCATTGCCATCTATTGAAATGATGTGATAGTGAAGTTTACTTGCGTTCGCCATTTTATGAATTAGAAGTTTTGGGGGTTTTTTTGTTTTTTTTTGTTTTACTTTCTGCATTTCTACTCATTTTTTATTTATTTGGCTCCATGAAATAGTCACCTTCATCATATTTGTCAACTTCCAGCCTAAAGCTTTGGAAATTGGTATAATGAATGTTCTAAATGGGCATAAATGTCTTTAGAGATATTTTAACCCCCAAGAATGTGAGATCTGAGTCCTACCTGCCAAAATATGGCAGAAAATATAAACAAAAAATTATGTTTAAAAAAATACCACTGTATTTAGAGGAATAATACTAATCAGATAGTATTTTAAGACTCAGGAGTGCTTGGCTGGTTCATTCACTGGAGCATGTGACTCATGATCTCAGGGTTGTGAGTTCAAGCCCTATGTTGAGTGTAGAGATTACTTAAAAATAAAATTTTTAAAATACATAAAGAAAAATCCATGACTAATTGTACTGTTTTGAATTGAGGTATTGTGGGGAAAATAGTATTACTGGAGCTTGAAGATTTGGCTCTTTGAGGGTGTATGGCAGAATAATTGTAAAAACTGCAGTTTGTTTTTATTGATCTGTTTTGAATCCACAGTTGACTTTTCTATATGACAGTTGAAAAGAATCTTCTTACTTTTTGTGTATTCTTTTTAAAGCGTCCATGAGAAGGATGAAAATGAATACTCTGGTAAAGCAGTTGAGAGTGAATTGTGAAATAATGTACCAGAATAGCCTCTGTACCTTAAGATAGTCAACATATAACAGATCTTTCCATAAATAAACATAAAATAGTTTGTGCTGATAGATGCCTGGAATAGTAAGATGTGGATTTACCAGAAGCGTTGGAACTTCATATTTCTCTATGACTCTTAACTGACCATAGGTATCGACAATATATTTGGGAGGCTTATTTCTCCAATAGGCATAAGATGCCATTGGACACTCAAGGAACACTGCTGGAGGCAACCTTTGACATTGACAAAGTGGAACATTTGGGAAAGGATTGCTAAATACGGCGATTCATACCCAGAGAACTAGCATTTTGCCATTTGCTAGCATTTTCCTAATTTGGCAGTGGTTTCCAGATGCCACACCCAGATCTCTCTCTCTCTTTTTTTTTTTTTTAGCAATGTTTTGATAGAGGCTTAAAAGCTAACACCAAATTCAGTAGTGCAGAAAGACTCCAAATCATATTCTTTTTTGTCAATATTTTCACTAGGGCAATGTCAGATATTAAATCACCTAGAATTAGTTATGTGCCATTTCAGCAACCTTTTGTGCGCAATCTGCTCCAACCCGTTTGTGCTGATTAGCAGTTTAAAAAGTCTGCAGAGGAAGGGAATTTTCAGTAGCTTCCCCGCCCCCCGCCCCCCGCCCCAGCCCTGTGTGCACTGGGGAAGGAATTACCTTCTGTGCAACTCCTGAATAATTTTGTTGACCAGATTCATGCTAGAAAAGAACAGTATCAGAAAAAATTTACCTACCTATGGGTCTGAAGCTATGCTCCCAGATATAAGAGAGGGAAAGAACCAGTGACTCGAAGTGAAGTGTGTGTGTGTGTGTAGCTCTGACTCCAAGGAGTCATTCATTCATTCATCAAATATTTATTGAGCTGTTTATAAATCCCAGGCACCGTGCTAAGCATTAAAATGAAGATAAATTCCCTGCCTTCCAGAGTCTACCATTACTGAGAATGTCAGCCAATAAATAAGTAAACAAATAAAATCATTAGAGGAAAGAAACAAAGGATTATGATAGAGAAAAATGAAAGGAGGAACTTACTTTTAGAAAGGCTTTTCTGAGAAGGTGACTTTCAATCCGAGCCAGAAGGGGAAGAAGGCAAACAGGAAAAAAGCCAGGAGAGCTGGGTTCCAGGCAGAGGGGCAGGGAGCGGAAAGGCGCTGTGGAAGGCAGGAATTTGGCATGGTCTAGAGCTGACAGAAGGCTAGAAGCTGGAGTGCAGGGAGCTTGGGAGAGATTGGCAAAGGTAAGGTTAGGGCAGATCCTGTGAGGCTTTACAGGTCATGGATAAGAGTATGAATTTAAAGTGCACTATAGGAACTTCAAAGGAATCCAAGCAGTTCAAGCAAGTTGATCTGATTTATGTTTGTAAAAAAATCACTTTAGCTGTCGCATGAGGAGTGGATTGCAACAGCGAGCAGGACCAGTTGGTATTCCACTTGGGGAATGAGAACAACTTGGACTTGAACTAGGGTGTGATAAAGGGGATTTGTGAGACTGTTTATTGTACTTTTAATAAGATGATATGGGTGGTTTGGGGATTGTTGTGAGAAATAGCACACAGCCCCTGCAGGCAGGAAACCTACATAGGAAACAACCAAAGAATATGGAGTTGTGAGAAGAAGAGGTTTAAGATACGTGTTTCCATGCTGCCTGGTAGTGGAAGGATTCGGACGAGCCCCAGGAGGGCTCAGGGCTGGGGTGAGTGACATTTAGTGAGCTTCTGGTCTGAAAGAGGGCACGCGCAGCTGAAAGAATGTGCGTGCGCTCCACCGGGGGAACCTGCTCATTAATTCTTACAGCAGTTTTGTGTTGGGTATGAAAGATGAAAGACATTTTCCATTCAATTATTGATCATAAGCATGATGTGGTTTGATTAAAATGGAAAGATAATTGTATCAAATAGAATTTAGTTATCTTTTTTCCCCCCTTGCTATATTTTAATTTACCCTGTTTAAGTTTTTCCATGTGAGTAGAGAACAAGGTACCCACCTCCCCCTTCCCAAGGAAAGAAGCATTTTATAATGAAAAGAGTTACTGAATAGCAAGTAAATTATGTTGATTTTAACCCAAATGCCTACCCTATTTATTTTGCTGTATACATTAGTGATGTGAAAAGCTTCTAACTGTTCTCTCCTAGGACAATTAAAGTTTAGGCTTTAGATGTTTATTTTCATATATATATATATATATATATATATATATATATATATGTATGTATATGTATATATGTATATGTATATATGGTTATAATCTGTTATACGGATAATGACATAAAGAACAAATAATTTTTAAATTGGTGAGAAAATAAAAAGATAACACAATGGAAAAATGGGCAAAGAGAGAGAACACATTTTAGAAAACAGAAACTCAAATGGCCAAAAACACATGTAAAGACACTCGACTTTAATCAGGACAGTGTGAATTAAAATCACAGTGAAAACAAATTATAACTCATCTGTAGCCATGGAATATTATTCAGCAATCACAAAGAATAGACCATATGCAATAACATGAATGACTCTCAAAGCATCATGCTGAGTGAAAGAAGGCAGACCTAAAAGGATAAATTTTGTATGATTTCATTTATAGAATATTCTGGAAAAGGTAAAACTGGAGGGACAGAAATAAGATCAGTGATTTCAGGGATAGTGGGTGAGGTTTAGGACTTGAGGTGATGAGAATATTTTGTATATTGATTACAGTCATGTTTAAACAAATGTATAGTTTTGTCAGTATTTGCTGAATTATACATTTAAAACTTGTTAATTTTACTCCATGTAAATTATGCCTTAGTAAAGCTGATGAAAAAAAAAAAACAATGAGGGTGTGTTTAACATTTATTGGACTGCAACAGGGAAAATATCTAGAACTAGATGTTGTGAAGATATCAGGAAATGGGAGCATTCATGCTCTGCTTGTGTGAGTGAAAAGTGACAGAACCCCCTGTGGGAGGAGGAATTCACAGTAGCTAGTGAGGGTGAAAATGTTTATCCCATGGGATGCTCCAGCCATTCTGCAGCTGTGTGATTACCCAAGAGAAGTGCTCATGCATGTGCTCAAGGGGGACTATACAGTCAGGAAGGAAGAATTTCTTCTGCTATTCAAGGTCCTTCTAGCTGGACTAAGAATCAAATTGACATGAGACAGATTGATGGGAGGAAATCATATTTAATTTCATACACATGAGAAATCCACACAGACAAGGAAATTCCAAAGACAGTCAAAGTGAGGTATATACGTCTTTTTGAAATAAGGAGAAATAGGTAGGCGTCTGGGACTTCACAGGAAATGAATGTAACCCTCAGGAAGATGAAAAAGAGTTAAAGGTATGGGAAAGAAATGTGTGTGGGCCACTCAGAAACAATGGGGCATAGAGGGCTTTGATCAAACAGGCCTTGCTAAGATCCCCATATTATAGCAATTCATAATATAACATAGTTTTATCTCTGGTGATAGTTTTCTTCTTGGAGCAGGTCCTCTATCTAAATTCTTTTCAGGTAGTTGAAGAAGGTGGTAAAGAGCTTTTCTTGAATCTTCTGGGTTTTGATTGCTTTTAACACAAAATCATCTTCATAGGAAAGGGACCCATTTTGAGGCAGCCTGCTTTTATGCCCTACAATACAAACATGTACTGTGAACCATTTGTTTTGTTTAATTTTGTGTTGTTTTGTTTTGTTTTTTAGTATGCTTTATGCCCAAAGTAAGGCTTGAACTTACAACCCCAAAATCAAGAGTTGCATGCTGTATTGACTGAGCCAGCCAAGTGCCCCCCCATTGCAGTCATTTATAAGTATATAAAGTGTAAAAAACCTAAATGTCTATCAAAAGGGGATGAATAGATTGAAATATATAAAATATTTAGTATATGCATGTTGACTTCTATAGAACAGTTCAAATGAGTGAATATATTACATTCAAATATAAACATAGATTTTGAAAACAATTAAAAATGTTTTTAATGTTTTTGTTTCTTTTTGAGACAGAGAGAGACAGAGCATGAGAAGGGGAGGGGCAGAGAGAGAGGGAGACAGAATCTGAAGCAAGCTCCAGGCTCCGAGCTGTCAGCACAGAGCCCGACGCGGGGCTCAAACTCACAGACTGTGAGATCATGACCTGAGCTAAAGTCTGATGCTTAACCGACTGAGCCACCCAGGCGCCCCTATTTTGAAAACAATTTATGTGGAAAAAAACAAGTGTCAGAATGATACCTTGTGTATGATACTATTAAAAAGCAAAATTCAAATGAGTACATTTTTTATTCAGTGATTCATGAATCAGGCAGTATCCTGTCTAGCATATAGAAAGGAGCTCTGAGAAGGTGTACAAAGTGAAAGACTTTTAGGGGCAGAAGGGAGCACATACAAGGAATAGTAGCAAAAAGTGAATTTCTTCAAACAAGGTCACTTTCCTTTAGGAGGTAGCAGAGATCTATCGGGTAGATTACCTTGCTATTGTGATCAGGCGATTCTTGATTGATGAGTTTAGGATTCCATTTCTAGGACAGGCTGAAACTGTAAGTTAAGTCTTGGTTTGGTGTGGTTAGGCTTAGCATAAGCAACTCCATTTTGGGCCTGTTTTCTTGTTAACAATACCAATTATGTGAATTAAAAACACTCATGCAACACTATATTTTCTTTGTAGAAGATAAAAATGTGTTGCTAACACATTAAATTAAATATGTTGGCTCTTTTTAGGAGTAAAGGGAAATGAAATTTAGAAGGGAAATTTAGGGGCTTTCAACTTAATTTCTTGTATTTTATTTATTTAAAAAGTGATTTCTGGGGATGCTTGGCTGACTCGGTAAAGCATGTGCTGCTTTTTTTGTTTTGTTTTAAACAGGTTTATTGAGATTTTATTCACATACCATAGGATTCATCCATTTAAAATGTGCAGTTCCATAATTTTTAGTATATTCACAGATATGCACAACTGTTACCATAATCCATTTTGGTATAGTTTTATCACCAGAAAAATACCCCCCTGCCATTTAGATTTCACCTCCTAGCCCCCAATTCTTCCAGCACTAAGCAACTACTAATCCACTTTCTGTCTTTATTGATTTTCCTATTATGCACTTTGTATGTAAATGGAGTCCCACAATGTGTTATTTTTTTTTTTAATTTTCTTTCTTTTTCTTTTTTTCTTTTTCTTTTTTTTTTTTTTTTTTTTGGTGTTCCATTGTTTATTTATTTCTGATACTAGGTTATTTATTTTTCTTTTCTTAATTTATTTTTTAATTTACATCCAAGTTAATTAGCATATAGTGCAATAATGATTTCAGGAGTAGATTCCAGTGATCCATCCCCTATGTATAACACCCGTTGCTCATTCCTAAAAGTATCTTACTTAATGCCCCTTTCCCCATTTAGCCCATCTTCCCACCCACAACCCCTCTAGCAACCCTCAGTTTGTTCTCTATATTTAAGAGTCTTTTATGTTTTGTCCCCCTCCTTGTTTTTATATTATTTTTGCTTCCCTTCCCTTACGTTCATCTGTATTGTATCTTAAATTCCACATATGAGTGAAGTCATGATGTTTGTCTTTCTCTAATTTCGCTTAACATAATACCCTCTAGTTCCATCCACATAGTTGCAAATAGCATGATTTCATCCTTTTTGATTGCTGAGTAATACTCCATTGTATGTATATATACCACATCTTCTTTATCCATTCATCCATTGATGGACATTTGGGCTCTTTCCGTACTTCAGCTATTGTCGATAGCACTGCTATAAACACTGGGGTGCATGTGCCCCATTCGAATAAGCACACCTGTATTCCTTGGATAAATACCTAGTAGTGCAATTGCTGGGTCATAGGGTAGTTCTATTTTTAATTTTTTTTTTTTTAATTTTTTTTTTCAACGTTTATTTATTTTTGGGACAGAGAGAGACAGAGCATGAGCAGGGGAGGGGCAGAGAGAGAGGGAGACACAGAATCGGAAACAGGCTCCAGGCTCTGAGCCATCAGCCCAGAGCCTGACGCGGGGCTCGAACTCCCGGACCGCGAGATCGTGACCTGGCTGAAGTCGGACGCTCAACCGACTGCGCCACCCAGGCGCCCCTATTTTTAGTTTTTTGAGGAACCTCCATACTGTTTTCCAGAGTGGCTGCCCCAGTTTGCATTCCCACCAGCATTGCAAAAGAGATCTTCTCTCTCCGCATCCTCGCCAACACCTGTTGTTGCCTGAGTTGTTAATGTTAGCCATTCTGACAGGTGTGGCGTGGTATCTCATTGTGGTTTTGATTTGCATTTCCCTGATGATGAGTGATGTTGAGTAGTTTTTCATGTGCCTGTTAGTTTGACTTCCTCCTTGCCGATTTGGATGCCTTTTATTACTTTGTGTTGTCTGTTTGCTGAGGTTAGGATTTCCATTCTATGTTGAATAATAGTGGCAACAGTGGACACCCCTGTTGTGTTCCTGACCTTAAGGGGAAAGCTCTCAGTTTTTCCCCATTGAGGATGATATTAGCAGTGGGTAGTTCATCCATAGTTCTTATGATCTCGAGGTATGATCCTTCTATTTCTACTTTCTTGAGGGTTTTTATCAAGAAAGGATGCTGTATTGTGTCAAATGATTTATCTGCATCTATTGAGAGGATCATGTGGTTATTGTCTTTTCTTTTATTGATGTGATGTATCACATAGATTGTTTTGCGGATAGTGAACCAGACCTGCATCCCAGGTATGAATCCCACTTGGTCATGGTGAATAATTCTTTTGATGTATCATTGCATTCGGTTGACTAGTATCTTGTTGAGGGTTTTTGCATCCATGTTCGTCAGGGAAATTGGTCTATAGTTCTCCTTTTTAGTGGGATCTTTGTCTGGTTTTGGAATCAAAGTAATGCTGGCTTCATAGAATGAGTTTGGAAGTTTTCCTTCCATTTCTATTTTTTGGAACAGCTTCAAAAGAATAGGTGTTAATCTTCTTTAAATGTTTGGTGGAATTCCCCTGGAAAGCCATCTGGCCCTGGACTCTTGTTTTTTGGGGGGATTTTTGATTACTAATTTGATTTCTTTAGTGGTTATAGGTCTGTTCAAATTATTTCTTTCTTCTTGTTTCAGTTTTAATAGTTTATATGTATCTAGGAATTTTTCCATTTCTTCCACATTGCCCAATTTACTGGTGAATAAATACTCACAATATTCTGTTATTATTGTTTGTATTTCTTCAGTGTTAGTTGTGATCTCTCTTCTTTCATTCTTGATTTTCTTTATTTGGGTCCTTTCCGTTTTCTTTTTGATCAAAATGGCTAGGGGGTTATCAATTTTGTTACTTCTTTCAAAGAACCAGCTGCTGGTTTCATTGAACTGTTCTACTGTTTTTGTTGTTTTGTTTTGTTTTTGGTTTTGATAGCATTGATTTCTGCTCTGATATTTATTATGTCCCATCTTCTGCTGGTTTGAGATTTTATTTGCTATTCTTTTTCCAGCTCTTTAAGGTGTAAGGTTAGTTTGTATATGTGAGACCTTTCTTTCTTCTTTAGGAAGGCCTGGATTGCCATACACTTCCCTCTTATGACCACCTTTGCTGAGTCCCAGAGGATTTGGGCTGTGGTGTTGTTATTTTTATTGGCTTCCATGTCTTTTTAATTTCTTCTTTAACTTCTTGGTTAGCCAATTCACTCTTTAGTAGGATGTTCTTTAGTTTCCAAGTGTTTGTTGTCTTTCCAAATTTTTTCTTGTGGTTGATTTCGAGTTTCATAGCATTGTGGTCTGAAAATATGCACAATATGATCTCGATCTTTTTGTACTTGTTAAGGGCTGATTTGTATCCCTGTATGTGATATGTTCTGGAGAATGTTCCATGTGCACTCAAGAAGAATGTGTATTCTGATACTTTAGGATGAAATGTTCTGAATGTATCTGTTAAGTCCATCCAGTCCAGTGTGTCATTCAAAGCCATTGTTTCCTTATTGATTTTCTGTTCAGATGGTCTGTCCATTGCTGTAAGTGGGGTGTTGAAGTCCCCTACTGTTATGGTATTATTATCAATGAGTTTTTGTATGTTTGTGATTAATTGATGTATATTTTTGGGTGTGTCCACGTTTGAAGCATAAATGTCTACAATTGTTAGATCTTCTTGGTGGATAGACCCCTTAATTATGATATAATGCCCTTCTTCATTTCTTGTTGCAGTCTTTATTTTAAAATCTAGATTGTCTGATATAAGTATGGCTACTCTGGCTTTCTTTTGGTGACCATTAACATGATAGATGGTTGTCCATCCTCTTAATTTCAACCTGAAGGTGTCTTTAGGTCTAAAGTGGGTCTCTTGTAAACAGCATATAGATGGATCTTGTTTTCTTATCCATTCTGTTATCCTATGTCTTTTGATTGGAGTGTTTAGTCCACTGACATTTAGAGTGAATACTGAGAGATATGAATTTATTGCCGTTTTGTTGCCTGTAGAGTTGGAGTTCCTAGTGGCGTTCTCTGGTCCTTTCTAGTCTTTATTGCTCTTAGTCTTTGTTGTTGTTTTTCATGCTCTTAGTCTTTGTTGTTGTTTTTCATCTTTTTTCCCCTCAGAGAGTCCCCCTTAAAATTTCTTGCAGGACTGGTTTAGTGGTCATGAACTCCTTTAGTTTTTGTTTGTCCAGGTAGCATGTAACTCTTAATCTCAGGGTTGTGAGGATGAGCCCCATATTGGATATAGTGCCTACTTAAAAAATACATCAATAAAAATAAAAATAAAATGTGAGTTCTGAGGCAAGTATGATGATGTTAACTTAAAAAAAAATTTTTAACGTTTATTTATTTTTGACAGAGACAGAGCATGAGCAGGGGAAGGGCAGAGAGAGCGGGAGACACAGAATCTGAAGCAGGCTCCAGGCTCTGAGCTGTCAGCACAGAGCCTGACGTGGGACTAGAACCCACAAACCACGAGATCATGACCTGAGCCAAAGTTGGACACTTAACCGACTGAGCCACCCAGGGGCCCTGACGATGTTAATATTTAAAAATTCTAGATGGCAATTATATAGGAATATATATTTACTCATTTTTAATGTTTGTTTATTTTTGAGAGGGAGAGAAACCAAACGTGAGTGGGGGAAGGGCAGAGAGAGAGACAGAATTCAAAGCAGGCTCCAGGCTCTGAGTTGTCAGCACAGAGCCCAACACAGGGCTCGAACCCACAATCCATGAGATCATGACCTGAACCAAAGCTGGACACTCAACTGACTGAGCTACCCAGGCGCCCTTAGAATTTTTCAATTATATTTTCTGGATCTAAACTTCTTTATAAGATAAAAACACTGAAGCTACATTGCAAAATTACAAACATAGAATTTGTGTTTTTTGATCCTCAAGTGGAACCATTATCACTGAAACTTTGTTTCAGCTCTTAATCACAATGTAGATCTATCAGAGTATTTATAGGAGCTAACAGACCCTAACTAAACTCATTCAAAGGATTAACTTGCTTAGATCTGAGAGAAATCTCATGCCTTTCCATTTTTAATTTCATGGTGGTTGGGAAAGACCAGACCAAAAGTCAACTCAATCTCCTCATCACAAAAATAGAGGTAAACCACATAGTCACACTCCAGTATTTAACATCCATACAAAGACTTATTTATAATGAGTAGTACTTAGTGCATCAGGTAATGTTCCTAATGTTTATGTCAGTTCTTAAGCATTCTTACCATTGGAACATAGACGAGCACACCATTGAAGAGCTAATTCATTTAAAAAAAATTTTTAATGCTTGTTTATTTTTGAAAGAGAAAGAGCGCACAAACAGGGAAGGGGCAGAGAGAGAGGGAGACACAGAATCCAAAGCAGTCCCCAGGCTTCTAGCTGTCAGCCCAGAGCCTGATGCAGGGCTTGAACCCACATACTGTGAGACCATAACCTGAGCCTAAGTCAAATGCTTAACCAACTGAGTCACCCAGGTACCCCAAGAGTGAGATTAAATTATGTGTTAATTTTAAGTTAATGACACTACAGATACCAAACTTATATAAGATATTAGTCTATTGTATCTTAATATTTATTGAGTTAATTTATGAAAACATTTTATCTGCTCAATAATGATATGACTACATATGTGACAAATTTATATAAAAATTTAGGTTTCTGTAAGGAGCAGCATCATTTTAATTTAAGCTTATGGATACGATATTATTTCATCTCCTGGCAAAATAGTTAGAAGGCAGCATATATTTTGTGTGAACCTAAATAAGTACCAGACATTGACTCCCCAAATCAAAATATAAGTTCTTATCTACACATGACTGTGTTACTTGACCTGTTTCATTTCCTGTTGTTACTGTCAACAGTTAGCACCAAGTTGGTGGCTTAAAACAACATAAATATGTTCTCTTGTGGTTCTAGGGGTTAGAAGGCCTAAAATCAAGGTGTCTTCAGAACTATGTACCCTTGGAGCCTCTAGGTGAGAATCTGTTTCTTTGTTTTTTTCTAGCTTCTAGAATCTACTTATATTCCTTGTCATCTTCAAAGCCAATAGCATAACGTCTTCCAACTTCTCTTTCTCTGCTCTGCCCTTATGTCACCTTTTCTGACTCACCCTCCTGCCTTCTTCCTGCAAAGAACCTGTGATTCTATTGGACCCATTCACATAATACAGAATAATCTCTCTATCTCAAGGTCCTTAATATAATCACATTTGCGAAGTCTCATTTACCATGTAAGGCAACATTCTCACAGTTTCTAGGAATTAGTATGTAGATATCTTGGGAAGTCATTATTCTACCAACACACCACCCTTCAAACTCTTTTCTGGTTGAAATATCCATGAAATTAAGTAAGCTTTTGGTGAAAACCTTTTGGTTCATCACTATCACTATATGATGTAAAATAGTGATACTTAAGTGAAGTGTTATGGGAATACAAATCCCCATTACAAAATTAATATTAGAAGGTAAACCTTGTCTATGTATTGACCCATGGAGTTAAATAACTTTTGTGTGGACACTATACCACTTTTTAAAAGTAGTAATCTATTCAGAATGTGGTATTTTTGTACTGTAACTGCATTGTATCATCGATGAAAAATAGTGCATATTTCAGAAGATTGTTGCAATTACTAAATGAACTATGTTTTAAACTGTCACAGCAGTGACTGGCCTGGAGCTTTTGCTAAATACATGCTTGTTGCTTTTGTTAATATTAATAGATTCACTGAATTATCAAAAACCATATTGGCTACATTAAACAGCAGAATTTAGTGGGATAAAAATGCAAAAAATTGATTTAAAGAACCCAAAAGGACTATATCAGGTACTAACTGACTAGAATATTAAGTTCGTAAACCTTTTATTCATTCAACAAGCAGTATCGAGCACTTAGGATACCAAGTCTGTTCAGTTCAGGAAAAATGGTAAGGAATTGGAGTGACACTTACCTTAGAGAGCCTCCAGTCCAACTCAATAGGAAGACAATAAGTAGAGGAATATGGGTCGGGATGGAAGTTGTACAGGATATCAGACTGTCTTTTATTTGATCCTTAGAGTTACGCCAAATTTAATATCTCTGAAGTCTGAAAATGAATATAGAGATTTATCCAGTAAGATGGATCCTAATTCTTAAAGCCTATCTTTTTTTTTTCTTTATAAGACTGTTCATAAAACCAAAGTGAAAGCTGGGTCAAACATAAAACAATTCAGTATCTTAAACACATGCACACACTGACAGTCCCACAATCAGACAAACATACATAAACACTGCCACCATTTTCTAGGAACTAAACAGTGATTGTGCTTCTCTAGATATCTAAAATCAAGAGAGTGATTGCGATTTCTTATTTTTTTTAACACTCATTTATTTATTTTGAGAGAGAAAGAGAAAGACTGAGAGAGAGAAAGAGAGAGAGGATCCCAAGCAGGCTCAGCATTTTCAGCACGGAGCTGGATGCGGGGCTCGATTTCCTGAACTCTTGAGATCATGACTTGAGCCGAAATCAAGAGCCAACTGCTCATCCGACTTAGCCACCCAGGTGCCCCAAAATGGAAATATTTCTATGACTTCTTAGGGAAAAAAAATGTACCTTATAGTGCTTGTAGTTTTTCAAGATGCTTCCTCCTCTCCCCAATGTTTAGTAGACAATCCAAGTAGATACTTTCTTATAGGCTTCACATAGGAGTTTTGAAAACATCACAAGAAGTGTATCTTAGTCCTTGTGAAAATATTTTCTTGTTGAAAATACAGAAAATTTTAGGTGAAAACTGAAATGCATATCAGTTTAATTCATGCACATTATTTCAGGTAAATAATATCACCAGGAGTTTTCACTGGTAAAATCAATGTTTATGTCATACAGTAAAGGAGCAGTTATTACCAGAGTTGAAAATGTGTAAATGTTGTCCACCTCTTCCCAGCCATATCAATCTTATTTTTTCTTTAATAACTACCACCTAATAATGCCTATCTATTAAAACTAAGCGGGAAGTTGTCTGGTGAATCATTTTAAAAAATATTTTTCTACCTAACTTAAAAAACATTTTTTTTAATGCTTATTCATTTTTGAGAGAGAGAGAAAGAGACAGAGTTGGGGAGGGGCAGAGAGAGAGGAGGACACAGAATCTGAAGCAGGCTTCAGGCTCTGAGCTGTCAGTGCAGAGCCCATCGCGGGGCTCGAACCCGCACACTGCAAGATCATCACCTGAGCTGAAGTCTCATGCTTAACCTACCAAGCCCCCCCAGGCGCCCCAACTATCTAACTTTTTATAGAAAAGTTATATGAGAAGAAACATAGGAAGAGAGGAAATGATCTATTATTAGACCTGAAGTTGGGGTCTAGAATAGCCCTGTGTATGTGTGTAGCATTCGAGCCATGCTGCATAAATGACAGAGCTAGTGCCTAGGACTGAATGGGAGCCTGTTGTGCTTCTGAGGTAAATGAGAAAAACAAACAAAAAACCCCATCTTTTCTCTCCCATTCTTAATCACTATGATGGGGAAATAAGGGCTAAAAGGTTTGTACCACTTTGAAATACAGTAGGTGATAGATGTGTGGAGAGAGGAAACAAAAGGCATGGAATAGAAATCAAATGCAGTCAGAAATAGAGCGAATTCTGGAGACAGTAGCATGTGTGGACACTGACTGCAGTTTTAGTGCTGACGAGTCACAGCAGAAATGTCGGCTATTTTTTAGCACTTAGGGACCTTCCAGCCTGGTAGGCAAATTGTTCTCCTTTGCACCATCTACATTGTTTTCTCCTCTGGGATTGTCCCTGTCTTGTCTTACTTCACTTTTTCCCATCTGTCTACTCCTGGAGATACCTGCACTCATTACTTCGGGCCTCCCATTAGTGATTTCATTACAGTATCTGCATTCTGCTGTTTGCTTCCAGCAGTGAACCAAAGCACAAGAAACCAGCCATTGCTCATCAAGGGAGGTTGTGGGCACAGGCTGGGTTTCTTTTAGCCGTCCACACTGGCTCAGGGAAGATGATGGACAGGATTTCTCGTTTCCACTCTTAGAGTTCTTATAGCTAATGCCCTGATGTATCTGTCTATCGGTGAATTGATAGATTGATCCATCCATGCATACATTTATTTTGGCACACAGCTTTGGGATCCAGGCAAATGATGCCTGAATGGACTTACCCTATCACTGCTTGTCAAGGTTAAAGAATCAGAACTCAGGAGAAGAGTTGAGACCAACTTTAATGATGTTATTGGAATGGGTAGTTTTAATAATGATATGTTTTCTTCAAGGGAATTTAGATTCAATTAAGTATGTAATGAAAGCACAGGGGAGTGTTTGAAGAATCATTGAGTCTCTGTCCAGGTGGCATGCTTTTAGATGGAGTTACATGCAGTCTAAGAGTGAAACAAGTCCTTTAAAGGCTTACCCCAATCACCAGAAAGAAAAATATAAACTGTGTTTCTGTTTAAACTAGGCAAAATTGTCTATTTAGGTGTTAAACATTCAGTGGGATACCTACCCATGAATAAGACATTTTTACATATACTCAGTTGTATACATATATGTACATGGGTCACTGAGGCAGTATTTTAAAAATGATCGTGCCTAAGTGGTTACTTTATTTATTTTTGTAGTGGAATTAGGCAGATTATAATTTACATAAACTGAATGCACATGGGACTCCATATCTTCACGGAGTATATTATATGGTAATACAATTTTAGAGTGGCTGATTAGGCCTTGTGAGGCCCAGTGACATAGGATAGCAATAGATTGCTATCAAAGCCAAGAGGAAGATAAGGTAGCATTTTTGTCATGTAGAGCTCTAAATCCTCTATTACTTTGAAATCAGCTCAGTAGCATATTTTAAACTCAAGAGGGGCTATCTTTCTGGTTCCTGATGATTGTTTTAATGGTGGATCTGACCATATGTGTATCAGATATGGAAAGTAATGTCCATTAAATAGAGTAAAAATGTTCTTTTAGGGAGAAAAAAAAGTGATTTAAATTTTTAGATTCTCATGGGATCTCATTAAAGTTCTCTTTCTTAAATAGATTGTGCAGCCTAATAGTTATCAGGAATCCTGCAGTGCACATGGCTGATAGGTTAGTTTACACAGGATTAATTGTGTAATTTTGCAAGCAGCCAGCACAGTGAACATTGATTTTTGCATTAGCCCTGTGTGTTGTTTCTAAGGAAATTCTGCTTTCTATTTTTAAGGTGGTGTAACATTTCACTTTTTGTTAATTATAATTTCTACCAACATGTTTCATGCCTGGTATAATTTATTAAAAGTTTTTCCTAATGTTATTTTCTAATTGTTATGTCCTTCAGAAACTTTATTAATTTTGAGCACTGATGTGTAAAAAAAAAAAAAATGACAGAAGAAAATGCCTTTCACAAAGCATTCTCTAACAGGCCAGTTTCCCCATGCTTCCATCGATAAGTTGCCCAAATATTCTTTAGAATACAGAAACAATTCAGTTGCATCTAATTCGTATACTAAGTGAATGATTAACGTAAGAAGTAACCTGAAAATATTACATTTCTCAAAACCAAAGAATGTGAATGTCCAAAGGAGAGCAGGCTGTTCAGAACAGTCCATTTTCTCGAATATGTAGATCTTTAGAGCCTAGTATTTCTTTAAGTATTTGTTGATATGGAAGGAATGAAGAAAGAGGTTTTGTTTTTGGGTTTTTTTTTTTTTTTTGCTTGAATTTTCCAGATAATTAGTTCAGCTCTTAGTTACTAGAGTTTGTCCACTTTTTGTGAGTATAAAACTTCTGTTGGGATTTCAGTGGGATTGTTGTAACTGGGTTGAGAATATATTTTGTTGTCTTCTGTGTGGTTTTGAGAAAACAGAAAATAATGTTGATTGTGTGCAATTTAGGCCTTAATCTTTACACTTTTCTGGTCTTGGACTTGCAAATCAAGTACCTGCCTGTGCCCATTTCCTCCCCCAATTCCAGACTCCATTAGATAAAAATTTCCTCCCTTCATATCATTGTGATTCCTCCAGCAAAAGAGTTGAACACCTCTTAGCTTTTGCTGCCTTTGTTTTGTTTTGCTTTGCTTTGGGTGGAACCTCCCTCTCCCTTCTCCCCCACTGTGAGTTTCTGCTGCATTATAAAGACCCAATAAGGAACTGTACAAAGTGAGTACGTAAAATGTGTGCTGAGTGACCAACTGGACCCTCTTGGAAGAACCCTCTTAAACACTTTGTTACCAGAACTTCAAAAGGGGCTTGCTTCTGAAGAATCAAAGGATCTCTTGTATAATAAATTTGAAGCATTCAGTATAAAATGAACAGAATAAAATATCTTTTAAGCTCCTGTATGATGCCCGGATTATGTGAAGAGACTAAGGAAGTGGTGGTTCTCTCACGCTTTTGTGTCACATTAAACAGAAATAGATGAAAGCAAAAGCTTAAAACTGACAAAATCCCAAGCAGGGAAGCACTGGTTCCCAGCTTGTTCATTGATTCATAGCAAACAACCAACTGACAATTTGAGGAAAAAAAGAAAAAAAAAAAAGATTTTCTTTCATAGGAAAGGACTCAGTTTGTTTTGTGTCATTTTATTTTATTTTTTTTTAATTTTTTTTTTTCAACGTTTATTTATTTTTGGGACAGAGAGAGACAGAGCATGAACGGGGGAGGGGCAGAGAGAGAGGGAGACACAGAATCGGAAACAGGCTCCAGGCTCTGAGCCATCAGCCCAGAGCCCGACGCGGGGCTCGAACTCACGGACCGCGAGATCGTGACCTGGCTGAAGTCGGACGCTTAACCGACTGCGCCACCCAGGCGCCCCTGTTTTGTGTCATTTTAAACCACAACTTCACAAATTACACACCACTGTCTTTCTGACATAGAAAGTGGGTCGTGACATTGTTGAGAAAGGACTGGAATTGGAATCACAATACTGGCTTCTACCCTTAACCTTTGTCACTTGCTGTGTGTGACACTGAAGAAGTAACTTAACCCTCTGCATTTTATTTTTTCCTAATTTTTAAATAAATCTAACAAATTAACACAAACTTGTTTCAAGGATTACATGAAAAAAAATCTTT
The DNA here is from genome assembly GCF_018350155.1 of Leopardus geoffroyi. NCBI lineage: Eukaryota > Metazoa > Chordata > Mammalia > Carnivora > Felidae > Leopardus > Leopardus geoffroyi. The sequence goes on from NC_059331.1 coordinate 42,606,525, forward strand.
GGTAGAGTGTTATAAAATATAAGGTGTTATACTCTTATAGGTAGTTTGCAATACAATTTGATTAAGCAATTACAACATATTTTAGTTCTCTGTTTGGAGGCTGAATATTTGCTTTTTACATTGCACTTGGTCTTGGGTAGTTTGAATAACCCAAATGAGAGTTAAATTTTGAAACCATTGTAATTGTCTTCAGTACATCGTATGCATGAAAATGGGTGTATGCCTCTGGAGGAAGAGCCATTAGCTTTCTCCAGATTCTCCAATGTGTTTGTGATTCTAATGGGGTTAAGAACCACTTAACTAGATGAGTCCTCACCAATTTCCATTTCACATTATTTGGTAGTACAGCTACTGTAGTATTGGATACTTGAAGAGTGAATTTAGCATATTGGTTTATATTTACCAAGGGTTTTTGTCTAACAGAAATTCTACTGAGGGAGAAAATCAATGCAGATTGGCGATCTGCATAACTTTTCCCACTGTTAATTTTTTAAATGATTATTTCCCATAATTAAGGCAGATTTTTCTTTATTTCTTTGCACACCACCACACCACCGTCACCACCATCATCTAGTCCTCTTTTGTTTTAAATACGTAGCTAATTGCAGATCAATTACAATCTTATGGAAAACTGAAACAGACGTAGCCTGTAGGTGAACTTTGAAATTTTGTGCAATAGGACTGCATTAAATACAGTATTTTTCTACATGTTGTTTTTTAATAACTAAAAAATTATGTTAATTGACATTTTCAACTGACAGTGTATCTTTAGATTTTATTTCTTATTCTCCATCACCACAAATGTATCTCACCATAAATGTGTCAGTGTTATCCTCAACTGTACTTTCAACCTCCTGAGCCCAATGCACATTTTGTTTAAATAAATATTTTTCACAGCATCACTAATGATATTCAACTCTTCGTGTCTAAAATTTGTGGATATCCCTTATATTTCTGGTAGATTTGCTGATCAGTTTTTGGCAGGAATGAAAGACATGGCAACCCCTACTGGTTGACCAGAAAGTTATGCTTAGAATTCACATATTCATCTCTCTAACTGGGGAGTACTTTGGTATCTCCCATGTACTGAGCTCATCGTGAGGAAGCACTGGGGAATCGTGGGCTTGACCCACATATTGGCAGCTTGTTACAAATTATTAATTCGGTCTTTTGAGTAACACCATTATGTTTGTGTATCATTCTGCTTGCACACAGTTTCCTGGAGTCTTCATACATAGTTATTTTGATTTGGTCTACATAAAGATATTATGACAGTTGTCATTGAATTGCACAGTCTATTCTGCGTTAAAATTAATAGGAATTATCATTTTATTATAATAAATAGTATATTTAACTTATTAACATTAACATTTAGAGTCTATCAATAACTAATTAACATTTAGAGTCTATCAATGACTAACATTTAGAGTCTATCAATAAATAACTAGTCTGCCTCAATTTTTAGACATCTTTTGACATCTCTTTTTTGCAGTTTTAGATTTTTTTTAATTATTGAGTAATTTATTCATGCTCTGCTGATTAGCTCTTTATTTTCAGTTTTACAAGGTAGGTTTTGCACTTAGATATTTTTTACACAACAAACTTTCCATTTGCAAGTTAGTGTATATAAAATAATTATGTTAGACATTATCTATTTTTAAGTGAAACATTTATTTTTTTCAACCTTTTTGAGGTATAATTGACACATAAAAATTGTGTATATTTAAAGTGTGCAACATGATTTTATATACATATGCATTGCCAAATGATTACCACAATCAAGCTAATTAACATATCTACCACCTCACGTAGTTACCTTTGGGGTGTGTGTGTGCATGTGTGCGTGTGTGTGTGTGTGTGTGTGTGTGTGTGTGTGTATGGTAGGAATACTTAGGATCTATTCTCTTAGAAAATTTCAAGTGCACAATACAGTGTTATTAACCCAGTAATCACCAGATAACAGCCAGGTAATCACCCTGCTCTACATTAGTTCCCCAGAACTTAATCATCTTATAACTGAAAATTTGTACCCTTTGACCAGCATCTTCCTATCAGCACCCCTACCCAAGCCCTGGCAGCTACCACTCTACTCTTTGCTTCTGTGACTTTTATAGAGTCCACAAATAAATGAAATCATATATAGTATTTGTTCTCCAGTGTCTGACTTATTTCAGTAGCGATATGTCCTCCAAGTTCATCCATGTTGTTGAAAATGGCAGGACTTCCTTCTTTTTTATGGCTGAGTTATTTTTCATTGTGTGTGTGTGTGTGTGTGTGTGTGTGTGTGTGTGTATTCAATGTTTGTTTATCCATTTGTCCATTGGCAGACACATAGGTTGTTTCCATAGCTTGGTTATTATGAATAACGCTTCAGTTAACATAGGAATGCACATACTGCTTTGACATACTGATTTCATTGACATTATCTCTGTTATGTGGTTTACCATTTACAAACGCTTACTGCCACTCTCTGAGGGTGGTGAGGCAGATTTTGTTAGCCCCAGTTAAAGAAAGGAAGATGTAGGCACACCTGAGTGGCTCAGTAGGTTAAGCACGCTGGGCATGGAGCCTGCTTAAGATGCATGTGCTCGCTCTCTTTCTCTCTCTCTCTCCCCCTCCCCCCACCCTCTGCCCCTTCTCTGTGGGATGAGCACTCTCTCTGCCTAAAAAAAAAAAAAAAAAAAAAAGGATGATACAGAAGTTTATGGTAGTTGTGACCTACTCAGGGGTATAGCTAGTAAGTACCAGGGTTGGTGTTTGTGTTACCATCATTTAACTTTACATCTTAGACTGGAATTATCTAAGCTATTTTGCTCCCTTCTCCACTCAAGGACCTTCTGTGAAAGGAACCAAGGAGCACTTAAAATTTTTCCTCTAAGGTAGGGGCTGAACTCATTATCTTAGACTGAATCAATTCAGGCTTTTCTTTTATCCCCATTCTCTTTAGTTCCTATTGAATCAAGACTTCCAGCATTCTTGAAACCTTGGCTTTATCTGAGAATATCAACATATAAACTGGAGTTAGCATCCTGATACATAAATCTGAATTTGTCATTTCCTACTAAAATCCCACAATGCTCTTCTGTTTTAAGATGAAGTTTAATTATCTAAGCATGACATTCAGAGCTGTTCACACTGTCCCTGCAATTCAGTTTTCCAGCCTAATGTCTATTTTTTCTATTCTCTGCCCTCATCTTTCGCCTCTAAACTTGAGAATGCCTTGCTTTCTTGCGCTTCTTGGTTTCTTCTCCTGTTCTCCCCTAGTGCCCCCTCTGGCATTAGAATGCCATTACTTCCTTTTCAGTTTCATAAACTGGCCCATTTACATACCTTGCCAAATAACTATGGGGGGGGGGAGGGGGAAGTGTTTTATTTCTTACCATGTTTATTTTGATGCAAAAGGTAACTTACGATCATTAAAAAGTGTCTATTAAATTAGATCATCTTTAGTCTCTCTTTGCCCCTTTATTCCAGTGTTGTTTCCCACAAAGCTGTAGATATATACGATTATTTTTGGCAAAATTGAGCTCATACTCCATATAAAATTTTGTGGTATTTTATTTCATCTAATATTATATGAAAGTTCAGCATTCAGTATTCTTTGAAAACACAGTTTTTCAACCTACAAAATTGTCTAATACATAGTCATATTCTAGGAACTTAATTATTTCTCTACTACTGAGCATTTAGGTTGTTACCAAAATTTAGTTTTATAAGTTACACTGACTAAATATGATTTTACATTAACGTTTGAACATATCTCAATATGTTTAAACTCAAGCAGGTTTTCTATTTGTGTGCAGACTGGTTTAAACAGAATAACATAAAATGGTATGTTAGATCATTCAGTAAGGTAAAACGTTTATAACGTTTTGTACAGATATGCAGTATATGATTTTTACGTGTTTGTATATATATCCATACATGTGTGTATATGTGTAGTTATAGCACTAGTTGAATATTGATATATTAACTGGGGGAGGAAATGCACTTAGTAATTTTTAACTTTGACAGATGATTTTTGTTTTATTAAATATATATGCATATATGTAATAAATATATATTTATTTTTTATAAATACATGCACAGGTGTGTATGTGTGTGTATACATAGCTATTTATATTTTACCAGATCTCTACAGTAGACACTTATTACTCTTATGATAAATCAAAAAAAAAAAAAAAGAAACCCTAACCCACACAGTAATCCATCTTAACCAATTGCCATCTCCTTCAAAGTCTTTCTAACATGAATTCATAAGTAAAAAATGAGTTTCTCATTGGTGGAATACTAAAACCACTTGTAAATTATTTGTCTCCTAGGGTTCACTGTGGTGTGCGATCGTAAGTAGCTATCAAGACTAAAATACAGACAGTACTGAAAAATACTGGGAAGGTGGACAGAGGACTGAAACTTAGTCTTCTTCTGTGGGAGAGTTACTGAGTATAGCGCTAGGCATGCTTTGGGGAAGATGAGGGGGAAGCAGAGATTCTGAGGCTCATAAGCCAGTGGTGCAAGAACTGTAGAGACTGCTCAGGGCTTGAAAGCTGTTTGAGCAAATACTCTGACTAAAGCAGCAGGTGGAGTGGCTCAAGCAGGAAATTGGGAATAATATCCTGGGATTGGATTTGTTTAGACAATTCCTGTTTCTAGGACATAGGGCTCTCCATTCATGGGTGTGCCTTGACCATCGTGCCAAATGCAGAATAGTCAAGTCATAAATACTTGAATGAATGAATAAAGATGACCTTGTACATGCTTTCAGATAGAAAGTATCACCAGTATTACTGGGCTCCTGAGTGGCTCAGTCGATTGAGTGTCCGACTTCAGCTCAGGTCATGATCTCGCGGTTAGTGAGTTCAAGGCCCGCGTTGGGCTGTCTGCTGACAGCTCAGAGCCTGGAGCCTGCTTCGGATTCTGTGCCCCCCTCTCCCTCCGCCCTACCCCTGCTTGTGCTCTGTCTCTCTCTGTCTTTCAAGAATGAATAAACATAAAAAAATTAAAAAGAAAGTATTAGCTATATTACCTGGTTTTCATACCTAAATGTGCCTGCAAGATATATGTACTTGAGTTTGACTTTTAATGACTTAGAATTCCATTCTTTAATCATGATTGAAAATACATGTCTGACTACGCTTGCAGCCTAAAGAGCAAGAGTCCGGTTTAAAAGTGTTCTGATGCTATTACAATGCCTTTGGCAGTATTTAAGACTATCACAATTATAAAGCTGTATCCTGGGGAAATGGTTTTGCAATCCTAGACAATATGTAACTTCTTTGTGCTTCAGTTGTTCTACCTTTAAAATGAGGAACTTAAAGACAGAACGTTTTTGTCTACCTCACAGAGTTGTAAGGGTAAATTGAATTCATAAAATAAAAGGGGCACCTGGGTGTTTCAGTCGGTTAAGCATTTGACTTCGCCTCAGGTCATGATCTCATGGTTCCTGGGTTCTACCCCCGCCTCAGGCTCTGTGTTGACAGCTTGGAGCCTGTAGCCTGCTTCGGATTCTGTGTCTCCCTATCTCTCTTCCCCTCCCCTGCTCATACTCTGTCTCTCAAAAATAAACACACATTAAAAAACAGCATAAAACAGAAGAGTGCCTGGCATACAGCAAACCCCATGTAAATGTATCCTATTGTCATTACTGAATGAGCCAGACCTTGGTATTAACTTGTCCACAGCCAACTGATTTGATCAGGATTTAGTCAGAGGACCTTTGCTTTTCTGGTATCTCAGATTATCATCACATCCTTTTTGGATCGTACACAAAAGCAGAGTACTCCTCAGTTGATTGTGTTCAGAATTGCAGATTTGTTATGGACCTTTGTACTTCCTGGGGAGACAATCTACAATTGCATTGGAAAGTAATATAAAATCAGAGCTAGATGCTCATTGAGATCTAAAAGATTATCTATTCAGTTTATTCTTAACATAAAGCTTTGGCATTTTGCTTATTACTTTCAAAACCATTTCAAACATGATTTCATTTGATACTAATACTACTCTGAACATAATTAAGAAAACAAAGAATGCCCCTGCCCATCAGACACCAAGGTGACAAACGGGATGAGCAGGTCCGTAAGAGGGCCTCTGGCCTCTGGCAGGTGGGACTTTTAAGTTGTATGATTTGGAAAACAAGAGCTTCCCCCTTTGTGTTACAGGGTTCTAGTCCACGCTTTGTGATTTGACCAGGTAATGTGGTGGAAACTTAGCCTCCAGTGTTGTTCTGCTACCTCAGTATTCATGGTTCGAAGACCCCAGATGGTGCCATGTGGGGCCAGTGCCCTATACATGTCCCTCAGGTCCTTCTCTATCACCCTGAGGCTATTCTGCTACAACTACAATTGTCACCTCTCAAATAGCATTGGAGTAAGTCATATCCACATTTGATTGCAAAAAAATGAGTTGATAATTTTCCCCAGGTGATAAAGCTAGGAAGTAGCAGAGCTCATTCATTCATGCAGATATTTATTGATCACCTACTCTGTGCTACGTTCTGGGATAGACTCAAAACTCCTGAGTTCCTGAGTGTAATTGATACCATTGGTCAGATCCAGGTCCTTCAGGGTCAGCCATCCATAAAGAAGGAAAAATTCTTGCTTTTTTAAAAATGTTTTTTAATGTTTATTTATTTTTGTCAGAGGAAGAGAGAGACAGAGAGAGACAGAGACAGAGAGCATGAGTTGGGGAGGGGCAGAGAGAGGGAGACACAGAATCTGGAATAAGCTCCAGGCTCCAAGCTGTCAGTCCAGAGCCTGGCGCAGGGCTTGAACTCACAGACAGCGAGATCATGACCTGAGCCGAAGTTGGACCCTTAACCGCCTGAGCCACCCAGGTGCCCTGAGAAGGGAAAGATTCTTGAGAGGTGTATTTGTTCTTCACAATGTTCTCAAATGGTAGTTGCAAATACTCTGAAAGTAGAGTATAAACCCTACTTTTTGTTAAACTATGAGTACACTTGCCAAAAAATAGGTATCAACTTTCTGGAAGCTAGGTATTTCTTTAACATTTATAACCTATCGTAGTAAGAAAGTTCTATCATATATGATTTGTTCTCAATTTATTTCCAAGGGATCTCTCCTCTTTCAAGATTCAGCAGTCCAAGATTATAGAAGATATAATTATATTCACTTCTCCTGTATCCTTCAAGATTTTTATTCATTTTGGTCTGTCCTGTATATTCATCTTTCAACATTAAAGATTTCTAATCATTTAATCTTCCCTTGTATTAGAGTTCATGACCCCAGCCTCTTGAATATTTTTTTAGTTGCCCTTCCCTTTCTTTCAGCTTCATTATGAGACTAATTTTTCCTGTAATCATAGACTTTTTTTAAATGTTTGTTTATTTTTGAGAGAAACAGAGAGACACAGAACACCGGCAGGGGAGAGGCAGAGAGAGAGAAAGGGAGACAGAGGATCTAAAGCGGGCTCCATGCCTACAGCAGAGAGCCTGATGTGGGACTAAAACTCAACAACCACGAGATCATGACTTAAACCAAAGTCAAACGCTTAACCAACTGAGCCACCCAGGTGCCCCAGTAATCATAAACTTTGAAGGCCAAAAGAAACTGTAAAAAAATTGTTAGCATTCTCATGTTGTAAGTAAGGATACTGAGACCTAAACTGGTTAAGAAAGCAGTGTTTCTGAACCATTAATAAGCAGTGTTAGTGATAGAGTTAGTAATAAAATTCACTGGGTCTTCTGACTTACCCTGGAATATCCTTTGCTAATTTCTCTACATGATGCTCCTTAACATATTTGGATATGTGTCTTTAAAGCAGTAGGAGACAGGGGTGCTTCGGTGGCTCAGTAACTTTTGCTCCAGTCATGATCATGGTTTGTGAGTTCAAGCCCTGCATTGGGCTTTGTGCTGACAGTGTGAAGCCTGCTTGGGATTCTCTCTCTCTCTCTCTCTCTCTCTCTCTCTCTCTCTCTCCCCCCCTCCTCTCCCTCTCCCTCTCCCTCTCCCTCTCACTCTGCCTCTCTCTCTCTCTCTCAAAATAAAGAAATAAACTTAAAAAAAAGTAAATAGAGAAGTAATTCCTATGTAGTCCTTTTCTCAAACTCAAGGTACATTACACGAATGATGCAATAAGGAAGTCCGGCTAGAGTAGATAAAGACATGGGCTCCAAGTTACATCGACATGTTCACATCATGGCTGTGCCACTCATTCTCATTGTGATCTTGTACAGAATGAGATCTTGTGATCTCCAATCTATTTAAGTTCATTGCGTCTTTTATAAAATTAGCGTCGGTAGTACCTAACTTAGAGGTCACTTGTGGATAACAGATAAATTGCTTAGCACACCATGCAGCACAAAGTATGTCTTCAATTAACATTAGAAGAAAATCACATATGACCCTTCTTAGGGGGTCAGTAATTGTTTTTGAGTCAACACATGCTGAAACTAGTAATCTGAAATAGAGACTAGTTTCTTTCAGTGTGTTCATTCAGAGGTATTGATAGGAGCAAATTCAACATTTTCATACTGCTTGTGTCAAGTTTTGCTTATAAATAATATCCAAAAACAAATTTTGCTGTTGATCATAGTTTTCCTGATTCCTATTTTATTGTACATCATTTTATGTTAAGCATATTGAAGAATTTCTGTTGTGTGCTCATTTTTACTATACTACCAGCTTATATTCCAGGGAATATTAGGTGTATCATATATCATTTTCTTTTTAAAAGATACTATATTCATTCTAAAACATTGAATTGAGCATCTTGGTGCACATTTTGAGCACGTGGACTTTACTGATTTGAATCAAGAACTCATTCCTGTCAGGCAGATGCTGGTTGATGACAGAAAGGAAGGTGTTTTCAATCCCAACTTTTTAAGAATATTGACCCAAATATTGACAGAAAGCTGATGTGCTCTCAGTCTACTTTTTAACTTAGTAAAAAACCCCAGTGTTTGAAGATTAATTGAGATTAGGTACTTAAAAGAAAGAAAAAACAAAAAAATAGTCACTCTTGATTCCAAATACATCTATATACTGCCCTCCCCCCCCCCACAAATATATAGAATAGGCATTTTCATTCATTGTACATTTATTAAGCAACCAGTATTTGACAATTTGACAGCCACTGTGCTTGGGTACCAGGGAGGAAAAAGAGTTGTTGTTCTTGTTGTTTTTCTGGCCTTAAGGAGCTCACAAGCTTGCAAAAAACGTTATTAGAGAAATTCTTCTCTGTCTTGTGAGAGTAGGACCTGTAACTGCTCACACTTGCAGCTTCTATAGCAGTTGTCAACGTTCCTATGTCACCATTTGGGGGAACGTGATTTTCTCATGTTGGCTGAGTTTGAAGGGTGTCTCTGTGATCGAGTGCTCCTCCTGGCCTCATTGACTGCCTCTGGGTGGTTATGGGCTTCTGTGCTGCCCCTCCGGTTACTGGATACCTTGTAGGTCCCAGCCCTGAGCTAAGCAGTTTATACACATCAGTCCTTACCCTCACACCTATCCTGCAAGAAAGATACCATTATCCCTTATTGCCTAGGAGACCGTTGGTGTTCCAAAAGGTTATGTCATTAGCCTAAGGTCACACAGTGAATAAGTACACACTCACTTTATTTTCAGCTTCTCTGTCTCTTTTTCCTCCGTGTTACAGTGTCCCTTTTGATAGGCACAGTAGCAGTAGGATGGGGCCACTTCCTCTAATGGTGTGTGACATTCACACCTGTGACTGTCAATTTGAGTAACTGTGAAGTACTACTACTTCTTATACGTGTAGCTTTCATACATTCGTTCATTAATCCATCCAAAATGTATTTATTAACCTTCGTTATGGTGCCAGGCAGTGACGCTAGAATTACAGTAACAGTCAAAATGTGCCCTTATTGAACTCAAGATTCATTGTGTAAAATACAGAGTGAAACCTAGCAGGAGTAGCCATTTGGCCTTGAGTTAATTTTATCTACAATGCATTTGCAGTTTACATATGATGTGTTATAAATTCAATGAGTAAAGAGAATTCACCTTAAACATATGCTAGGAGGCTGGGGAGCCTGGGTGGCTCAGTCGGTTGAGTATCTGACTCTTGATTTTGGCTCAGGTCATGATCCCACTAGGATTGAACCCACGTCGATCTCCACACTTAAGATTCTCTCTTTCTCCTTCTACCCTTCTCCCCTGCTCAAGCTCCTTTTAATCTTATGTATTTATTTTGAGAGAGAGAAAGAACTTGGGAGAGGCAGAGAGAGAGGGAGAGAAATAGAATCCCAAGCAAGCTCCACATTGTCAGTACAGAGCCAGACTTGGGGCTCGAAGTCAAGAACAGTGAGATCATGACCTGAGCCTAAATCAAGAGTCAGATGTTCAACTGACTGAGCCACCCAGGCACCCTTCTAAAGTAATTGTTTTTAAGTTTATTTATTTATGAGAGATAGAGACAGCATGAGTGGGGGAAGGGCAGAGAGAGAGGGAGACATGGAATCCGAAGGAAGCTCCAGGCTCTGAGCTCTCAGCTCAGAGCCTGACACGGGGCTCAAACTCAGAAACCATGAGATCATGACCTGAGGTAAAGTTGGACACTTAACCAACTGAGCCACCCAGGCACCCCAAAAAGAATTTTTTTTTAATGCTAGGAAGGTGCCGTGTAGAAAAGTGACATATTATCTGTGAGTAATTCTTCTGCAGCCAACTTTTACTCCACGACTGGAAGAGATTGCCATTTCTTTTGCTGAGCACCTGATGAAGTTATTGGTTGGCTTTTAGGAGCCACGTTGTATGAAAAGTACTATTTTCTAATACTAAATAATGTCAGAGCAGCAAGATGTTCATATTAGGAAGGCCTGTGGGCCCAAGTTTACCTGATTCACAGCTGCTGCCATAAGTATCCTTTTCACTGAGTGGACCAGCCTCATCCAGCCTTAACGCCTCTTGCTTCTGAGCAAGTTCTGTTTCTCCTCTAGGGTGCTTTCTCTCCCTTTCTGTGTTTTGTTTCCTCACATGAGTACAGTTTAATTTGATGTACCTAAACTACATATGTTTTTTTTCATTCATGCTTCTTTCTTCCCCCAGTAAAAAGGAAACATAAGGGTCAAAGGCCCATTTTGTTTTAATATACTTCAAAATTCTTTAGATTTTTCTGTCACTATTTCTATTAATCCTCCCTTTGCATTTGGTAGGTATATTTATTCAAATATCTTAAGTAGAGGAAGCGTAGGGACATTGGAAAAAGAAACAAACAACTATCCTCTAAGAATAAAAAAAATAAGATATTGGTATCTGTATCAATGATGGTGGAAGGAAGGGTAAAGGCTTGTAGGTTAAATAAAGTCAAAGGATAATATATCTTGTAAATATGATCAAAGTAGAATGAGAAAGACACTTTCTTAGACTGTTGTATTGTTGTGTCTGTGTGTATACCCTTATCCTTAAAAATGTTTGAGCCTATACCTCCAATATATGTATATCCCAATTATACAGATACATAGTGTGCCAAATGTTACTCTAAGAAAACAAGAATTAAAAAAAATGAGATAGGGGCACCTGGGTTGCTCAGTGTGTTAAACATCTGACTCTCAATTTTGGCTCAGATCTCATGGTCTGTGCCCCACTGTTAGTGCAGAGCCTCCTTGGGATTCTCTCTCTCTCTGCCTGACCCTTGTCCACACACTGTCTGTCTCTTTTTCTCTAAATAAATAAATAAACATTAAAAAACAAGAAATAAGATGATTTTAAAATAACATGTATACTTATGTATGTATATATAGATATTGTAATATCAACATAAATGTTTTAATATGTATTTTTATTTCAAATATGTTATATAATATGTATTTTTATTTATGTTATATATATGTATATATATGTGTGTGTGTGTGTGTATATATATATATATATATATAGTTGTTGCATTCTAAAGGATTGTCCGTGTACCCTATTTTAGAGCTCTTGTACCTACAATATGAAATAATGAAAGGAGACCTAATAATAAGAGATAATTCCTTATATACACCAATGCCGCACGCGTACACACACACACACACACACACACACACACGTTGACTGGATTACTTGCAGAGAACTTATATCCATGATTAATGGGAATGCTTTCTCAAGCAGAGTTGTACGAAGCAGATGAGAGCTCAGCAGGCATGTGCTGTCGCTGTGAGCATACAAATAAGTTTGATCAGTAGCTACAGCCTCATGCCTAATGCCTAACAATAGTCTTGAAAATACTAAGCGAGAGTGTGGATAATTCAGCGCAGGCACTGATCCCTGTTGTCATGGGTGTCACTGACAGTGTTAAGAAGGTGAGAGCCATTGGGAAGAGCCACCTATAGTACCTGCGTGATATGGATGGGTTTTGGAGTGATGTCTCAGAGAGACGTAATATTGGAACTACAGCTCTGGCTGTAGAATATACCCAATTTGTGATTTTTTTTATCACTGGGATAAATATAGAGGACATCCTATGTCCCATCATTTAAGTTCAGCCTCAGTAAGTGGGGCAGGACAATCAACAGATCCCATTTGGTATCAATGTGTGCAAACATTTCATTTCTTCTTTTCCCTATTGAATGACTGTCGTGACGCATAGAAGACTCTGGACACGGGAAAATGAGGATGGCTCCCTCTGCTCCTCTACTTAGGTCAAACTTCCAGTAGCCTGATAGAACTTAGTAAACACAGTATACTCTAACGTTACATACCAAGGACCCACTGGTTAGGAGCCATATTAAATGTTGTTTATGCGCTGTTAGTTTTCCATAAACAATTCTGTGTGTTATAATAATGCAGATAATAATGGTGCCAGGAGTAGGCCTAAATGGATCGAAATGAGGTCAGTAAACAAGAGTATACAGGGCACAGTCTGTGCAGTGTGTCACTTGGTCAACTGGACAGCAGTAGGGACTATTTTTACACTTGCCAGGGTGGAAGTTGTTTTTCATTGTATTGGTGTGAAGTTCTCTGTAGAGGCCTTGCAATCTGTTTATAACTTTTTGGCAACAGCTTTTGGAAGAAGGCCAAAGATACTGTCAAATAATGCAAAGAAAGCAAGTGAATTTCTTAGATATTTTAACCATTCTTCTTTTTCGTAGGACCCAAAATACTGTAGTTTTAGAACTATCTTTAGTAATTTCTATCAGAATGAGTTAGAATTACTACATGGAATTTAGCTCTTCTGAATGATGCTCATTAAGCTCTGACAACTGGCATGCAAAACCAGTTCTTTGACTTTTTTGACTGTCCTTATGCTCAACAGAAAATCTTAGCTTTTCAAGGTGTACTCATGGGACATGATAAAAAGGCTTATAAGCAATCTTTTAGGAATTGGGGACCAATTGTCAAATCATCCAGCAATTACCAGTGAAATGATTGTGTATATTGGTTGAGATACTTTTTTTTATTTACGTTGATTTTTAAAAAGATGGGAGCCTTGAAGTTATCACACCTGGGTGAAAGCTGGTCTCTTGAATTAAAACCTTATGTTAACTGTGTAATTCATAGAGTTCCAATCCTGGAGAGCGTTTCCTCAGAGAGCTCTCCTCGCTTTAGTCTCTACTGTTTTATGTTGACATACTGGTCACAGCCTCAGACAAAAGCAAGGGGCTATTGTGAAAAACAGTTCATGGAGGACTGCCAAGTAGAAATTCCTACAAATTGTGGTCTGTTGCAAAATACTTGAATTTGTGAGAGAAGACATGTCAATAATTTTTTCAATGAGAAGTGTAATTACGTGACTGTTTTCTGTGTGTCTGCCCTCTCTGCTTCATTTATTCATAGACAGGAATCTGCAAAATGTCTTTTTATAGCAACAGAGCATTGTTATTGTTTAGGCATTTGGGAATTTTTTTGAGGGGTGGAGAGAAAGAAAAATTAAACCACTATTTTGTAACAGGGAAAAGGTAAACATAAATGTAATGATTTTTAGCTGAAAATGATCTCCATAATTATAACTTTCAAATCTATCTCTAGGTGCCGTAAACTGCAAACAATGACCCTGTCTTAATACTGCAGACATATTGTAGTGGAACTAAGGGGAACTGAGCTTACTGGTAAGAATATTTTACTTAATTAGTTGCTTTATGCATTTTCGAATGCATTTAATTAATGCAATGCATAGTAGAAGAGTATAGCCGGAGGACATGGACCAGGTATGGTACCTGTGAGGGTGGTGGTGGTGGTTGTTTTAAATTTTATTAAAATGCTGGCTTATTTTTGAAAGGGCGAAGCCCTTAACTAAAAGTTATTTTTCCCTTAGCTGACCTCTTGGCATATTTGAAAGTTGCATCCTGGTATTTACCTAAACGTCATCTTTTTATAGAAAATGAATTGCACCTTTGGGATCTGAGATCAGCTGTTTAAGGGGCTTGAAGTTTTAGTGAGAAAACCTGTATTTTCGTCGGTCAAACAGAGCTTACCCCTTCATGGTCTGGAGGGCTTTCAGCTTCAGTAACTGTCCCTTGGATTTGGATCAATGTGAAATCTGACCTGAATCCTCCTTTGGAGTTTTTTCACATTCTTTGTGCAGTACCAGACCGAATTGTAGTTAATTTCAAAAAGTTTGGAAGAGTGAGAAAAATCCCCTTTCAAGGGCCAGGCACACAACGATGTGGTTATGGGAAAGTTAGTTACCTCTTTTAAACCTCTAATTCCTGATTCGTAGAATTTGAGTAATAGCTGTGATTGCCTGTAGGTACATGTTAAATTGGATTATTTTGATAACATTTATTAGCTCTGTGGTTAGCCCATAATACTGTTCAGTAACTGTCAACAATTACTATCATTATGAGTTTTTAAAGGCAAAGTGATTTAAGGGAAAAAAATGGTATTTTTTTCCCATGATGATACAAATGAAAGAATAATATTATTCTTACTTTCTCAAGAGCATATTTCATTACCAATAATATAATATGTGCTCCTGAAGGATTAAGATATTATCTGGGGCATGCGGTCTTTCTATCTGCTGGTTGTAAACTGGGATCTTAGTAACTGTAAAATAATGAAGACAGTGTGGTAACAGATGAAACATCGTGACTTTGAGTCATTGTTAACATACTGCTTGGTAACCAGGAGAGGCTTTCTAAATGAATAAGGAACTACTCCAAGAATAAGTCTAGGAGGGGATTGCGTGTGTGTGCATGTGTGTGTGTGCATGTGCATGTGTGCATGTGCGTGTATGTGTGCGTGTGTGTGTGTGTGTGTGTTCTTTGAATAAATTTGGCCTCTTTGTCTCATTCACTTGAGTGGTTCTGTTCCTCCACTATGTTTAGATCCTTCCTTTGGAGCTTAATCCAAGAGGGTTACACTGCATAGAGTTTCTAGTTCCATCTAATCTCCAGGCCTCCTACAAGATTAAAAAGCATTTGCTATATACACTCATATTCTTAGAGAAAACTCTTCCTGAAGTCTAATGAGTCAAATCCTTTGATGATGGTTGGCAATGAGGTACACTTATTGTGTCAAAACACTGTATGGTCTCATCCTAAGTGAATTTCTAGTTTATAAGAAACTTCGGTAAATCTTTTCTGAAATTAAAGGATGAAATACAATGTCCAAGGTATTACAGTTGGAAAAAGTTGTTATCACACTACTGTGAGAAACCTTAATTGTAGTGGTCTCATGATGATGTGTTAACAACTGTGTCTTTTGACATGGTGGAAATGGATGGCAACTTGCAAAACAACTCTTCACTCCTAGCTTTGCACTCTTCCCTTTATTTCTTTTAAGTTACGTTCATTTTCTTGTGTTTTTCTTGATGACTGATCAAATTATTCAATTTTACAAAACCAGTTCCCTTGCCATCAGTTTACATCGTGGTGCTTTAAAAATTCATCTATGTATCTTCCAGGAAGTGTTTATGGAATTAAAGTCCTTGGACATCCTCCACCCACCCCTCCACATTTAAGCGTTAAATTTCTTTTAAAAAAAATTTTAATGTGTATTTATTTCTGAGGGAGAGAAAGAGAATGGTGGCCTTCAAAGTTTATGATTACTTGGGCACCTGGGTGGCTCAGTTGGTTAAGCGTCTGACTTCGGTTTAAGTCATGATCTCGTGGTTGTTGAGTTTTAGGCAATGGAGGGGCAGAGAGAGAGGGAGACAGAGGATCCAAAGCAGGCTCCTTGCTGACAGCAGAGAGCCCGTTCCAGGGCTTGAATTTATGAACCGTGAGATCATGAGCTGAGCTGAAGCCGGAGACTTAATTAACTGCACCACCCAGGTGCCCCTAAGCATTAAATTTCTTTTGAAAATTTTTCATTTGGAGCACCCTTGCCCAAAAGCCAAAAGAGCCTCTTGAAAAAAAAAATGGAGTGAAATAATCCCCAATAGTCTGGTTAGATTATAATACGTGAATACTAATTTTGCTGTTTTTTAATACCCTAATTTATCTAACCTTTTGTTCACAGCACAAGCTACAATTTAAGTGTTAGAAATTTTATGCTTGAGTATGGGCATAACAGATTAATGCGTTCACTTATACATTTCACTCATTATCTATGTATAACTAATCAAAAGATGATATTATCCATATATCCTAACAGAAGGCTTAAATAGTTGAATGCCAGAGACTATATTTTTGTAGCAGAAGGTCACGAAAAAATATGTGCTTTGTTAAATATGGTGTGTCACCTTGGGTCACCTGCTGAGGCTGGTTGATGGTGCTTATCTCTACGCACTCTTTGCACTCTTCCTTCTACTGATTTATGGGCTTGGGTGGGTTCTATTCTATCAAAGACTAGGCTGCATATTCTAGGATGTAAGAGAGAGTACTGTTTTCATTTAGGTCTTAGCAAAGTGCTATTATGTGAGAGAAGATTGTAGCTGCCTCCCCTTGCTGGCCTGTGACATTTTCATAAAGGTATTATTTTCCAATGACCTCCAGATCCACTGGCAGAGACCACTCCTATGTTTAGTTATGTCAAGGCTTGGCTCCTATATTCTGGAGAGAATAAGATATAACAACCTTTCCTTTTAGAAATGATCTCAGTGCAGTGTGCTGTATACGCTGCATGTGATGGTGCATTTTCTGTGTCCTGACAGAACCTGACAGGGGCTATGGGATGCCCAGATAGCTAGTTAAACATGATTTCTGGGTGTGTTTGTGAGTCTGTTTCCTGAAGACATTAGCATTTGAATTGGTAGACTGACTGAAGAAGATCTACCTCACCAGTTTGAGTGGGCATCATCCAATTCATTGAGGACCATTGAATGAATAGAACAAAAATGCAGAGAAAGTGTGAATTTGTTCTCTGTTTGAGCTGGAATCCCCATCTGCTGCCCGTGGTCATCAGGGCTCTTGGTTCTTGGGCCTTTGGAATCACACTGAATTGCACCGCTGGCTTTGCTCGTTCTCCTGCGTGTAGACAGCAGATCATGAGATTTCTCAGCTTCCATAATATCATGCGAACTAACTCCTATAACAAATCTCTTTATATCTTTCTTTCTGTATATCCTGTTGGTTGTGTCTCTCTGGAGAACCCTATTACCTTGCACAAATGCAAGTTACTTGGCTGATCCTCCCTGTGTCTTGTTCAAACTGTGTTTACGTGCCCTCAACTCAACTGCAATTAATTGTTCACACATTTGTCTTATGAATACATCTTTGAGGACAATGTGCTGTTCAAATATATATTCATTTTGTTAATACTGAGCATAGAACCTAGAACATACCGGATGCTCTATAAAGATGGAGAGAGAAAGAAAGGAAGAATGAAGGGAGGAAAATGTTATCTTGAGAAATGATAACTGAACACCTTCTGTGGTAAATTCCAGGATTGCTTTTCTAGGTTCTGTAATCTAGGCAGTCTTGTTAGGAGTTTCTAGTCTCAGACTTGGTTTCTAATGAATTTTAATGTTCCCTAAACTCTCCTCTCTCTGATATCCCTTGTTAGCTGGTTGAGACCTGGTTTTATCATCGGTATATGGCTAACTCATTTCAGGACCTTTAGGAAGTAAAAGCATGAGGTATTGTTGAGTGTCTTGCAAAATGGAAATTTCTCTCAAGAAAGCCTAAGTGGAAGATAAGTAAAATCAACCTACTCAGAAAAAATTCTCTTCTTGAGAATAACTGTTAATTTTTAGCATCTTTTGAAATGAGATAATCAAAAGTGGTAAGATTCCATTGGCTGCTAAATATTTTGTGTGAATAATTAATGTTTCATATTTCAGAGTGATGATACTGAACAGTATCCTCTTTCTTTTCTAGGTTATAAGCACGTCAAGACTACCTCCATGCCCTTGTCCCAGAATTAATCATTCCTATCCATATTTGATGTTTACACCTTTTAAATATTTATAGGCTGTTATGTTCCTTTATTGTTGTTTACCCACTCTGGGACACTCAGAAGCCTTGCATTCCTTTCTTAGCCAAGCACTCCATTCCCTTCATCATTCTCTTGGCTGTTCTTTGGACCACCTCCAATTTGCATACATAATATCAGTATTGAGGTGCCAAAAATACGTTTGTTTCAACTGGAGTCTTATTGGATTTGTTTTCACTCAAATCATGTACACAAATAAATGTGATCTCCAAGGCACGAAAACTCAGTGAGGGCTCCAAAGGGAAGCTAGGATATATTGATATGCTGTTAAAGTGCTATGGGGAGATTTTAAGTCACGAGGGAAATGGCATCTCAAAATCATTTAAATGATTGTAGAATGAGTATTGTGTGAAAAATTCTATTTTTAAGCCCAGATCTGTGATTGCTTTGCAGATTTTTGTTGTAACTGCCAGTCTGTTGATTTTTAAGATTTTAATAGGGTTGGGTTCAGTCTTACAGCCATTTTCTAATTTCTTTAATTTACTTTTTCTATTTTAGCATTTTCAGAAGGCAGAGTCCTTTGTCAGTAGGAAAACAGTTCCTATGTCATTGCAGAGGGAAGGCTGATGTAAAATGACCATTAAAATATTCAAGACAAAGAGACGCCGAAACCCAAGAAAACTTATGTGATCTTTTTAACAAATGGACACCTTGGACCTTACATTGTTATTTGAAAGGATTTTTCAAGTAGCAACATGACATAGTGCACAAATAAGATGTCCATGAAATTACGTAGCACAGCCAAACAAATGACCTACAGTGAAATCCGCTGAGAAGCGAAAATTGTGTTTTCTCCACAAAATGCTGTTTTTGCCCCAAGGCAATTCATGTTGGGGAAAAATATCCTCTATAACATTGACACAAATCTTAGGCATCTCCCCTAAAGAGGATTTTTTATTGAACTGCACACGTGTGCAAATATTTGAGGCCCCAGAGAAGAAACAAACCAATGAAATACATCACTGCCATCGCCAACTGAACTGGGGAGGGCAGAGGGGCAGACACGTTTCAGAGACTAGTGATGAAGAAGGGAATTAAGAAGTAAATCAAAGCCTCTGATCAAAGGCTAATTTAGCCTGTCAAATGATCTTACAGTGGAAGGAAGCCTCATGCACAAAGATCAGATATTAGTGCCTTTACATATACCACAACACTCTTTGCAAAAAAGCAAGAGATAGCAAGAGAAGGAAAGGAAATGAAGAAATACATCAAAGCCTACTATGCAAAATAATCTCCCTTTCTTGAGTATAGCTTGCATGATTTGAAAAATGAAAATGACTCTTGCAGGGTTGTTTTTTTAAATAGTATATTTATGTTCTACTTTTGAAGTGGTGAGTGGATGGCACTGTTGGCTAAAATAACTTATCTGCAAAATGACACCAGGCAGTACTTTTTTGCTGTAGTTTTTTTTTTTTTTTTTTTGGTAGCCCTTTCGTGTCTGTATTAACATTCTCTTCACAACTGCAAACAGCAGGTAAATAATTTTATATTTTAGAAACTATTGTCTGTTGAATTTAATTTGGGTCACAGACTTTAGTCCATGTTAACATGCGAGTTGTTAACATCTCTTTAAGCAGTTAATGGATTCTTCCATGATTTTTGATGTCTCAGTACATATTGTGAATGTAGCTAGTTCCTTAACTGTGTACAATATCCCTATACATTTTATTCTCTTGGATCTGTACTTTATGGTATTTTGTACCATTATAAACTCGTGCCATCTGTAAACTGACAGTGAAAGTGAAATAAATCTTATCAGTAATTTCCCAGTTGTCGGGGTGTGTGGGTGGCTCAGTCAGCTAAACGTCCAAGTCTTGGTTTCAGCTCAGGCTGTGATCTCACAGTTGGTGAGACGGAACTCCGTGTGTGGAGCCTTGCATCAGGCTTCATGATGAAGAGTGCAGAGGCAGCTTGGGACTGTATCTCTTCCTCTCTTTCTGCCCCTCCCCCACTCGCTCTCTCTCTCTATCTCTCTCTCTGTCAAGAATAAATAAGCTAATTTAAAAAATGACTTCCCAGTTGTCTAATATAGGATGCTTCATGCATTTGTAGGAATTAAACATTCATTCATTCAATGATTACTTTTTTTTAAGTTATTCATTTGAGAAAGGGAGAGAACCAGGGAGGGGCACAGAGAGAGAGACAGAGAGAGAGAGAGAAGGGAACAGAGGATCCAAAGTGGGCTCTGTGCTGACAGCAGAGAGCCAGATGTGGAGCTCAAATTTACAAACCAGGAGATCATGACCTGAGCCCAAGTCGGAAGCTCACCTGACTGAGCCCCCCAGGCGCCCCAACAATTACTTTTGTTTAACTGTTGAGAGCCACTGAGCTGAGGATACAGCAGCAAAGTAAAATACAGTTTTACCCTCATGACGCTTACAGTTCATTTGGGTGGACCATATTAATCACATTATCATGCAAACACATGTAAAATTGCTGCTCTGATAAATGCTAGAGAGTCAAAGGTAGATTTGATCTATGATCCGAGAAGGCTTCTCTGAAAGAATTGGTACCTGATCAGAGATGGGAAGTAAACTGGACAAGACGGAAAGTAAGGAGGATCCATTTCATGAGAGAAGTTTATTAACATGCTTTCACTTATGTTAGGGTGGGGGAGGGCAGTGGTGGTGGCGAATCAGTCCAGCGACAGGGTCGAGAGCAGTGCTTAAATGTTACTGCTGAAAAGAATGGATTTTAATGCCAAAAGAATCTGAGCTCCAGGCCTTATTTGGAAACTTCTCAGTTGAGTATTTTGGACAAATTAGTCAACCTCTCTGAACCTCAGCTGCTGATCATAATCCTTATCTCAAAATTATTTTAATAAATGTTAGCTACCATCACCATCATCATCATCATCACCATCATTACCACTATTATCATCAACCCTCATCACCATCATCATTAACATCCTTACCCAGGGACTAGCCCAGATTTGCACTATGATTTTAGGAATATCATTTTGTTACTTTGAGTTTTAACTTCACACTTCCATTAAATGGGGGGTGTTAGATTAAATGGTTTCAAGATTGCTTCCTGGTCTAACTACCAATGATTTCCCATACTAATCTAAAGCTGGAAATTTCAGTCCAGTTATGGGAAGCCTATACCCTGGCTGGTTAGGGAAAGTAGATTTTGAAGAGAAACACAATTCTACCTTTTAGCAACTTTACTTACATTTCTGTAATACACATTTTAGAAGTTTCTGTTATCTTAGATTAAACGTTATAGCGCACGTTTCTTCTGCTAAAAGGCCTTTAAAGTGTTTCGGTGGGACATTTAATTTCCCATTATGGCTGGTTTCTCAAATCATTCCCTTTGTAATTGTCACATTTTTACAGTCCTATTTAAAATGAATTTAGTTTTCCAACTAAAAATATCAAGCTGAGTTGGAAATTGAAATCCAAGGACTGTAATATCAAATGATAAAAAATGAGGCTTCAAGCCAAAGTTTTCAGCCACCACACCTAGAAGACCACTAGAAAATATTTTCTTCCTTTTTTTTTTTATTAAATACATAGGAATACTTTTAAGATTATTTTGGTCAAAATATAATTTTATAACATTTCTAAATCTAGAAAAGGGAAAGTGATTTCTTTTATACTTTGTTAATTATTCAAATGTGTAAATATTTTGTTTGGTTGGGGCATCTGCTTTATGCTTCACTTACGTTTTGTTGCAACTTTACAAAATTTACTTTTGATTGTGGTTTGCTAGACATTTACTCTTTTTTATAGTGTCACAAATATAAGAAAGATTACAGATACATATATTTTCTATATGATATTTTAAAACCTCACTGCCATGTTTTGCATGATAGAAAGTCTAAATGCTTTCATGTTTATTTGTATCTTTACCTTTGGGGGATGCGTGTTAAATCCATTACATAGGTAGCTCCCAGTGCTACTGTCCCTACATTACAGGTTAGAAAATTGAGGTGTTGGCTCACTCAAGGTTAACTGCATATTTATTGAATGAGAATTACATTTTTTTTTATTAAAAAAATGTTTTTTATGTTTACTTATTTTTGAGAGAGAGACAGACCATGAGCGGGGGAGTGGCAGAGAGAGACAGAGACAGAATCAGAAGCAGGCTCCAGGCTCCGAGCTGTCAGTACAGAGCCCTATGCGAGGCTCAAACCCACGAACCATGAGATCATGACCTGAGTCGAAGTTGGACACCTAACCAATTGAGCCACCCAGATGCCCCAAATAAGAATTACATCTTTTTTTTTTTTTTTTAATTTTTTTTTTCAACGTTTATTTATTTTTGGGACAGAGAGAGACAGAGCATGAATGGGGGAGGGGCAGAGAGAGAGGGAGACACAGAATCGGAAACAGGCTCCAGGCTCTGAACCATCAGCCCAGAGCCTGACGCGGGGCTCGAACTCCCGGACCGCGAGGTCGTGACCTGGCTGAAGTCGGATGCTTAACCAACTGCGCCACCCAGGCGCCCCAAGAATTACATCTTAAATCTATTTCCCAATTTTTGGATTAGTACACATTTCACAGTGCCTCACTAATTTTCAAATGTACTATAGACCCCACTCAAATGAATGGAAGCATGCAAACCCCAACATGAATTAGATCTGGTTAAATTGGTTATTCATTATCTGATTGGCCTCAATGATTGTAGCGTTAAATAGTATTTCACGTTGATTTCCCTTGCTATTTTTTCTTACAATATTTCCCATTTAGTCAGCCTCTGTATGGCTATGCTTTTCATTTGTGAGTGTCCAGTTATCATGCCTTCATATTGGATGGAAGACCGATTAGCATGGATTAATTAAGGTAATGAAATAATTATACTTATTATGATATAACTATATAATAATAACCACCATTAGTATGGCCTAATTATCTAGTAGTTATGAGTATGTGGTTTGGAGATCTGATTTAAGTGGGCTTGAATTTGACCTCCAGTACTTATTATTAATGTGTGCTCTTGCAAGTTAATCTCCTTGAACCTTAGTTTTCTCATCAGTAAAGAGGAGATAGTACTTAGTTTTTCAATAGATAAAATTATTCAACTGTATTGTATGTTATACATGGTAAAAGCTCTACAGTTATTACTAGCATTACTTTTATTGCCCTGGCCTTAGGGGTATATACATATCAAATCATGAAGCAGTCAGTGTTCCCATAGCACCATAGTTTTAGAGGTGGAACAGGTAAGGCAAGTTTGGTCATGAAAAGTTTTTCACTAGGGATTTATTGAACTCAAGCTGGAATGACAGGCTGGTCTCAACAAATGATGTTGCAAACAAGTAAGACAGAAATAACGGTAAAGCAAGACAGCCTTGATGGTGTTTGGATTCCTGAATCTGGTGAGGTCCCTGGGTTAGTTCTCTTTCTGTCTTTTCTATAGTTTTTTGTTTCTGGGCCAATAAATTCCACTTAATTAAGTTAGTTTGTTTTGGATTTTTGTGAACCACTAATGGAATCTGATAATATAGTATTTTAAGAAACACATTTCTTCATCCTTTGGTTAACTTTTATTACTCCCAACAGTGTCCTATTACTTATTTATTTACATACTATTTTCTCTCTTCCCATGACTAAAATGTAAGCTCTATTTGCACAAGAACTTGCGACACTTCTCAGATATTAGAAAATCCCTAACACCTAGTAGGTTTCCCAGTGTTTTTTCCCTAGTAGGGAGTAGTTTGCTCCCTGATCAAAATTGCATCCATATCCTTTCCTGAATAGACTAGGTAAAGATGCAAACTTAACATTTTTTGAGAACTTTACATTGAGGCAGTTATCATATTAGATATTGTATACCTTTTGAGATTGTTAGTATCATCCCCATTTTACACATGAAAAGATGGAGGGACCGTGAGGTAAAGTCACAGTGGTGGATTTTGTAATGCCCTTCCCCACTCAATCTTTGAAATCCAGTTGGTCTCCATCCTGCTTGGAGTACTGCCAGCAATCAGCCCTCGTGTGTCCCCTCCCAACCCATTAGGGTTGCCTCAGCTAAAAAGAGTACTCCCTTGTTCAAGGTCATGTTTTCTTTCTAGGGCAGCCCACATCTAAGGCCGGATGTGGAGGGAAAAGGCCCAACTCAGGACAGCTCTAAGAATCATGCCCACTCCAGAACTCCCTATAAGGTAGCCTGAGGCCTCTCCTTATACTGAATTACAGCTCCACTTCTCCCTTTGTCTAATTCATCTTCCTTCCTAGCCATTCCCCATGCTTTGATCTCCATTGCCCCATTAACAGACCAGAGTCTGCTTCTCAGGGAAACCAACCTTCTATGATGACTTGTGAAGATCCCTGCCCCAACTAGTGAGGAGGCCTCTCTGAGAAGGAGAAGTGGGCTGAGAGCTGTCAGAGCTGGGAGAAGTTTAGCTGAAGTTTGAGTGGAGGAAGAGCCAGACATTGTCTAGGATCTTAAAGATGACAGTTGTAGCTGGAACACAGGTAGCTGGAAGGAGATTCGTGAGAAGGTGGCGGGCACCAGACCATGCAGGGATGTGTAAACCACGCAGAGAAGTTCGACTTGTATTTTCACTTGTTTCTGCCCTTCTTTCTGCTCATGCACCAAGATTTGCTCACAGCTATCTCCAGCTACACTGGGTCTTCCTTTGGAGCCCATTTCTGCCCAGTGAAATTTTAGTAGGATTTAATTTTTCTTTCAGAATGTTATTCCTAGACCCTCTCATTCTTAACCTCCTCACTGGCTTCCTACTATAATTATAGTCTCAAAAAGCAGTTGTTTTCTTAGGGGAAAGAAAGGCTATTTTGAGCTATCCATTTTGACTTAGTTACTTGTGTGTAGTTTAAACATTTCTTTCTTTATCCCCTGAAAAGGCTAGAGTTCCAGTTGTTATGATTCAAAGGCAACAGGGAAGATTTCCTAGAGTTTCATGTGATTATAAAAACTTTTTTCCAGACGTTTTAAGTGATCATGGTTCATATCACATTGATTTCCAATGTGGGGTCATTCAAATGACCCTGGGAATTCAGTAACTTCTAGGTCACAGATGAGCACCATACCATCTAGCACAGATGAGCACCATACCATCTTTGTGTTTGGTGATTGGTGGTGTGTGTGTTTGTGTATGTGCACACACACATACACACTAAACTGTGTTGGTATACTGTCTGGAATAAGTCTAAATGTATAGGGTTTTCATTTATTTGGGGCAAGTATCAATGCTTGGCAGAAGGAACTCAGTATCTGAGATTTGGGAAATGCAGAGATAAATGGATCCTACATATACTACAGGCCTTATTTTCTTGCCTTGTTTTTTTCCCAGTGTTTCTCGACAACTTAGAGCTATAGTTCTCACCTTTGACTGCCCATAGTAGTTACCTGTGGAATTCTCTAGATCTCAGGTTCTCTGGGATGATAATCCAAAACTGTACATAGAGCCCAGATAGCTATTTTGGTGGTGGTGGCGGTTGCTCTTTTCAACTTATACCTGTGATTCTTTTGGACAACCAGCGTTGAGAAGCATGAGTCTGTTAGACTGTCAAAAAGCAGAAGGGGTCTATGGATCAAGGATATTTCTTTCTTGTCTACTGACACACTCACGGCTTGCAAAATTCTTGGGATTCACATTCTCGTTTCCAAAAGAATGGTGAATTATCTAGAACTGTACAACAGCATTCATCAGTAATACTTTTGTGCCTTTGCTTTCTTTAGGCTTCTGCTTAGAACCAAAGATACCTTAAACAAAGTAAGAGGGTTCCAGCCATTTGTGTCTGTGTGTGCATGATGGAGAGAAGAAAACACAAAAGAAGCAGTATTCATGAATGCAGTTTAAAAATATAGTAGAACTGGGGTGCCTGGATGGCTCGGTTGGTTAAGTGTCCGACTCTTGATTTCAGCTCAGGTCATGATCTCATGGTTCATGAGTTCAAGCCCTGCTTCGGGCTCTATGCCGACAGCATGGAGCCTCTGGGGAATCTCTCTCTCCCTCTCTCTCTGCTCCTCCCCTGTTTGCATGCACTCTCTCTCTCGAAAATAAATAAATAAGCTTAGAAAAAAAAAACCTTTGAAAATATAGAACTTTGATATGTATTCCCCATCCTAGTTTTTTATTGAATTTATAAACCAGTGTATATCACAGAACATCTATCTCACCCATAGCATAGTAAAGCAGAGCTACTCCTTTTGAGTCAGGTGCAGTTGTTGCACAACTCAGAGGGATACCTTCTTGTAGAGTACAAATGAGTGGTGCCCCCTAGAGTTGTGTAATGTGGCATTCTTATTTTGGATGTAGGGAAGAAGGCCTCAGAGCAGTGGTTTTCAACCAAAGGTGATTTTGTCCTTCAGGGGATGATTAGTAATGTCTAGAGAGCATTTTTGGTTGTCACAGCTGGTGTGGGAGTGGGGGGAAAGTGGGACTGTTGCTTCTGATATCTAGCAATTAGAGTCCAGGTTTCGGTGCACAGGACAGCCTCCTGCAAAAAAGGAATTATCCTTCCCAAGGTATCCATCATACTGAGGTTGAGAAACCCTGCCTTCTTTTAACTAGCTATCTTGCCCCCATATAATCCTGTGTAAATTTGGAGGACAGGACAGGAACCTTATCTGTTTTTTTCAGTGTTGCATTCATTCCCGGTGCCTAGAACAGCACTTGGTACACAGCAGTAGCTCAGTTGTTTTTTTGGATGACTGAATGAGTGAACTGTTTGTACTGGATAACCTTGTATTGCTGCCCTGAAGCATGGGTGAATGGGAACTGCATTACCCCTAATGCAAGAAGTGAGTCCTGCCTATTACTGTGGTTGTCCTTGCCTAGAAATTCCAGTTCAAGGGGTGGGGGGCCTAATATGTAGGTGATTAAAGATGTCTCCTTGGATATTCTAGGGTGTCTCCCATTCTCTAATTTATTTTTCCTTAAAATTTTGTCCACCTGGGTAACTTCAGTGGCTTGTGGTTTCCTGTCACTTCTAAGGTGGGGACTTTAGCTTTGGTCAGTTTAGTGTATCTCACATTATGGGATAGATACCACTGATGTGCTATGAGGTGCACATGGGTAATCCAAGATTCAGTATAATTAAATAATAGACTTAATATAGAGCACACATTTTTTTCCAAAGTTTCTTTTGGTACTTTAGGGACATCTGGGTGTTTCAGTAGGTTAACTAATGGACTCTCGATTTCAGCTCAGGTCATGATTTCACCATTGTGAGACCAAGCCTTGTATTGGGCTCCACAGTCAGCATGGAGCCTGCTTGGGAATCTCTCTCTCCCACTCTCTGTCTCTGCTCATCTCCTGTGTGCATGCCTTCTCTCTCTCAAAATAAACAAACATGAAAATAAACATGATAAATAAATAAATAAATAAATAAATAAATAAATAAATTTATTTATTTATTTATTTTTGGTACTTCAGCTTAACTCAAAGGCTAGTTTTGTGCTAGCATGATTTTATACAATTTTTAACACTTTCCATCATCTCTTTTTCATCAAGTCCAGACTTTGAAATCCAGGAGTCTGCTGGTCACAGTGTCTCTTTAGAACTTAATTGGTTATGTTTCAGTGTGTTTATTTTAGGTAGAATGATGCTGATTTTCCATTTATAATACTGAGAGAACATGTTAAGATATTTTAATTGAAATAGAAAAATCAGTTAAAAATAAACACAAGTAGGGGCACCTGGGTGGCTCAGTCGGTTGAGCGTCCGACTTTGGCTCAAGTCATGATCTCACAGTTCATAAGTTCGAGCCCTGCGTCGGGCTCTGTGCTGACAGCTCGGAGCCTGGAGCCTGCTTCGGATTCTGTGTCTCCCTCTCTTTACCCCTTCCCCACTCATGCTCTGTCTCTCTTTGTCTCTCAAAGATGAATAAATGTTAAAAAAGAATTTTTTTTTTTAAATGCAAGTAACGCATGCTTGTGAAAACAATCATGAACAGGTCATTTGAATGGATTGAGAAACATTGAAATTATTTATTTCATTAATTATGATATCTCATCTTGAAAAAGATAGACTCCTGGGGAACACCTGCCTGGGAACACCAGCCTGAAAGGACACCAGCAGGCTGCTCCAAGGATGTGTTGACAGATCTGTGGGGGTCCCTTGGGAGATGATGATGGATGCTAGAAGGGGACAACTTCAAAGGAGGGAGCAATCTGGGAAAGGACATGTAGGGCCCTGGTAAAGGCCAGCTGCCTCCAGTCACAGCATTCCCTTCCTCCCACGTGGCTGACTGTCCCTTCCTCCCCCATGACTGACTGTCTGGGCAGCACCAACATCACTTCTGATTTGAGAGGACTGTGAAAGTGACAGGGGATATTGTTTCATGAGGGAGATCAGTCATGCTGTTATGAGTCATGGAATATGAATTGTGCATCGCTGGTTCTCTTCGCAGATCTCAGCGGTCATTTCATTCAGTCCTTCATTTGGGTCTTGATGGCATTTGCATTGCCACCTCAGTCTGTGGTCACCAACCTCTACTTCCTTGTCTCTAATAAGGGGTCTTCCTTCTGTGGCTTTTGAGTACATATTTGTATAATTGCCACTTGTATAGTTTGCATTTGTTTCTCCCATGTCTGCCTTGTGGGACCATAGACAACAAAATCTAACCCTTTTCCTACGACCTTCAGATGTTTGACGAGAGGTTTTATGTGTCATTTGCTTTCCAGGAAGACAGAAACATTACCAGCTCTTTGAACTTCTCTTGCCATGAGTACTGTCCCTCCTGCCATCTTGGGAGCTTAGCCCTGAATAAGCTTGCTTGGTCTGGATCAATTTTAAATCAAAGCCCTTAGATCTGGATACAATTTATCAGCAGTTTCTTGAGTGGAATAAAATACAAGGTGACAGTCACATCCTTTATGCTAGGTACCATACTCCTTTTAGCTAGGATTACCAACTTTGTGAAAATTCATCATGTTGTTTATTAATTATTTATTTTTCCCCTGACAGTCATGCCAAATCTTCTATATTTTAAACTTTTGGCAACAGCTTCCTAAAAAAAAAAAAATAGTGTGATTTGTGTTGTGTGTGTGGTTCGGGAGGTAGCGGGGCAGGGATAGGAATTGCAAAGAAATATGAGCAAACTGTGGTTAAGTACCAAGAGAAATAGGAAATTTGAAAACATAAGAAATATCTGGCACCTGATATTTCATCTGATGTGAAATATCTTGGGCTGCAAAACAAGGCGTAGATTTTCCTTTTCCTTTTCCTTTTCCTTTTCCTTTTCCTTTTCCTTTTCCTTTTCCTCTTCCTCTTCCCCTTCCCCTTCCCCTTCCCCTTCCCCTTCCTCTTCCTCTTCCTCTTCCTCTTCCTCTTCCTCTTCCTCTTCCTCCTCCTTTTCCTGCTTAAAGGGAATATTTCTCCAGGTTTGGTCTTTGAGTCACTTTCATCAGCAGCATGTTATCAGGGAGGCCTTGCCCGAATATCCCCTCGTGCTCTCTCACCCACCTTTGCTTGCTGCTGCTTTACCCTATTTGATTTCTCTTCATAGCTTTTACCTCTACCTCCGTTTTATATATTTTTATTTATGGATTAAAACAACTTATAAAAGCAGGGACTTTTTTCTTTGCCATCATATCCATACTACTTAGCACACCATATAATATTTGTCACAAGAAGAGATTGTTAAATGAACAATTAATGAGTGAAAGAATGATTCGGGGTGTCATTTACATATGCAGGTGCTGGGCTCCACTCTGTACCTGTTGAATTAGAATTTCTGGCAGTGGGGCCCAGGACTGTACGGATTCATCTGTAATCTAAAATAATAGCATGACCATTTTTGCTTAAGTGCACACAACGTTCAGTACACCAAAAACAAAGTATGAAGAACACATTTTTGAAATGTTTAAAAATGGCCTTCTACCTTTATTTTTAAAAGAGGACATGTCTATCAAAGCATTAGCATACACTCATTTATATCTCAAATTTTAAGGTATTTGCACATTACTGACCAGGTGGGAATTGCTACCTCCCAAACCATAATGTATGCTATAATGTAGGTCTGTTATTTCAAAAGAGAGAAGGAACTTGGTAAAATCGTTTTCTGCCCATGATGCCACTGTAGGTTGAGCACTTAGTCCCACTTACTAAATCCCATTCCGTTGCCAGCATGACAGCAAGGCTCTGTACATACACGGGTACTAGCAGACTACTGTAGGTTACCAACCAAGAACTGGGTAGATCATTTTTTTTAATGTTTCTTTCTTTATTTTGAGAGAGAGAGAGAGAGAGAGAGAATGAGAATGCTCGCACTCCAGTACCCATGTGTGCGGGAGGGGCAGAGAGAGAGGGAGAGCAAAATCCTAAGCAGGCCCTGCACTGTCAGCCCAAAGCTCAGGCTGGGGCTTGATCCCACAAATAGTGAGATCATGACCTGAGTCTATATCAAGAGTCAGTTTAAAAAAAAAATTTTTTTAATTAACATTTATTTATTTTTTGAGAGTCAGAGACTGAGCACGAGCAGGGGAGGTGCAGAGAGAGGGAGACGCGGAATTGGAAGCAGGTTCCAGGCTCTGAGTTGTCAGCACAGAGCCCGATGGGGGGCTCGAACCCACGAACCGTGAGATCATGACCTGAGCCGAAGTCAGTCGCCCAACTGACTGAGCCACCCAGGCGCCCCTCAAGAGTCAGTTTTTAATGTTTATTTATTTTTGAGAGCATGTGTATATGAGACAGAGAGAGAGAGAGAGAGAGCAAGGGAAGAGCAGAAGAGGGAGACATAGAATCCCAAGCAGGCTCCAGGCTTCAACGGAAGCACAGAGCCCATTGCGGGGCTCGAACTCACGAGCCATGAGATCATGACCTGAGCTGAAGTTGGATGCTTAACCAACTGAGCCACCCAGGTACACCGCGGGTAGATTATTTTAAAAAGTTACCTCACTGACAGAGCTGGGGTATAGTTTGTGAACCTTGTTCAAAATGATCTCCGTGCATAGGGATGGTGGAAAGACAAGAGCTACTTAAAGTCTTTCCATGGGGCCCCTGGGTGGCTCAGTCGGTTAAGACTCCAACTTCAGCTCAGGTCATGATCTCAGGGTTTGTGAGTTCAAGCCCCACATCAGGCTCTGTGCTGACAGAGCCTGGATCCTCCTTCGGTTCTGTGTCTCCCTCTCTCTCTGCCCCTCCCCTGTTTGCACTCTGTCTCTCTCTCTCTCAAAAATAAATAAATGTTAAAACATTTTTTAAAGTCTTTCCATGGAAGGAGATAGTCTTATTTTCCTATAAACTTCACTACTAATAAAATAAGGGAGAAGAGCAATAAGAAACAAATAAGATTAGGAAAGCCAAAATGGTTTTTAAATTAAATTATTCTTCTCAGACTTTTCTATGAGACATCAGCAACTCTGCAACCACCATTTTATTGGAAGTCATCCTGATTTTTGAGCCTGAGACTGTTTGAGAAGCCATTCTGTCTGCCCCAGTTTCTACTTATTAAATTAATTATACTTAATTTGTTTTTCAGAAGTAAATGGGAATCATCTGAATGATGAGCTAAGCTGTTACATCCCACAGTGGTTTGGTCACTTATTTCTGCCTCCTAGCTAGCCGGACAAGGGCACCATCCACGTTTTCACCTTTGATGTACAAAAAGCAAGTCCAATATTGTATAATATAAGCATAATGAAACAAAATTGCCTATAAAATTATCCCGTGCAGCTGTCCACTGAAACATTATCAGTTTATCATGATGTTTATATAACTTTTGCATCTACATAAAATATTGGGTCTTAAGTAAGGAAGGATGAATGACCAGGAGAAAGAAGGAAAAAAGGAAGAGAGGGAAGGAAGTAGGGAGGGAAGAAGAAAAGGAAGAAAGAGGGAAGAGACATAGAGGGAAGGAGAAAAACAGAGAGAAGGATGAATGTCATATTCAGAAAATGGTATTATTTTCCCCCATGAAACGTATGCAGGAGAGGCCAGTTACTACTAAAATTAAGCCTTGAACTGAGGTTAAAAAAAATCACATTCCATCCTTGAAATTTCACATTCACTACTTGTGCGTCCCTCAAAAGGTCACAAATTTATTGATTTCTTACTTGCAAAATATATGATTTGGAGCTAAATGATACTGAGGAAACATTCAGGCCTTACAAACTTTATGGCTCTTTGATTTTTAATATATCTGTCAAATTTGAAACACGATGAATAGAATATTTAAACATATAAGCCACAAAGTTAAAGGTTGGCTCTAGAGGAGGTATATCAGTATTTATAAGGAGAAATAAATTGTGGATAAAGTGATAATAATTGTGAATCACTAATCCAACAATTATTGCTGCACTATAATTCCATTTTTAGATTTTAATAACAAGAAATTCAATAATATATATTCTTGATAAATTCTTTAAGTCAGTAAAGAGTTTGAGAGTTTTAGTTTGAGAGTTTTAATAGCTGGAGTATATTCATAGCCAAGATCTCCAGTGGTTCTAGGGCTGGTATCACACATTTAAATGCAAAGGGGTGAGGCATCAGGAGAGGAATCATGATTGGGAGTGGTGGGGACTGGAGTGCTGGAGAAAACAGCCTCTTCTGAAACTGGAAAGTTCTGGTCAGCTCTGGAAGATCCTTGCCATGTGCCAAAGCAGGACTCGTCTTGTCAGGCACTCTACATTTTTTTTTTTTTAAAGGACAGAAACCTGAATTTCGTTGTTAACATTCCTAACGTGTAAGAAACGGAAGGTAATGAAAGCCTCCACAAAAGTCACCGTCTCAGGTGCGCAAAACATGCCCATGAGCAGTTTGTCCCCTTGGTTCTAGAGTCTCTGAAGGTGCTTTCTTCTCATTCTCTTACCTGGTCAACTACCAGCAGTTGTCACACTGTAATGACAGCATTTTAATAATCTCATTTAGATGTTTAAAGATTGGCCTTCCCTGTAGAATTCAGAATGGCTCTGAAACATGAAGACCATATAAATACCATGCAAAGGGAAGAAATTTTAGAGAGTAGATTTTTTTTTTTTTTTTTGTAGATTTCTCTGCTAAATGAGTTGCACCCAAGCAGAATCCAGAAGCCCTGGCACCTCAGCTCCTCAGAACTGAAATGAGCTGCTCCATTAACCTGCTTCTGTCCACTCTGGTGCCCTGAGACTAATGGTGATTCATCAAATAAACTCCTAGCCATCTGAAAGAGCTAATTCAGACTAATCCCCAGGGTGGTATTGATGCATTAAGAGGTTATGGCTCTTGGAGTAGTTAATAAAAAAAAAAAAAGTGTAATGGACTTGCTGAACAGTTAACTGAAAATTTCTCATTTATACCATGGTGGTTTTGAATTTTGTCAGCTACTTCTTTGTAGCATTGTGGCATCTTTCTTGTTTGTTATTTTGTTTTCTTTTAAGAAAGAATGTTAGAGAAAGGAAATATTCATTTGTAACTGGCAACTTCCAATAATCAGATGTGTTACTCAGGACATCATAAGAGGTCCCTTGTTTCCAACTTGCATTTGTCACTGTTCAAAATCACTCAGGTATCTATGTATTTGTGTTTCTATCTATCTAAGATTTATTCATATAATTGGTTCATCGAGTCCATTTTCTCAAAGATGAGAATTGTATTACATTTTTCATTTATGCATGTATTTGCTCTTCTGTTTCTTTAAATTATTTACAGTTCTTGAAATGTACAGAACATTCACTACATTTGTGTTGGCTTAGTGGGTGTTGAAAGTGATTTTAATGATGCTACATATTTTTTACTTTGCTCTTAGCTCCATACAATTGTGTAAGGTACACTTTTTGAATAGATCCACATGCAATGCCCAATGGTGATAACACAGCATGCTAATATTGACCTGAAAAGAATGAGCTTTTCTTATGTGTTTCTTTCCAGCCACCAGCTTATCTACGTTGGATCGTATCAATAGGCTACACTATCACTATCTTAGGATAGATTTGCAGAACTGCCCAACGATTTTTTATTCTAGTTTCTTTTTTTTTTTTTTTTTCCTCCCTTGGGTACTTTGCTCTGGCTCTGTCATTCAGACCTCACTATAAGGATAATCAATTAGTAGTTAAATGAATTGAATGAGTCTTTTTATGCACTCTATTCAAATGACACTAAATTCATCGCCACGTGAATAGGACAAGTGAATTATTTCTTTATGCACTTTTAAAACAAGCCCACACAGTAAATGATACCGTTCATAACCCCTGCCTTTATTGCTCTTCACTCTACCTTGGAAATCATTCTGAAAATGAACTTGTATTGCTCCTATTTGTATTGCAGTAGAAATAAGAACTCAGTAGTAATAAGAATGTATAGTTTTTCAAATAAATAACTTAGAAAGGGAGAAGTTGTTTTGAAAACAACGTTTGAACAGCAGTGAGAGTACTTGCTGGCAATATACATCTTTAATAACGCAGGACTATCCAACTAACAAAATGTTCCTGACCTGTATCATTTCTGCGTGGTATAGATACATGTTGTGGACCTACTACATGCCATGCATTAAGATTGCCAAGGTAAATTCTCACTTCCTGTCTTTGAGCAACTGAGACTTACGGGCTATTTGGGAAGCTTGTGGTTATCTGACTCAGAACGAATGATCCTTGGTCTTTAAACAGAGGACATTCTGATTAATAAAAGAGTCTTGGGGTTGTAGGGAAAAATGTGTCGTTATGGAAAACAAAGACCTTCTGTCTCTTTTCATAAAGGACTATTTGCATAAAAGATCAGCGTGCTAAGTGATTAATGCATCTACACCTTTGTGTAAACATTCCTTTCCAACCATTGCTTCCTGATCTGAAGTTCTGACCACTTTGAAAGGCCTTTAGTTTGGGATTTAGGAAAGAACTCCAAGTGAGATACAGCCTTCAATAGTTGTTACTTAGTAAATTTGCTACTAATGACATTATACCCTGTAATGGAAGCATCACCTGTCTAATCTGTGTCAGTCATTTACTAGGTTCATTTACCTGTGCCTGGAACTCTTTTTATCTCTTATTTGCATAATACACCTTATTTAATTGACCGGTGGTTTGGCAAAGTAGCTCAGAAAGTGGCCTGCTGAAGTTTATGTTCCAGCTCCCATACTTGGTATTTGTATGAACTTGGCCACACTGCTTAACATTTTTGTGTCTCACTAACCTCATCTGTAAAATTGAGACAGTGGCGATATTTACCTGATAGATTGGTATGCGATGAAATCACATGATACCCATTTAGTGTTTGCAACACGTAGTAAGCATTCAATAAAAGTCTGCTATACCATTTTCCTAATATCACTCAAGTACTTTTTGCTATGATATTTTTATGTCACTTAATGGTCACCAAAGAATTGTCCTTTGTTATTGCCCTCATTTTCTAGATACGGAATTGGACTTTACATAACTTCTTTAGTCAAAGTTACTGGGTTTCTGACTTAAAATGAAAATTCTGATTGATCTGATCTAAAAGCCCAGGAGAAAGATGATAAGTGGCGAGAAGAGCTTAGGCTGCATCTGGATGTTTCTAGAATTCCACACAGTAATATATTACCCTCACATTCATTCAAAACCTGTGTCAGGGAGGTGTGGGAAATGTAACGCCAGAATATTTTAAGTGCTCACAGTGAAGCAGAGGCTTTAATGTAGTGGGTTGTAAGGTTTTTAAAACTTGATAGTTGCTTGTTATAAGGTAAGGGTTGAATGGAATGAGATGTGGTAAATTTGGGTAAACAGTTTAGGAGTCTTCTGGAATGGCAAAGGTTTCTCCTCACTATTCAAGGTTCTTGAGGGGTGCCTGGGTGGCCCTGTTGGCTAAGTGGCAACCTATCTGATAGAGATTGTGTGGTTTTCCTGCATCAAGAATTTACGATGAGATAAGATTTTATTTTCGTTTAGAATAAGTAAGGTTAAGAATAAATGGCATATAGTCTTTGAACATTTGTGAGCCCACTGTGGATTCTTTATCCTATCAGAGGCAGGCATGGAGGTTCTCCGAATCAGCGAGGCAACACCTCCAGAGCTTTAGTTGAGGACATGCTGAGACACAGTTATTTACTCATAACAATAGTTATTAATGAAAGTTGTTCTGATTATCTTAGGGTCTAGTGGTATAGAATGAATATTTGTGCCCTCCCCCCAAGTCCATATGTTGAAGTTTAATCTCCAGTGTGATAGGGTTTGGAGGCGGGGTCTTTGGGAGGTGATTAAGTCCTAAGGGTGAGCCCCCATCAATGAGATTTGTGTCCTTACAAGAAAGAAAGACTCCAGAGAACTCCCTCACCCCTTGGGCCCTGTGAGGACACAGCACAAAATACAGCTATCTATGAATCAGGAAGCCAGTTCCCACCAGACACTTCATCTGCTCTTGACCTTGATCTTGGGCTGCCCCGCCTCCAAAACTGAGAGAAGTGAATTTCTGTTGCTTATAAGCTGCCCAGTCTGTGGCACCTTGTTATAGCAGCCTGCATGGAATAAGACATCCAGGAGAGGATCTCCCCCTCCCCCTACCAGAAACGGTAGGAACTGTGTCTGGCTGATCACAAATTATGTGCCAGCCCCTTGCAGCATTTACCTGCATAAATTGTCCTCATTACTTTTCATATCGGCAGATCTGGTTCCTTGCATTCATTTGTCGGTTACTTCCAGTATATATTTCATGTTTCACAATGGTAAGGACCCTGTACTCTATTTACTTTGTGCTCTCCTTCACTGTATATGGCGGGATTCAAATAAATGTCTACTGAATAATTGAACAAGTAAGTGATATCATTTTTGTTAAGGCAAGTGTACTTGGCAGCAAGATCTCTTTTTGAAATTATGCTGAGAAGGACCATCTTGCCATTATTTCCCTGGTGTCCTGTGGGCACCAAATATAATGAGAATTTGTTTCCTTTCCCTGGTAGCAACTTCCTTTGCATAAGATCTAAATTAACCACTGTGAGGTGAGTTAGGCCTTAGGGTAGTTCGGGATTATTCATTTTCCTCCGTTTTATGTTCACGTTGTAATTCCTGTTTACTTCTCCTTAATATTGCATGTGCTTCTTAAGAATTTTTTAGTTTTGAGAAGTTTCTAGTGGCTGATGTTACCTTAAAATTATGATATTTTTTTTTATTATTTTGCAAGAAGAGAATTCATACTAAAAGTATGATCTGTAAAATTTCCTCTTTTGAGAATCCAAAATCATTTTGTATATTATATCTCATGATTTTACCAATTTAACACTAACACCTAATTAATCCCTGATGTGTATCTCAGAGGCAAGGCTAGATTCATGTTGATTTTCTTTGTTAAATTGTTACATAAAACTCAAAACTTTTGCTTTTTGGCAACAAATATCCTCCCTATAATTTAAGAGGTATTTTGCTAAGAAAAAATAAACTATTCCCCACTAACAATTAAAAGGAAATTGAGTGATTTTTTTTGAAGGAGAAAATGTCACAGTTATCACAGAAATGCATTTGTCTTGATTTTTAGCCATGAGTTTGGTTAGCTCTGCTATTGATGGTCAATTCTGAAATAATGTGTCTTTCCTATGAAAAACCTTGCTTTGCTTTTATGTCACAGCTTGTGGTTTATTCAATTATTTTTTATGGTCTTAACACATTATATGTTTTTTTTAATGTTTATTTATTTTTTAGAGAGAGACAGAGCACAAGTGGGGGAGGAGTAGAGAGTGAGGGAGACACAGAACCCGAAGCAAGCTCCAGGCTCTGAGCTGTCAGCACAGAGCCCGACATGGGGCTCGAACCCACAAACTGTGTGATCATGACCTGAGCGGAAGTCGGACGTTTAACCGACTGAGCCACCCAGACACCCCTCACATTATATGTTTACTCCTGCTTTACATGTGTTTTTGGCCCAACACATGTTCAGTAGATAGAATCTTTTGCATAAAAAAGTGGTAGGTTTCTCAAGACTCTAAATAATATTCATAAACAGTGTGGAAAATAATTTAGAATGATAAAGTATAAGATCTTCTAGAAGATCTAGCAGTGACATGAAAAATCTATTAAGAAATGATGCCTAGCTTGTACTGTCAGTACTTGGATTCAGTTCCATAATTAATTCAATTGCTCGTACAGATTCTTCTTTAACCTTAAGATTAATAAACATACCATAAATATGTGTTGCAAAATTTGATAATTATATGATCAGAGGCAGCTATAAGTCTTATAGTTTTATTTAGCACACAGAAAACAATTAAAAAACAATCTTTGGAATTAGATTTGAATTTAAATCCTGTGTCAATGACTAGCAATTAGTTTTAAGAAACAGTTCGTGCACCTTCTTTTCTCATGTTCTAGAAAATAGTGGTATAAAGACATGAAACTGATTCAGGTGGTGGCCAAAATATTAGCTTGATTTACACTTCTTTAATAATCATGAGTGTTAACAGGATGTTGAGTGGGACTTTGTTTTTTTTGTTGTTGTTGTTGATCTCTAATCGGTAATTAGAGTTCACAGCTGAAAACAGAGATGAGCCCAGTTAGTCTTTAGTAAAAGGGAAATAAAACCTTACTAAAGAGAAAAATAAAATCTTAGGGCTGGACTCTTTCCCAAAGGCTTCCTAAGAGCCGAAGGAAGCCAAAGTTCTGCAGCCATTACCCCCACTGCCCAGATTATGCACAGAAAGATTTGGAGGCAACTGAGGATAGTGGCTCCTTGAAATTGTTTGTGCAAATTATGCATTGTTTGTGCTAAGAGGGACTCCCTCTATAGCACTTTTCCTTATGGAAAGCCGAGTGAAAGGGTCTGACTTAATCATGGAGCAGACTGATGTGCCTGAAAGATGGAGCCTGGCAGTGTGTTCCCTGATTGGTTATCTGAATCAATGGCGAACTTCCTGGTGTATGCCTGTGTCCACGTGGACAGAGCAGGAGATGTTTGCCGAGAGGTGGTAGGATGGGCCAGTTGAGCGGCTCACGCTTTCACCTTTGGGTCCAGCAAGGGTGCATGAGTGTCCTGTAGATTAAATGGTAAGTGGCTGGGTTGGAGCTGTCTCCTTGGTACTTCACCTAAGGGGGTTGCCAGGAGTACCTTGACACCAGCTGCAGGACAGGACCCCCTGGGATCATCAGTGAGAGGTGGAAGCGGGGGAGGGAGATGGAAATGCCAGGGACTGGTACGGGGGCTGACCCAACAGAGGGTCAGGCTAGAAAGATAGTTATAATCCCAAGATGCTACAGAAAGAAGAAGAATAAAACCGGAGACTGCATTCCTCTCCTCCTTTAAGATCCTTTCAAAAGTCTAAGATCTGGCCAGAAATGGGGAAGGAGGGAGCATTTTGAAAATCAGCCTGAGTTTTAGTGATAAAAAGTGGCATGATGCTTAGGTAATGACAAAATATCATATGGTGATGGGAAAGGAGAATTTGGCAAAAGAGCGTTGCAAGCAATGTTTGAGGAAAAAAATGAAATCATTTAAGGCTAATGTTCTACCAAGGTGAGGATCCTTGATCAACCAGTTTCAGCTGAATTGGAGAACTCCATGAGGCTTCCTATTTTATTTTCCTCGAATGATGACCCTTGTGCCCACTCATTATTTCTAGGCATTCCCAGGCAGAGTGGTTGTCAGGGAGATTACAGAAACCTGCTTGATACATTTACCACATGGGAAATTCTCATGAGATGAAATGAAGGGAATTTGTGAGGGTGGAGAAAAACTGTCAATTTTTTTTTTTTAATTTCGAAT
The DNA here is from genome assembly GCF_018350155.1 of Leopardus geoffroyi. Classification (NCBI taxonomy): domain Eukaryota; kingdom Metazoa; phylum Chordata; class Mammalia; order Carnivora; family Felidae; genus Leopardus; species Leopardus geoffroyi. The sequence continues at coordinate 42,646,353 of NC_059331.1, forward strand.
GGACATTGGCATAAATAGAAAGCCAGAGATGCAGTGCTGCAAAGGCTGATATATTCCTGCTAAGCTGTGGAAATCAGGAAGCACGCGATATGGTTATCTGACAAATAGATTCAGGGGAGCAGTGGAGAAAGGAAAGGGAAATCAAAGTGAACATTGATGAATGTGGAGAGGAGTATTGTGTGTTGAGCATGCATCCTGGTTCTCCCTTTTAATACGCATGCTGTGTTTGAAGCCCTCTTATGAAAAGTCATCTTTCATGTTAAGTGGAGATCATGTTTTTGTGACATTTCTATTTGGTAGTCATCTCTCTAGCTATTAAAAATAGCATTGTGATAAAACACTGTTTTGATATGTGCTTACTGAAGTCATATGGTAGACATTTTCTGCAATGTAGCAGGATTCCAACAGAACTGGGCAACTGAAATCTTTATATTCCTAAATAACATGCATATAAATAATTTTACCAATTGCTATGAATACAGGAAATTCTTGCAGCTGTTAATTACCTCAAAATGTTTATTGTTTTTATGCTTTGCCATAATATGGCTACCATTATTTAAAACCTATTTCTTTTCTGTAAGCCCATGTAAGCAATGCCAAAAATATTGGGAGAATTCATTATTTACCCTTTTGAAAGGCTCCACGTGTGTCTACATTTCTGTTTTACTGTTGTTGTAATTTTCTTAGTTCCTTGTTCTTTGTGAAATTTACCCAGACTCTTCTCAGTCTTAGGGGTAATGGCAGACCTATTTCCAAGTCATGATTTTGTTTCTTTTTATTCTGACCAACACACTGTTCTTTGTCACTTCTGAATGGACTTTCGGGTCATCTTCCAAGTCTTAGGTTTAGTAATATGTGTATTTCTAATAAATTTCCACCCTTCTTTCATTTCCCTTTTCCTTTTCCCTGTCAGAGGCATTTCAAGAACACAGGCTCCTTTGGTTACAAGGTACTATTTCTTGGTTATGTGGAAACATGGACGGTCAATTGGACATAGATTCTTCCCTCATGTAGCTTATGCAGTAAGTTAGCACATTAGCCATAACACTTTCAGTGGCAAGTAGCCCAAGGCAGGAGAGAATTTAGGTCTTTCCACTAGAAAGACTGTGGAGTTGTTTACATTCCGGAAACAAATTACAAGATCAGGTAAGAGTTTGTATTGAAATCGTTCAAAGCAGCAATCAGCACATTCTGTGGTATAAGTTCCAAAGACCATCCCAAAGGTGACCGACTGCTGGACTGCTACCCTCCACTTGATCTATCCTGTCATTCGTTCATTTTCATTCATTCATTCTTCCACCCATTACTTATTGAACTCTTATAATTGCCAGGCATTTGGTGCTGGGGATTTAGAGATGAATAAAAGAGAGTTCTGCCTTTAAAGGAGTTAGAGTCTAATCTGGGGAGATAACAAATAGCCAAGCCTATAAAGAAGTAAAAAAGCATCAGGGGGTGATAACTTCCTATGAAGTATAAGTGAGGTAATGGGCGACTATTACACGGGATAGCCAAGGAAAGCCTGTCTGAAGTGGTGACATTGCACCAGAGATTTGAATGAAGGGTAGCTCTGTGAATATCTGGGGAGGAGCCACCCAAGTGAAGGGAGCAGCAGGTGCAAAAATTCTAGGAAAGCATTAGCTTGACAAATATTCTAGGGCCAGTGAGGACTTCATAGCTTTTTGTTATTTTTTTTTTTTCTGTTTTCGTTTTTGTTCTTTTGCTAGGTGTAAAATAGCTAAGATTTGATCAGTGGATTTTCCATGGCCAACAAAAGAGGTTTGCCCTCCTGTGACCACATTATTGCACCCTCTGAAAGTACTTTGCACCACCCTGGCCAAGGGAGAGTTTCTTGTCCAAGAACCTGAATCAATGTATTTCAGTTGAGCTGTCTTTTTTCCACAAGTATTTAAGCTCTTTAATTCCTTAGAGATAATTATCATCCCCATACTTAATTATTTTCCCCTTAGCCTCTGTTATCTCCTTTAATGCTATTCAGGAGCTGGGTTCTCCAGACCTTTATTGTTTTGCCATTAAGTGTCATCAGTAGTGGTTGGGAGCTAAATTCAGCATATTCACACTCTTCCCTGCCTATTCCCTCTCCCATTTCTTCTGTGGATAGAAAAAAAAATTACATATGTTATGAAATTATTATATACATGAGTTTGAGGCCATTTGTTTTCTATCATAATAATTTCTTAAAAAATTTTTATCCATATTAATATGGATGTTTTTGTTGTTAAATTGTAATCTGCCTTCCTGTATATAAATATTTTAAGTTTATTTATTTATTTTGAGAGAGACAGAGATAGTATGAATGGAAGAGGGACAAGAGAGAGGGAGAAAGAGAGAGAATCCCAAGCAGGCTCTGTGCTGCCAGTGCAGAGCTTGATGCAGGGCTTGCACTCATGAAACTGTGAGATCATGTCCTGAGCTGAAAACAAGAGTCTGACGCCTAACCAACTGAGCCACCCAGGTACCCCTGCCTGCCTGAATTTAAACTAGAGGTGGTAGGTGGAGAGATGGTAACAAGTATGGATGTCACTCCTCTCTACTGTTATCTACTACAAACTGTACCCCCAGATTCCTTCTGAAATCCTTCTGAGTTTTCAGGAGCATCTAAGGTATCTGCAATTGGAAAATTGTGAAGCACAGGATATATTCTTCCTTAATCAATGCATAATTTTCTCTTTATTTTTTATTTATATGAGGATTTACTCATTAGTACAAGAAATATTATGAATGCCACATTGAATTCTCTTCTTTTAAGTTTATTTATTTATTCTGAGAGAGAGAGAGCATGCGCGCAAGCATAAGTGGGGGAGGGACAGAGAGAGAGAGAGAGAGAGAGAGAGAAAGAGAGAATCCTAAGCAAGCTCCACACCGTCAGTGCAGAGCCTGACATAGGGCTCAGTCCCACAAAATGTGAGATCATGACCTGAGCCCAAATCAATAGTCAGACGCTCAACCCATGAGCCACCCAGGTGCCCTGAATTCTTATGATTTCCGTATATAAATTTTTGTAAATATTTATTTATTTTTGAAGGAGAGACAGAACACGAGCAGGGGAGGGCCAGAGAGAGGGGGAGACACAGAATCTGAAGCAGTGTCCAGGCTCTGAGCTGTCAACACCGAGCCCCGTGTGGGGCTTGAAGCCACAAACTGTGAGATCATGACCTGAGCGGAAGTCAGATGCTTAACCAACTGAGCCACCCACGCGCCCCTTATGCTTTCCATACATAAACCACTGTGATCTTTGCAGTGTCTTCATTTATCATTCTTTTTTATCTAAGTAATTTAGATAGTAAATTCTGTTAGCAACGACTCTCGTCTAGGCTTCGGTGTCTAGCATGGCACTGAGCATATATTAGGTGTTTAATTCCTGCAACAACCTGTTGGTTGGAATTATTTGCTTACTAATGCCCCTTAGATTGGAAATGGTGTGGGAATCAGTGATTTCCCAGGTTTACATGGCCATTGAATGGTAGGGCTGAGCCATGCTCTTAATCATTGCATGATTCATTATTTGGTATCCTACTAACATCCTGTGGATATATTTTGCTATACCAAAATGATTTGTTATTTAAACTTTCTATTCATTGGTCAGATTTCCATTTTTAGGTTGAAAAAATAAATCCATGATTTTCAGGACAGAAGCAAATATCATATTTGTTTTCCAGTTATGTATGAGTACTTTTAACTTCTGTATTATTTCTATTGATGTATATTGATGACAGCAGTGGGTCCAAGTTTGCCTTATCTCTATGAAAAAAACATAAGAATTGTCTCAGTTGCTATGTACAATGACAAAATGTTGCCCACTATAGTGAAATATTTAGTACTTTGCTGCAGAGAGTTACCAGATAGTTTGTATGATGTCACAAATGGAACAGTTGACACTTAGGGACCAGGTGTTTTGCCTTTTCCCAATAGTCTAACTTTTTTTGTATTCATAAGAATATTGAATGGAAATTTAATCAACTTACTATTCTATAACAAAGAATCTTTATTTGCTGTAATTGAAAAAAAAGGCCATAACTATTACTCAAAAGGATAGTTCTTAGTCTGAAAAGAACACTAATGTAAAGATAAACTTACATAAAAGGAAGCTCTTGTAAAATGTAAACACTATGAGCAATTATAAAGATACTATTAATTGAATATATATATTGTATGCCAGGAAATTTTCTAAGCATTTGCTATTTTATCTCTTTTAATCCTTAAAACACTATTATTTCCTTCTAATAGATTTCTTTTTTAAAATTAGAATCTAGGGGTGCCTGGGTAGCTTAGTCGGTTAAGTGTCTGACTCTTGGTTTCAGCTTAGGCATGATCTCACAGTTTTGTGGGTTCGAGCCCCGCATCAGACTCTGTACTGACAGCCCCAAGCCTGCTTGGGATTATCTGTCTCTCTCTCTCTTTTCCTGCCCCACTCATGCTATCTCTGTCTCTGTCAAAATAAATAAACTTAAAAAAAAGAAACTGAGAACTTAAAAGTTTTAAAAAAATCATGTTTTAAAAGCTAGGAATCAGAGTTGGGACTGAAGACTCCTCTGGAATCCCAAGTCTATATCACCAATTTATACCATTTTTTTTTTCAATGTTTATTTTTATTTTTGGGACAGAGAGAGACAGAGCATGAACAGGGGAGGGGCAGAGAGAGAGGGAGACACAGAATCGGAAACAGGCTCCAGGCTCTGAGCCATCAGCCCAGAGCCCGACGCGGGGCTCGAACTCACGGACCGCGAGATCGTGACATGGTTGAAGTCGGACGCTTAACCGACTGCGCCACCCAGGCGCCCCAATTTATACCATTTTTTAAAAAATTATTTAAAATTACATATTCTTTGACATGATTACTTTTATAATACATTTCCCCCACTAATGTAAAGTGTTGAGGAGGTAAAGATTATGTATGTTTAACTCACCACTCTTTTTAACATATATAATAAATATGATGTGTATATTTAATAGATATTCAAGAAAATGCGTTGAGTGAGAAACATCTTGAGTTCTGAATCCTGGAATCATCAAAACATTAAAAGTGTTACAGCCTTCTTTCAGAGACTTTTTGGGGGGCTGGGGTTGGGGAAGGGCAAAGTTTAGCTTGCTTGGAAGAAAGTTGAGTTTTGTAAATTTGGTGGTATAGTTATAAGTAATGGAATCCACTGACTCCATTTTCTTTGACCATGAGGCTTAAAAAAGAGGTATTAGCAAGAATCACAGAAGTCCCAGGGGGAAATTCATGACTGGAAGGGTTGTTATACACTGATCTGGAAAGGACTTCCCCAGCATCATGACAGGGAGGTTAAAGATAATGGACTCTGGTCCAATTCCAGAATATCCCACTTATTAGCTGTAGACTTGTTAAAATGACTGATCTTCTCTGTACCCATATTATCTCATCTGAAAGTTGGAGATCATAATAGTAGCTACCTTATAAGATTGTTATTATTAAGATTAAATGAATTACTTGTCAAGTTCTTAGAACAGTGCTTGGCACATAGTATTTGTTACCTACTGTGTATTACATGCATGTTCATTTTGGGATATCACTTACTATATATGCTAAACACTTATTGATCTTGAAGAATGCATTAAACATCTGCTTGGAAATTGAAAGGTATTATTTGGTAATTAAGGTATTCACAGTCCTGGAATTAAATGATAATGTCCACATGCTAGGAACATAAAGGAATTCTAGGGAAAATTTATTTTGAAAAACAAAATAAAGAACCAGGAGTTAGCAGCTAGTGCCCAGATTGTGAAATCAGAGTTAATGGTTTATATCTGTATACATACATAGCATTAATACACTTAATTTGCCTTTTGGCAAAACAATATAGCACTGAATCCCATGTAATTTCTGGTTCTCTACCATGTTTCTGGTTACGTGTTACTTTTGTCCTTTTCAGGACAAACAATTGCTTGTTTTTAAACTGTAATCACTGTACTTTCTCTTACCTTATACTGTGAAAATTATGCAAACAAGTGGCACTCATAACTTACATGTTTTTATACTAAGAATTCAAAGAAAATAAATACCTTGCTTATGTGACTTTATTTCTCGGTGCCAAATTTGCCTATTATTCCTTTTCCCTATTTGCTCATTTTCTATATTATCTTTAACATGACATTTGAAATTGATACAGAAAAGACAAGTAACTCAGAAGTCAATAAAGTAAGCTTCTGACATATTTATTTATTATGTGATGCAAGTATTTTGCTCTGCTCTTTTTTTTTTTTTTTTTTAATTTTTTTTTTTTTTCCAACGTTTATTTATTTTTGGGACAGAGAGAGACAGAGCATGAACGGGGGAGGGGCAGAGAGAGAGGGAGACACAGAATCGGAAACAGGCTCCAGGCTCTGAGCCATCAGCCCAGAGCCTGATGCGGGGCTCGAACTCACGGACCGCGAGATCGTGACCTGGCTGAAGTCGGACGCTTAACCGACTGCGCCACCCAGGCGCCCCTTGCTCTGCTCTTTCAAGATCTATCTTCTCTATAACAAGGAGTTTCATAGGTACTGTTTCCGGATTTTACATTTTTGCATGTAACGTAATTATAAGATTTAGTTATAGTGTGGGCATTAGTGTTTTAATTTTTTTAATGTTTATTTTTGAGAGAGAGAGAGAGAGAGAGCGAGCGCATGAGTGGGGGAGGAGCAGAGAGAGAAGGAGACACAGAATCTGAGGCAGGCTCCAGGCTCTGAGCTGTCAGCACAGAGCCTGACATAGGGCTTGAACTCACAAACTGTAAGATCATGGCCTGAGCCGAAGTTGGACGCTTAACCAACCGAGCCAGCCAGGTGCCCGGCATTAGTGTTTTGTTTTGCATGGCACAGCCATCGTGTGTGTGTGTGTGTGTGTGTGTGTGTGTGTGTGTGTGTGTGCATGAGTGCACATGTGTGTTGCAAAAAGCGTGGTTACTCCGCTACTTCCTCAGCTCATGACTGAAACCCTTGTTCTACTTCAAGGAATAAATAAAGAGCTATTCAAAATTATAATAATGGGTACTTTATTCATCTTCTCTGTGGAAATCAGCCCAGGAAGCAAATTAAAATTGTAAGGCTATCCAAAATAGAATTATTTTTGTGTTTCAACTGCTACGTAATTGAGCCCCACCTTCTATAATTTTAACTTTCTAGACATTTTCTCATGGGATGGTTTTTCGTACAGCCCTTAGGAGATTCCACTGAAATCATTTACTAGATATTGCAGTTCCTCTCTCAATCCCCACTGCGCTAAGTGGCGACGATTCTGGTAGCTGTCATGTTTGGAAAATACCATGATGCCACGAGTTAATTTCATACCTGTCATGAGATCTTTGCATGAGATCCCAGGGGGCCTTTCAGTGTGTCACAGTTCTGCAAGCCATTCGTTAGTTCCTTTCAAAGCAGTGACCCATGGCCAAGAGATCTTGTCGCAACACATGGCGACACCTGTCACCAGGTTTTGTGATTGGCATAAAATTAACCTGTTTTCCTCTTTGATTTGCTGCTTTTTAAATAATATCCATAAGAAGGACAAGAAGAAATTGTATTTGAAAAGCATTTACTGTCACTTTCAAGAAGCATAATGGTAGATTTGGGATACTGGACCTAACGAATAGAACCATTTCCTTGTAGAGATACACACACAGTTATTCAATAAAGGTGATATTTTTGTGAAATTCTGAATGGTAGTCTGAAAATCTCAGATAGGAGTAGTGTTTCAGTATTCGAACTCCATCAGGGATTGGAACAAAGCAAGAAATGACATTATTTTGAATCTTGTTATGGAAGAAAAATCCAGGGAGCTTGGATTTCAGATAAGAGTTTGCCCTTAGCTTTCAAATGGTTTCAAGCAACTTGAGATTCCTCTGATATCTTTGTATATTTCTCATGCCCGGATCTTAATATTATTATGGAGACGTGCATAAAATGGACCTCTAGAATAACATTTAGAGTTATGACAGATATCTGAGAAAAATAAATTAATGGTATTTAGCCTTTAGGTCCTTAGCAATTTATCAGTTACTTTTAAGGATAAGGACAGAGAAGAAAATAGGTAACCGCTTATCTGTGCCTTTCTACCTCACTGAAACAGTATAATTATTGTGATCGAATTATTTTTCTATGGAGAAAGTATCTGGTTCCGTGTATTACCATAATATACTTTATCTTCCTACCAATTTTTAACTT